>NW_027253106.1:1568750-1882500 GCF_044704955.1 Pristiophorus japonicus | reverse complement strand
GTTTGGGGTGAAGAGTCAGTTTGGAGTGATGAGTCAGTTTTGGTGAAGAGTCAATTTGGGGTGATGTTTCAGTGTGTGGTGATGAGTCAGTTTTTGGTAATGGGACAATTTGGGGTGATGGGTCAGTTTGGGGTGTGAATCAGTTTGGGGTGATGTGTCAGGTTGGGGTGATGAGTCAGTGGGGCGATGCGTTAGTTTGGAATGATGAGTCAGTTTGGATTGATTGGGCGGTTTGGAGTGATGGGCCGATTTGGGGTGATAAGTCAGTTTGGAGTGATGAGTATGTTTTTGGTGATAAGTCATTTTGGGGTGAATGAGTCAGTTTGGGGTGATGGTTCAGTTTGGGGTGATGGGTCAGTTTGGGGTGATGGGGCAGTTTGGGGTGATGGGTCAGTTCAAGGTGATGGGCCAGTTTGGAGTGAAGAATCAGTTTGGGGTGATGGGTCAGTTTGTGGTGATGAGTCAGTTTGGTGTGATAGGTCAATTTGGGGTGATGGGTCAGTTTGGGGTGATGAGTCAGATTGGGGTGGTGCGTCAGTTTGGGGTGATGACTCAGATTTGTATGTTGGGTAAGTTTGGGGTGATGAGTCAGTTTGGGCTGATGCGTCAGTTTAGGGTGATGAGTCAGTTTTTGGTGAAGAGTCAGTTTGGAGTGATGAGTCAGTTTGTGGTGAAGAGTCATTTTCGGGTGATGTGTCAGTTTGGTTGACGAGTCAGTTTGGACTGATGAGTCAGTTTTTGGTTGTGAGACACGTTGGGGTGATGGGTCAGTTTATGGTGATGAGTCAGTTTTGGGTGATGGGACAATTTGGGGTGATGGGTCAGTTTGGGGTGATGAGTCGGTTCAGGGTGATTGGTTACCTTGGGGTGCTGATTACTTTGGGGTGAAGATTTAATTTGGGGTGATGGTTCAGTTTGGGGCGAAGAGTCAGTTAGGAGTGCATATTCAGTTTGGGGTGATGCGTCAGTTTGGGGTGATGAGTCAGTTTGTGGGTGATGCGTCAGTTTGGGGGGATGGGTCAGTTTGGGGTGATGAGTCAGTTTGGGGTGATGGGTCAGTTTAGGGTGATTGGTTACCTTGGGGTGCTGATTACTTTGGGGTGAAGATTTAATTTGGGGTGATGGTTCAGTTTGGGGTGATGCGTCAGTTTGGTGTGATGTGTCAGTTTGGGGCCATGAGTCAGTTTGGGGTGATGAGTCATATTGCGCTGCTGGTTCATTTTGGTGTGATGGGCCAGTTTGGGGTGAAGAGTCAGTTTGGAGTGATGAGTCAGTTTTTGGTGCTGGGTCAGTTTGGGGTGATGAGTCTGTCGGGTGTGATGAGTCCGTTTCGGGTGATGGGCCAATTTGGGGTGATGTGTCAGTTTGGGTTCATTAGTCAGTTTGGAGTGATGGGTCAGTTTTAGGTCATGGGTCAGTTTGGGTTAAAGAGTCAGTTTGTGGTGATGAGTCAGTTTAGGGTTATGGGTCAGTTTGTAGAGGTGCGTCAGTTTGGGGTGATGAGTCAGTTTGGAGTGATGAGTGAGTTTTTGGTGAAGAGACACGTTGGGGTGATGGGTCAGTTTATGGTGATGAGTCAGTTTTGAGTGATGGGACAATTTGGGGTAATGGGTCAGTTTGGGGTGATGAGTCAGTGGGGAGATGCGTCAGTTTGGGATGATGAGTCAGTCTGGGTTGATTGGTTAGTTTGGGTTGATAGATCAGTTTGGGGTGATGAGTCATTTTGGAGTGATGAGTATGTTTTTGGTGATGAGTCAGTTTGGGGTGATGGTTTATTTTGGGGTAATGGGTCAGTTAGTGGTGTTGAATGAATTTGGTGTAATGGATCAATTTTTGGTCATGAGTCAGTTTCTAGTGGTGCTTCAGTTTGGGGTGATGAGTCACTTTGTGGTGATGGGTTAGTTATGGGGTGATGCGTCAGTTTGGTGTGATGCGTCAGTTTGTGGCGATGAGTCTGTTTGGGTTGATGGGTCAGTTTGGGGTGATGGGTCAGTTTGGTGTGATGAGTCAGTTTGGAGTGATTAGTCAGTTTGTGGTGAAGAGTCACTTTAGGGTGATGTGTTAGTTTGGGTGATGAGTCAGTTTGGGGAAATACGTCAGTGTCGGGCGATGAGTCAGTTTTTGGTAAAGAATCAGTTTGGGGTGATGGGTCAGTTTGTGGTGATGCGTCAGTTTCGTGTGATGGGTGAGTTTAGGGTGATTGGTTATTTGGCGTGCTGATTACTTTGGGGTGAAGATGCAACTTGGGGCGATGAGTCAGTTTGGAGTGATGAGTCAGTTTGATGTGAAGAGTCAGTTTGCAGTGATGAGTCAGTTTTTGTTGATGTGTCAGTTTGGGGTGATGATTCAGTTGGGGTGATGGTTCAGTTTGGGGTGATGTTTCAGTTTGCGGTGATGAGTCAGTTTTGTGTGATGCGTCAGTTTGAGGCGATGAGTCAGTTTGGGGTGATGAGACAGTTTGCGGTGATGGGTCAGTTTGGGGTGATGGGTCAATTTTGGATGAATATTCAATTTGGAGTGATGAATCAGTTTTAGCTGATGGGTCAGTTTGGGGTGATGGGTCAGTATGTTGTGATGAGTCAGTTTGGGGTGATGGATCAATTTGGGGTGATCGGTCATTTTGGGGTAATGAGTCAGTTTTGAGTGATGGGTCAGTTTTTGGTCACGTGTCAGTTTCGATTAATGGGTCAGTTTGTGGTGATGCCTCAGTTTGAGGTGAAGTGCCTGTTTGGGTTGATGGGTCAGTTTGGGGTGATGGGTCAGTTTGGGGTGAAGAGTCAGTTTGGAGTGATGAGTCAGTTTTGGTGAAGAGTCAATTTGGGGTGATGATTCAGTTTGTGGTGATGAGTCAGTTTTTGGTAATGGGACAATTTGGGGTGATGGGTCAGTTTGGGGTGTGAATCAGTTTGGGGTGATGGGTCAGGTTGGGGTGATGAGTCAGTGGGGAGATGCGTTAGTTTGGAATGATGAGTCAGTTTGGATTGATTGGTCGGTTTGGAGTGATGGGCCAGTTTGTAGTGATAAGTCAGTTTGGAGTGATGTGTATGTTTTTGGTGATAAGTCATTTTGGGATGAATGAGTCAGTTTGGGTGATGCGTCAGTTTGGGGCGAAGAGTCAGTTTGGGGTGATTGTTCAATTTGGGGTGATGAGTCAGTTTGTGGGTGATGCGTCAGTTAGGGGTGATGGTCAGTTTGGGGTGATGAGTCACTTTGGGGTGATGGGTCAATTTAGGGTGATTGGTTACCTTGGGGTGCTGATTATTTTGGGATGAAGATTTAATTTGGGGTGATGGTTCAGTTTGGGGTGATGCTTCAGTTTGGTGTGATGTGTCAGTTTGGGGCCATGAGTCAGTTTGGGGTGATGAGTCATATTGCGCTGCTGGTTCATTTTATGTGATGGGTCAGTTTGGGGTGAAGAGTCAGTTTGGAGTGATGAGTCAGTTTTTGGTGCTGGGTCAGTTTGGGGTGATGAGTCTGTCGGGTGTGATTAGTCCGTTTCGGGTGATGGGTCAATATGGGGTGATGTGTCAGTTTGGGTTAATGAGTCAGTTTGGAGTGATGGGTCAGTTTTAGGTCATGGGTCAGTTTGGGTTAATGGGTCAGTTTGTGGTGATGAGTCAGTTTGGGGTTATGGGTCAGTTTGTGGAGGTGCGTCAGTTTGGGGTGATGAGTCAGTTTGGAGTGATGGGTCAGTTTTAGGTCATGTGTCAGTTTGGGTTAATGGGTCAGTTTGTGGTGATGAGTCAGTTTGGGGTTATGGGACAATTTGGGGTGATGGGTCAGTTTGGGGTGATGAGTCAGTGGGGAGATAAGTCAGTTTGGGATGATGAGTCAGTCTGGGTTGATTGGTCAGTTTGGGTTGATAGATCAGTTTGGGGTGATGAGTCAGTTTGGAGTGATGGTTTATTTTGGGGTAATGGGTCAGTTAGTGGTGTTGAATGAGTTTGGTGTAATGGATCAGTTTTTGGTCATGAGTCAGTTTCTGGTGGTGCTTCAGTTTGGGGTGATGAGTCACTTTGGGGTGATGGGTTAGTTATGGGGTGATGCGTCAGTTTGATGTCATGGATCCATTTGGGGTGATGGGTCAGTTTGGGATGCAGATTCAGTTTGGAGTCATGTGTCAGTTTTTGGTGATGAGACTGTTTGGGGTGATGAGTCAGTTTGATGTCATGGATCCATTTGGGGTGATGGGTCAGTTTGGGATGAAGAGTCAGTTTGGAGTGATGTGTCAGTTTTTGGTGATGAGACAGTTTGGGGTGATGGGTCACCATGGTCTGATGAGTCAATTTGGGGTGATGGGTCAATTTGGGGTGATGGGTCAGTTTGGGGTAATGAGTCAGTTTGGAGTGATGCGTCAGTTTTTTGTGATGGTTCAGTTTGGGGTGATGGGTCAATTTGGGGTGATGGGTCAGTTTGGGGTGAAGGGTCAGTTTGTGGTGGTGCATCAGTGTAGGGCGATGAGTCAGTTTTTGGTTAAAAATCAGTTTGGGGTGATGGATCAGTTTGTGGTGATGAGTCAGTTTGGCGTGATAGGTCAATTTGGGGTGATGGGTCAGTTTGGGGTGATGAGTCAGATTGGGGTGCTGCATCAGTTTGGGATGATGAGTCAGATTGGGGTGTTGGGTCAGTTTGGGTGATGAGTCAGTTTGGGCTGATGCGTCAGTTTAGGGCGATGAGTCAGTTTTTGGTGAAGAATCAGTTTGGAGTGATCGGTCAGTTTGTGGTGATGTGTCAGTTTGGCGTGAGAGGTCAATTTGGGGTGATGGGTCAGTTTGGGGTGATGAGTCAGTAAGGAGTGCTGAGTCAGTTTGGCGTGATGAGTCAGTTTGGAGTGAAGATTCAGTTTTTGGTGATGAGGCAATTTGGGGTGAAGGGTCAGTTTGTGGTGGTGCGTCAGTTTGGGGTGATGAGTCTGTTTGGGTTGATGGGTCAGTTTGGGGTGATGGGTCAGTTTTGGGTGATGAGTCAGTTTGGAGTGATTAGTCAGTTTGTGGTGAAGAGTCACTTTAGGGTGATGTGTTAGTTTGGGTGATGAGTCAGTTTGTGGTAATACGTCAGTGTAGGGCGATGAGTCAGTTTTTGGTAAAGAATCAGTTTGGGGTGATGGGTCAGTTTGTGGTGATGAGTCAGTTTGGCGTGATAGGTCAATTTGGGGTGATGAGTCAGTTTGGAGTGAAGAGTTAGTTTTTGGTGATGAGTCAATTTGGGGTGAAGGATCAGTTTGTGGTGGTGCGTCAGTTTGGGGTGATGAGTCTGTTTGGGTTGATGGGTCAGTTTGGGGTGATTAGTCAGTTTGGAGTGATGAATCAGTTTGTGGTGAAGAGTCACTTTGGGGTGATTGTCAGTTTGGGTGATGACTCATTTTGGTGTAATACGTCAGTGCAGGGCGATGAGGCAGTTTTTGGTGAAGAATCATTTTGGGGTGATGGGTCAGTTTGTGGTGATGAGTCAGTTTGGGCTGATGCGTCAGTTTAGGGCGATGAGTCAGTTTTTGGTGAAGAGTCAGATTGGAGTGATGAGTCAGTTTGTGGTGAAGAGTCACTTTGGGGTGATGTGTCAGTTTGGTTGATGAGTCAGTTTGGACTGATGAGTAAGTTTTTGGTGAAGAGACACGTTGGGGTGATGGGTCAGTTTATGGTGATGAGTCAGTTTTGGGTGATGGGACAATTTGGGGTGATGGGTCAGTTTGGGGTGATGAGTCAGTGGGGAGATGCGTCAGTTTGGGATGATGAGCCAGTCTGGGTTGATTGGTCAGTTTGGGTTGCTAGGTCACTTTGGGGTGATGAGTCAGCTTGGAGTGATGAGTATGTTTTTGGTGATGAGTCAGTTTGGGGTGATGGTTTAGTTTGGGGTAATGGGTGAATTAGTGGTGATGAATCAGTTTGGTGTAATGGATCAGTTTTTGGTCATGAGTCAGTTTCTGGTGGTGCTCCAGTTTGGGGTGATGAGTCACTTTGGGGTGATGGGTCAGTTATGGGGTGATGCGTCAGTTTGGGGCGATGAGTCAGTTTGGGGTGATGAGTCAGTTTGATATCATGGATCCATTTGCGGTGATGAGTCAGTTTGTGATGAAGAGTCAGTTTGGAGTGATGTGTCAGTTTTTGGTGATGAGACAGTTTGGGGTGATGGGTCAGTTTGGGGTGATGCGTCAGTTTGGGGTAATGAGTCAGTTTGGAGTGATGCGTCAGTTTTTTTGATGGTTCAGTTTGGATTAATGGGTCAATTTGTTGTGATGAGTCAATTGTGGGGTGAATGAGTCAGTTTGGGTGATGCGTCAGTTTGGGGCGAAGAATCAGTTTGGGGTGATGAGTCACTTTGGGGTGATGGGTCAGTTTAGGGTGATTGGTTACGTTGGGGTGCTGATTATTTTGGGGTGAAGATTTAATTTGGGGTGACGGTTCAGTTTGGGGTGATGCGTCAGTTTGGTGTGATGTGTCAGTTTGGGGCCATGAGTCAGTTTGGGGTCATGAGTCATATTGCGCTGCTGGTTCATTTTGGTGTGATGGGTCAGTTTGGGGTGAAGAGTCAGTTTGGAGTGATGAGTCAGTTTTTGGTTCTGGGTCAGTTTGGGGTGATGACTCAGATTTGTATGTTGGGGAAGTTTGGGGTGATGAGTCAGTTTGGGCTGATGCGTCAGTTTAGGGCGATGAGTCAGTTTTTGGTGAAGAGTCAGTTTGGAGTGATGAGTCAGTTTGTGGTGAAGAGTCACTTTGGGGTGATGTGTCAGTTTTGTTGATGAGTCAGTTTGGACTGATGAGTCAGTTTTTGGTGGAGAGACACGTTGGGGTGATGGGTCATTTTATGGTGATGAGTCAGTTTTGGGTGATGGGACAATTTGGGGTGATGGGTCAGTTTGGGGTGATGAGTCAGTGGGGAGATGCGTCAGTTTGGGATGATGAGCCAGTCTGGGTTGATTGGTCAATTTGGGTTGATAGGTCAGTTTGGGATGATGAGTCAGCTTGGAGTGATGGTTTATTTTGGGATAATGGGTCAGTTAAGGTTGTTGAATCAGTTTGGTGTAATGGATCAGTTTTTGGTCATGAGTCAGTTTCTGGTGGTGCTCCAGTTTGGGGTGATGAGTCACTTTGGGGTGATGGGTCAGTTATGGGGTGATGAGTCAGTTTGGAGTGAAGATTCAGTTTTTGGTGATGAGGCAATTTGGGGTGAAGGGTCAGTTAGTGGTGGTGCGTCAGTTTGGGGTGATGAGTCTGTTTGGGTTGATGGGTCAGTTTGGGGTGATGGGTCAGTTTGGGGTGATGAGTCAGTTTGGAGTGATTAGTCAGTTTGTGGTGAAGAGTCACTTTAGGGTGATGTGTTAGTTTGGGTGATGAGTCAGTTTGGGGTAATACGTCAGTGTAGGGCGATGAGTCAGTTTTTGGTAAAGAATCAGTTTGGGGTGATGGGTCAGTTTGTGGTGATGAGTCAGTTTGGCGTGATAGGTCAATTTGGGGTGATGAGTCAGTTTGGAGTGAAGAGTTAGTTTTTGGTGATGAGTCAATTTGGGGTGAAGGATCAGTTTGTGGTGGTGCGTCAGTTTGGGGTGATGAGTCTGTTTGGGTTGATGGGTCAGTTTGGGGTGATGAGTCAGTTTGGAGTGATGAATCAGTTTGTGGTGAAGAGTCACTTTGGGGTGATTGTCAGTTTGGGTGATGACTCATTTTGGTGTAATACGTCAGTGCAGGGCGATGAGGCAGTTTTTGGTGAAGAATCATTTTGGGGTGATGGGTCAGTTTGTGGTGATGGGTCAGTTTGTGGAGGTGCGTCAGTTTGGGGTAATGAGTCTGTTTGTGTTGATGGGTAGGTTTGGGGTGACGGGTCAGTTTGGGGTGATGAGTCAGTTTGGAGTGATGAATCAGTTTTTGGTGAAGAGACACTTTGGGGTGATGGGTCAGTTTATGGTGATGAGTCAGTTTTGGGTAATGGGACAATTTGGTGTGATGGGTCAGTTTAGGGTGATGAATCAATTTGGGGTGATGGGTCAGTTTGGGGTGATGAGTCAGTGGGGAGATGCGTCAATATGGGATGATGAGTCAGTTTGTGTTGATTAGTCAGTTTGTGTTGATAGGTCAGTTTGGGGTGATGAGTCAGTTTAGAGTGATGAGTATGTTTTTGGTGATGAGTCAGTTTGGGGTGAAGGGTCAGTATGCGGTGAAGAGTCAGTTTGTGGTGATGGGTCAGTTTCGGGTGATGAGTCACTTTCGGGTGATGGGTGAGTTTAGGGTGATTGGTTATTTGAAGTGCTGATTACTTTGGGGAGAAGATGCAATTTGGGGCGATGAGTCAGTTTGGGGTGATGAGTCAGTTTGATGTGATGGGTCCGTTTTTGGTGATGGGTCAGTTTGTTGGTGATGCGTCAGTATGGTGTGCTGAGTCAGTTTGGGGTGATGTATCAATTTGGGGTGATGGGTAAGTTTGGGGTAATGAGTCAGTTTGGAGTGATGGGTCAGTTTTTGGTGACGGGTACGTTTCGATTAATGGGTCAGTTTGTGGTAATGAGTCAATTAGGGGTGATGGGTCAGTTTGTGGTGATGCCTCAGTTTGAGGTGATGTGTCTGTTTGGATTGATGGGTCTGTTTGGGGTGATGGATCAGTTTGGGGTGAAGAGTCAGTTTTAAGTGATGACTCAGTTTTTGGTGAAGAGTCAATTTGGGGTGATGATTCAGTTTGTGGTGATGAGTCAGTTTTTGCTGATGGGACAATTTGGGGTGATGGGTCAGTTTGGGGTGTGAATCAGTTTGGGGTGATGGGTCAGTTTGGGGTGATGAGTCAGTGAGGAGATGCGTCAGTTTGGAATGATGAGTCAGTTTGGATTGATTGTTCGGTTTGGAGTGATGGGCCAGTTTGGGGTGATAAGTCAGTTTGGCGTGATGAGTCGGTTTTGGTGATAAGTCCGTTTGGGGTGAATGAGTCAGTTTGGGGTGATGGTTCAGTTTGGGGTGATGGGTTACTTTGGGGTGATGGGGCAGTTTGGGGTGATGTGTCAGTTTGGGTTAATGATTCAGTTTGGAGTGATGTGTCAGTTTTAGGTCATGGGTCAGTTTGGGTTAATGGTCAGTTTGTGGTGATGAGTCAGTTTGGGTTTATGGGTCAGTTTGTGGAGGTGCGTCAGTTTGGGGTGATGACTCTGTTTGGTTTGATGGGTAAGTTTGGGGTGGTGGGTCAGTTTGGGGTGATGAGTCAGTTTGGAGTGATGAGTCAGTTTTTGGTGAAGAGACACGTTGGGGTGATGGGTCAGTTTATGGTGATGAGTCAGTTTTGGGTGAAGGGACAATTTGGGGTGATGGGTCAATTTGGAGTGATGAGTCAGTGGGGAGATGCGTCAGTTTGGGATGATGAGTCAGTCTGGGTTGATTGGTCAGTTTAACTTGATAGGTCAGTTTGGGGTGATGAGTCAGCTTGGAGTGATGAGTATGTTTTTGGTGATGAGTCAGTTTGGGGTGATGGTTTATTTTGGGGTAATGGGTCAATTAGTGGTGATGAATCAGTTTGGTGTAATGGATCAGTTTTTGGTCATGAGTCAGTTTCTGGTGGTGCTTCAGTTTGGGGTGATGAATCACTTTGGAGTGATGGGTCAGTTATGGGGTGATGCGTCAGTTTGGTGTGATGCGTCAGTTTGGGGCGATGAGTCAGTTTGGGGTGATGATTCAGTTTGATGTCATGGATCCATTTGGGGTGATGAGTCAGTTTGGGATGAAGAGTTAATTTGGAGTGATGTGTCAGTTTTTGGTGATGAGACAGTTTGGGGTGATGGGTCAATTTGGGGTGATGGGTCAGTTTGGGGTAATGAGTCAGTTTGGAGTGATGCGTCAGTTTTTTTGATGGTTCAGTTTGGATTAATGGGTCAATTTGTTGTGATGAGTCAATTTGGGGTGAAGGGTCAGTTTGTGGTGGTGCGTCAGTGTAGGGCGATGAGTCAGTTTTTGGTGAAGAATCAGTTTGGTGTGATGGGTCAGTTTGTGGTGATGAGTCAGTTTGGCGGGATAGGTCAATTTGGGGTGATGGGTCAGTTTGGGGTGATGAGACAAATTGGGGTGGTGCGTCAGTTTGGGGTGATGACTCAGATTTGTATGTTGGGTAAGTTTGGGGTGATGAGTCAGTTTGGGCTGATGCGTCAGTTTGGGTGATGAGTCAGTTTGGAGTGATGAGTCAGTTTTTGGTGAAGAGACACGTTGGGGTGATGGGTCAGTTTATGGTGATGAGTCAGTTTTGGGTGATGGGACAATTTGGGGTGATGGGTCAGTTTGGGGTGATGAGTCAGATTGGGGTGGTGCGTCAGTTTGGGGTGATGACTCAGATTTGTATGTTGGGTAAGTTTGGGCTGCGTCAGTTTAGGGCGATGAGTCAGTTTTTGGTGAAGAATCAGTTTGGGGTGATCGGTCAGATTGTGGTGATGAGTCAGTTTGGCGTGAGAGGTCAATTTGGGGTGATGAGTCAGTTTGGAGTGAAGAGTCAGTTTGGAGTGATGAGTCAATTTGTTGTGATGAGTCAATTTGGGGTGAAGGGTCAGTTTGTGGTGGTGCGTCAGTGCAGGGCGATGAGTCAGTTTTTGGTGAAGAATCAGTTTGGGGTGATGGGTCAGTTTGTGGTGATGAGTCAGTTTGGCGTGATAGGTCAATTTGGGGTGATGGGTCAGTTTTGGGTGATGAGTCAGATTGGGGTGGTGCGTCAGTTTGGGGTGATGACTCAGATTTGTATGTTGGGTAAGTTTGGGGTGATGAGTCAGTTTGGGCTGATGCGTCAGTTTAGGGCGATGAGTCAGTTTTTGGTGAAGAATCAGTTTGGGGTGATGGGTCAGATTGTGGTGATGAGTCAGTTTGGCGTGAGAGGTCAATTTGGGGTGATGAGTCAGTTTGGGGTGATGAGTCAGTTTGGAGTGCTGGGTCAGTTTGGGGAGATGAGTCAGTTTGGAGTGAAGAGTCAGTTTGGAGTGATGAGTCAGTTTGTGGTAAAGAGTCATTTTGGGGTGATGTGTCAGTTTGGGTGATGAGTCAGTTTGGAGTGATGAGTCAGTTTTTGGTGAAGAGACACGTTGGGGTGATGGGTCAGTTTATGGTGATGAGTCAGTTTCGGGTGATGGGACAATTTGGGGTGATGGGTCAGTTTGGGGTGATAAGTCAGTGGGGAGATGCGTCAGTTTGGGATGATGAGCCAGTCTGGGTTGATTGGTCAGTTTGGGTTGATAGGTCAGTTTGGGGTGATGAGTCAGCTTGGAGTAATGAGTATGTTTTTGGTGATGAGTCAGTTTGGGGTGATGGTTTAGTTTGGGGTAATGGGTCAATTAGTGGTGATGAATCAGTTTGGTGTAATGGATCAGTTTTTGGTCATGAGTCAGTTTCTGGTGGTGCTTCAGTTTGGGGTGATGAGTCACTTTGGGGTGATGGGTCAGTTATGGGGTGATGCGTCAGTTTGGGGCGATGAGTCAGTTTGGGATGATGAGTCAGTTTGGAGTGATGGGTCAGTTTTTGGTGATGAGACAGTTTGGGGTAATGGGTCACTATGGTGTGATGAGTCAGTTTGGGGTGATGGTTCAATTTGGGGTGATGGGTCAGTTTGGGGTAATGAGTCAGTTTGGAGTGATGCGTCAGTTTTTATGATGGTTCAGTTTGGATTAATGGGTCAATTTGTTGTGATGAGTCAATTTGGTGTGAAGGGTCAATTTGTGGTGGTGCGTCAGTGTAGGGCGATGAGTCAGTTTTTGGTGAAGAATCAGTTTGGGGTGATGGGTCAGTTTGTGGTGATGAGTCAGTTTGGCGTGATAGGTCAATTTGGGGTGGTGGGTCAGTTTGGGGTGATGAGTCAGATTGGTGTGTTGGGTCAGTTTGGGGTGATGAGTCAGTTTGGGCTGATTCGTCAGTTTAGGGCGGTGAGTCAGTTTTTGGTGAAGAATCAGTTTGGGGTGATGGGTCAGTTTGTGGTGATGAGTCAGTTTGGCATGAGAGTTCAATTTGGGGTGATGAGTCAGTTTGGGGTGATGAGTCATTTTGGAGTGAAGAGTCAGTTTGGAGTGATGAGTCAGTTTGTGGTGAAGAGTCACTTTGGGGTGATGTGTCAGTTTGGGAGATGACTCAGTTTGGGGTAATACGTCAGTCCAGGGCGATGACTCAGTTTTTGGTAAAGAATCCGTTTGGGGTGATGGGTCAGTTTGTGGTGATGAGTCAGTTTGGCGTGATAGGTCTATTTGGGGTGATGAGTCAGTTTGGAGTGAAGAGTTAATTTTTGGTGATTAGTCAATTTGGGGTGAAGGGTCAGTTTGTGGTGGTGCGTCAGTTTTGGGTGATGAGTCTGTTTGGGTTGATGGGTCAGTTTAGGGTGATGGGTCAGTTTGGGGTGATGAGTCTGTTTGGAGTGATGAGTCTGTTTGTGGTGAAGAGTCACTTTGCGGTGATGTGTCAGTTTGGGTGATGAGTCAGTTTGGTGTAATACGTCAGTGCAGGGCGATGAGTCAGTTTTTGGTGAAAAATCAGTTTGGGGTGATGGGTCAGTTTGTGGTGATGAGTCAGTTTGGCGTGATAGGTCAATTTTGAGTGGTGCGTCAGTTTGGGGCCATGAGTCAGTTTGGGGTGATGAGTCATATTGCGCTGCTGGTTCATTTTGGTGTGATGGGTCAGTTTGGGGTGAAGAGTAAGTTTGGAGTGATGAGTCAGTTTTTGGTGCTGGGTCAGTTTGGGGTGATGAGTCTGTCGGGTGTGATGAGTCCGTTTCGGAATATGGGTCAATTTGGGGTGATGTGTCAGTTTGGGTTAATGAGTCAGTTTGGAGTGATGGGTCACTTTTAGGTCATGGGTCAGTTTGGGTTAATGGTCTGTTTGTGCTGATGAGTCAGTTTGGGGTTATGGGTCAGTTTGTGGAGGTGCGTCAGTTTGGGGTGATGACTCTGTTTGGTTTGATGGGTAAGTTTGGGGTGGTGGGTTAGTTTGGGGTGATGAGTCAGTTTGGAATGATGAGTCAGTTTTTGGTGAAAAGACACGTTGGGGTGATGGGTCAGTTTATGGTGATGAGTCAGTTTTGGGTGATGGGACAATTTGGGGTGATGTTTCAGTTTAGGGTGATGAGTCAGTCTGGGTCGATTGGTCAGTTTGGGTTGATAGGTCAGTTTGGGGTGATGAGTCAGCTTGGAATGATGGTTTAGATTGGGGTAATGGGTCAATTAGTGGTGATGAATCAGTTTGGTGTAATGGATCAGTTTTTGGTCATGAGTCAGTTTCTGGTGGTGCTTCAGTTTGGGGTGATGAGTCATTTTGGGGTGATGGGTCAGTAATGGGGTGATGCGTCAGTTTGGGGCGATGAGTCAGTTTGGGGTGATGAGTCAGTTTGATGTCATGGATCCATTTGGGGTGATGAGTCAGTTTGGGATGAAGAGTCAGTTTGGAGTGATGTGTCAGTTTTTGGTGATGAGACAGTTTGGGGTGATGGGTCACTATGGTGTGATGAGTCAGTTTGGGGTGATGGGTCAGTTTGGGGTAATGAGTCAGTTTGGAGTGATGCGTCAGTTTTTTTGATGGTTCAGTTTGGATTAATGGGTCAATTTGTTGTGATGAGACAATTTGGGGTGAAGGGTCATCTTGTGGTGGTGCGTCAGTGTAGGGCGATGAGTCAGTTTTTGGTGAAGAATCAGTTTGGGGTGATGGGTCAGTTTGTGGTGATGAGTCAGTTTGTCGTGATAGGTCAATTTGGGGTGATGGGTCAGTTTGTGGTAATGAGTCAGATTGGGGTGGTGCGTCAGTTTGGGGTGATGACTCAGATTGGTGTGTTGGGTGAGTTTGGGATGATGAGTCAGTTTGGGCTGATGCGCAGGTAAAGGGCGATGAGTCAGCTTTGGTGAAGAATCAGTTTGGGGTTATGGGTCAGTTTGTGGTGATGAGTCAGTTTGGCGAGAGAGGTCAATTTGGGGTGTTGAGTCAGTTTGGGTGATGAGTCAGTTTGGAGTGCTGGGTCAGTTTGGGGAGATGAGTCAGTTTGGAGTGAATAGTCAGTTTGGAGTGATGAGTCAGTTTGTGGTGAATAGTCACTTTGGGGTGATGTGTCAGTTTGGGTGATGGGTCAGTTTGGATTGATGTGTCAGTTGTTGCTGAAGAGATACGTTGGGGTGATGGGTCAGTTTATGGTGATGAGTCTGTTTTGGGTGATGGGACAATTTGGGGTGATGAGTCAGTTTGGGGTGATGAGTCAGTGGGGAGATGCGTCAGTTTGGGATGATGAGTCAGTCTGGGTTGATTGGTCAGTTTGGGTTGATAGGTCAGTTTGGGCTGATGCGTCAGTTTAGGGCGATGAGTCCGTTTTTGGTGAAGAATCAGTTTGGGGTGATGGGTCAGTTTGGGGTGATGAGTCAGTTTGGAGTGATGAGTATGTTTTTGGTGATGAGTCAGTTTGGGGTGATGGTTTAGTTTGGGGTAATGGGTCAATTAGTGGTGATGAATCAGTTTGGTGTAATGGATCAGTTTTTGGTTAAGAGTCAGTTTCTGGTGGTGCTTCAGTTTGGGGTGATGAGTCACTTTGGGGTGATGGGTCAGTTATGGGGTGATGCGTCGGTTTGGTCGATCAGTCAGTTTGGAGTGATGAGTCAGTTTGATGTCATGGATCCATTTGAGGTGATGAGTCAGTTTGGGATTAAGAGTCAGTTTGGAGTGATGTGTAAGTTTTTGGTGATGAGACAGTTTGAGTGATGGGTCACTATGGTGTGATGAGTCAGTTTGGGGTGATGGGTCAATTTGGGGTGATGGGTCAGTTTGGGGTAATGAGTCAGTTTGGAGTGATGCGTCAGTTTTTTTGATGGTTCAGTTTGGATTAATGGGTCAATTTGTTGTGATGAGTCAATTTGGGGTGAAGGGTCAGTTTGTGGTGGTGCGTCAGTGTAGGGCGATGAGTCAGTTTTTGGTGAAGAATCAGTTTGGGGTGATGGGTCAGTTTGGGGTGATGAGTCAGCTTGGAGTGATGAGTATGTTTTTGGTGATGAGTCAGTTTGGGGTGATGGTTTAGTTTGGGGCAATGGGTCAATTAGTGGTGATGAATCAGTTTGGTGTAATGGATCAGTTTTTGGTCATGAGCCAGTTTCTGGTGGTGCTTCAATTTGGGGTGATGAGTCATTTTGGCGTGATGGGTCAGTTATGGGGTGATGCGTCAGTTTGGTGTGATGCGTCAGTTTGGGGCGATCAGTCAGTTTGGAGTGATGAGTCAGTTTGATGTCATGGATCCATTTGGGGTGATGAGTCAGTTTGGGATGAAGAGTCAGTTTGGAGTGATGTGTCAGTTTTTGGTGATGAGACAATTTGGGGTGATGGGTCACTATGGTGTGATGAGTCAGTTTGGGGTGATGGGTCAATTTGGGGTGATGGGTCAGTTTGTGGTAATGAGTCAGTTTGGAGTGATGCGTCAGTTTTTTTGATGGTTCAGTTTGGCGTGATAAATCAATTTGGGGTGATGCGTCAGTTTAGGGCGATGAGTCAGTTTTTGGTGAAGAATCAGTTTGGGGTGATGGGTCAGTTTGGGGTGATGAGTCAGTTTGGAGTGCTGGGTCAGTTTGGAGTGAAGAGTCAGTTTTTGGTGATGAGGCAATTTGGGGTGAAGGGTCAGTTTGTGGTGGTGCGTCAGTTTGGTGTGATGAGTCTGTTTGGGTTGATGGGTCAGTTTGGGGTGATGGGTCAGTTTGGGGTTATGAGTCAGTTTGGAGTGATGAGTCAGTTTGTGGTGAAGAGTCACTTTGGGGTGATGTGTTAGTTTGGGTGATGAGTCAGTTTGGGGTAATACGTCAGTGCAGGGCGATGAGTCAGTTTGTGGTTAAGAATTAGTTTGGGGTGATGGGCCAGTTTGTGGTGATGAGTCAGTTTGGCGGAATAGGTCAATTTGGGGTGATGAGTCAGTTTGGAGTGAAGAGTTAGTTTTTGGTGAAGAATCACTTTGGGGTGATGTATTAGTTTGGGTGATGAGTCAGTTTGGGGTAATACATCAGTTTGGAGTGATGAGTCAGTTTGTGGTGAAGAGTCACTTTGGGGTGATTGTCAGTTTTATTGATGAGTCAGTTTGGTGTAATACGTCAGTGTAGGGCGATCAGTCAATTTTTGTTGAAGAATCAGTTTGGGGTGATGGGTCAGTTTGTGGTGATGAGCCAGTTTAGCGTGATAGGTCAATTTGGGGTGCTGTGCGTCAGTTTGGGGTGATGAATCAGATTGGGGTGTTGGGTCAGTTTGGGGTGATGAGTCAGTTTGGGGTGATGGGTCAGTTTAGGGTGCTGAGTCACTTTTTGGAGGTGAGTCAGTTTGCGGTGATGGTTTCATTTTGGGGTGATGTGTCAGTTTGGGGTGAAGTGCCAGTTTGGAGTGATGAGTCAGTTTTTGGTGATGCGTCGGTTTGGGGTGATGGGTCAATTTGGGGTGATTGATCAGTTTGGGGTAATGCGTCAATTTGGAGTGATGGGTCAGTTTTTGGTCATGGGTCAGTTTGTGTCAATGGGTCAGTTTATGTTGATGAGTTAGTTTGGGGTGATGGGTCAGTTTTTGGAGGTGCGTCAGTTTGGGGTAATGAGTCTGTTTGGGTTGATGGGTAGGTTTGGGGTGACGGGTCAGTTTGGGGTGATGAGTCAGTTTGGAGTGATGAGTCAGTTTTTGGTGAAGAGAAACTTTGGGGTGATGGGTCAGTTTATGCTGATGAGTCACTTTTGGGTGATGGGACAATTTGCGGTGATGGGTCAGTTTAGGGTGATGAATCAGTTTAGGGTGTTGGGTCAGTTTGGGGTGATGAGTCAGTGAGGAGATGCGTCAGTTTGGGATGATGAGTCAGTTTGAGTTGATTGGTCAGTTTGTGTTGATTGGTTAGTTTGGGGTGATGAATCAGTTTAGAGTGATGAGTATGTTTATGGTGATACGTCATTTTGGGGTGAATGAGTCAGTTTGGGGTGATGGTTCAGTTTGGGGTGATGGGTCAGTTTGGGGTGATGGGGCAGTTTGGGGTGATGGGTCAGTTCTAGGTGATGGGCCAGTTTGTAGTGATGGGTCAGTTTGTGGGTGATGAGTCGGTTTGGTGAAATGGGTCAGTTTTTGGTCATGAGTCTGTTAGGGGTGGTGCTTTAGTTTGGGATAATGCGTCAGTTTTGGGCGATGAGTCAGTTAGGAGTGATTATTCAGTTTGGGGTGATGCGTCAGTTTGGGGCAAATAGTCAGTTTCGGGTGATTGTTCAATTCGGGGTGATGAGTCAGTTTGTGGTGATGGGTCAGTTTAGGGTGATTGGTTACCTTGGGGTGCTGATTACTTTGGTGTGAAGATTTAATTTGTGGTGATGGTTCACTTTGGGGTGATGCGTCAGTTTGGTGTGATGTGTCAGTTTGGGGCCATGAGTCAGTTTGGGGTGATGAGTCATATTGCGCTGCTGGTTCATTTTGGTGTGATGGGTCAGTTTCGGGTGAAGAGTCAGTTTGGAGTGATGAGTCAGTTTTGGTGCTGGGTCAGTTTGGGGTGATGTCTCTGTCGGGTGTGATGAGTCCGTTTCGGGTGATGGGTCAATATGGGGTGATGTGTCAGTTTGGGTTAATGAGTCAGTTTGGAGTGATGGGTCAGTTTTAGGTCATGGGTCAGTTTGGGTTAATGGGTCAGTTTGTGGTGATGAGTCAGTTTGGGCTTATGGGTCAGTTTGTGGAGGTGCGTCAGTTTGGGTTGATGAGTCTGTTTGGTTTGAAGGCTAAGTTTGGGGTGGTGGGTCAGTTGGGGTGATGAGTCAGTTTTGAGTGATGAGTCAGTTTTTGGTGAAGAGACACGTTGGGGTGATGGGTCAGTTTATAGTGATGAGTCAGTTTTGGGTGATGGGACAATTTGAGGTGATGGGTCAGTTTGGGGTCATGAGTCAGTGGGGAGATGCGTCAGTTTGGGATGATGAGTCAGTCTGGGTTGATTGGTCAGTTTGGGTTGATAGGTCAGTTGGGGGTTATGGGTCAGTTTGTGGAGGTGCGTCAGTTGGGGTTGATGAGTCTGTTTGGTTTGAAGGGTAAGTTTGGGGTGGTGGGTCAGTTGGGGGTGATGAGTCAGTTTTGAGTGATGAGTCAGTTTTTTGGTGAAGAGACACGTTGGGGTGATGGGTCAGTTTATGGTGATGAGTCAGTTTTGGGTGATGGGACAATTTGGGGTGATGGGTCAGTTTGGGGTGCTGAGTCAGTGGGGAGATGCGTCAGTTTGGGATGATGAGTCAGTCTGGGTTGATTGGTCAGTTTGTGTTGATAGGTCAGTTTGGGGTGATGAGTCAGTTTGGAGTGATTAGTATGTTTTTGGTGATGGTTCAGTTTGGGTTAATGGGTCAATTTGTTGTGATGAGTCAATTTGAGGTGAAGGGTCAGTTTGTGGTGGCGCCTCAGTGTAGGGCGATGAGTCAGTTTTTGGTGAAAAATCAGTTTGGAGTGATGGGTCAGTTTGTGGTGATGAGTCAGTTTGGCGTGATAGGTAAATTTCGGGTGATGGGTCAGTTTGGGGTGATGAGTCAGATTGGGGTGATGAGTCAGGTTGATGTCATGGATCCATTTGGGGTGATGGGTCAGTTTTGGATGAAGAGTCAGTTTGAAGTGATGTGTCAGTTTTTGGTGATGTGTCAGTTTGGGGTGATGGGTCACTATGGTGTGATGAGTCAGTTTGGGGTGATGTGTCAATTTGGGGTGATGGGTCAGTTTGCGTTAAATAGTCAGTTTGGAGTGATGCGTCAGTTTTTTGTGATGGTTCAGTTTGGGTTATTGGGTCAATTTGTTGTTATGAGTCAATTTGGGGTGAAGGGTTATTTTGTGGTGGTGCGTCATTTTGGGGTGATGAGTCTGTTTGGGTTGATGGGTCAGTTTGGGGTGATAGGTCAATTTGGGGTGATGAGTCAGTTTGGAGTGAAGAGTTAGTTTTTGGTGATGAGTCAATTTGGGGTGAAGGGTCAGTTTGTGGTGGTGCATCAGTTTGGGGTGATGAGTCTGTTTGGGTTGAAGGGTCAGTTTGGGTTGATGGGTCAGTTTGGGGTGATGAGTCAGTTTGGAGTGATGAGTCAGTTTGTGGTGAAGAGTCACTTTGAGGTGATGGGTCAGTTTGTGGTGATGAATCAGTTTGGAGCGATAGGTCGATTTGGGGTGGTGCGTCAGTTTGGGGTGATGAGTCAGATTGGGGTGTTGGGTCTGTTTGGGGTGATGAGTCAGTTTGGGGTGATGGGTCAGTTCAGGGTGCTGAGTCACTTTTTGGAGGTGAGTCAGTTTGCGGTGATGGGTCATTTTGGGGTGATGTGTCAGTTTGGAGTGATGAGTCAGTTTTTGGTGATGCGTCGGTTTGGGGTGATGGGTCAATTTGGGGTGATTGGTCAGTTTGTGGTAATGAGTCAATTTGGAGTGATTGATGGGTCAGTTTTTGGTCATGGGTCAGTTTGTGTCAATGGGTCAGTTTCTGGTGATGAGTAAGTTTGGGGTGATGGGTCAGTTTGTGGAGGTGCGTCAGTTTGGGGTAATGAGTCTGTTTGGGTTGATGGGTAGGTTTGGGGTGACGGGTCAGTTTGGGGTGATGAGTCTGTTTGGGTTGATGGGTCGGTTTGGGGTGACGGGTCAGTTTGGGGTGATGAGTCAGTTTGGAGTGATGAGTCAGTTTTTGGTGAAGAGACACTTTGGGGTGATGGGTCAGTTTATGGTGATAAGTCAGTTTTGGGTGATGGGACAATTTGGGGTGATGGGTCAGTTTAGGGTAATGAATCAATTTGGGGTGATGGGTCAGTTTGGGGTGATGAGTCAGTGGGGAGATGCGTCAGTTTGGGATGATGAGTCAGTCTGGGTTGATTGGTCAGTTTGTTTTGATAGGTCAGTTTGGGGTGATGAGTCAGTTTGGAGTGATGAGTATGTTTTTGGTGATGGTTCAGTTTGGGTTAATGGGTCAATTTGTTGTGATGAGTCAATTTGGGGTGAAGGGTCAGTTTGTGGTGGCGCCTCAGTGTAGGGCGATGAGTCAGTTTTTGGTGAAAAATCAGTTTGGAGTGATGGGTCAGTTTGTGGTGATGAGTCAGTTTGGCGTGATAGGTCAATTTGGGGTGATGGGTCAGTTTGGGGTGATGAGTCAGATTGGGGTGATGAGTCAGGTTGATGTCATGGATCCATTTGGGGTGATGGGTCAGTTTGGGATGAAGAGTCAGTTTGGAGTGATGTGTCAGTTTTTGGTGATGTGTCAGTTTGGGGTGATGGGTCACTATGGTGTGATGAGTCAGTTTGGGGTGATGAGTATGTTTTTGCTGATTAGTCAGTTTGGGGTGAAGGGTCAGTATGGGGTGAAGAATCAGTTTGTGGTGATGGGTCAGTTTCGGGTGATGAGTCACTTTCGGGTGATGGGTGAGTTTAGTTTGATTGGTTATTTGGGGTGCTGATTACTTTAGGGTGAAGATGCAATTTGGGGCGATGAGTCAGTTTGGGGTGATGAGTCAATTTGATGTAATGGGTCCGTTTGGGGTGATGGGTCAGTTTGAGGTGAAGAATCAGTTTGGAGTGATGAGTCAATTTTTGGTGATGGGTCAGTTTGGGGTGATGGTTCAGTTGGGGTGATGGTTCAGTTTGGGGTGATGGTTCAGTTTGGGGTGATGCGTCAGTTTTGTGTGAAGCGTCAGTTTGAGGCGATGAGTCAGTATGGGGTGATGAGTCTGTTTGCGGTGATGGGTCAGTTTGGGGTGATGGGCCAATTTTGGATGAATATTCAATTTGGAGAGATGAGTCAGTTTTTGGTGATGGGTCAGTTTGTTGGTCATGGGTCAGTATGGTGTGATGAGACAGTTTGGGGTGATGGATCAATTTGGGGTGATGGGTCAGTTTGGGGTCATGAGTCAGCTTGGAGTGATGTGTCAGTTTTTGGTGACGGGTCAGTTTCGATCAATGGGTCAGTTTGTGGTAATGAGTCAGTTAGGGGTGATGGTTCAGTTTGTGGTGATGCCTCAGTTTGAGGTGAAGTGTCTGTTTGGGTTGATAGGTCAGTTTGGGGTGATGGGTCAGTTTGGGGTGAAGAGTCAGTTTGGAGTGATGAGTCAGTTTTTGGTGAAGAGTCAATTTGGGGTGATGATTCAGTTTGTGGTGATGAGTCAGTTTTTGGTAATGGGACAATTTGGGGTGATGGGTCAGTTTGGGGTGTGAATCAGTTTGGGGTGGTGGGTCAGTTTGGGGTGATGAGTCAGTGAGGAGATGCGTCAGTTTGGAATGATGAGTCAGTTTGAATTGTTTGGTCGGTTTGGAGTGATGGGCCAGTTTGGGGTGATGAGTCAGTTTGGAGTGATGAGTATGTTTTTGGTGATAAGTCAGTTTGGGGTGAATGAGTCAGTTTGGGTTGATGGTTCAGTTTGGGGAGATGGGTCAGTTTGGGGTGGTGGGGCAGTTTGGGGTGATGGGTCAGTTCAAGGTGATGGGCCAGTTTGGAGTGATGGGTCAGTTTGTGGGTGATGATTCGGTTTGGTGAAATGGGTCAGTTTTCGCTCATGAGTCTGTTTGGGGTGGTGCTTTAGTTTGGGATAATTCGTCAGTTTGGGGCGATGAGTCAGTTAGGAGTGATTATTCAGTTTGGGGTGATGCGTCAGTTTGGGGCGAAGTGTCAGTTTGGGGTGATTGTTCAATTTGGGGTGATGAGTCAGTTTGTGGATGATGCGTCAGTTTGGGGTGATGGGTCAGTTTGGGGTGATGAGTCAGTTTGGGGTGATGGGTCAGTTTAGGGTGATTGGTTTCCTTGTGGTGCTGATTACTTTGGGGTGAAGATTTAATTTGGGGTGATGGTTCAGTTTGGGGTGATGCGTCAGTTTGGTGTGATAGGTCAGTTTGGGGTGAAGAGTCAGTTTGGAGTGATGAGTCAGTTTTGGTGCTGGGTCAGTTTGGGGTGATGAGTCTGTCGGGTGTGATGAGTCCGTTTCGGGTGATGGGTCAATTTGGGGTGATGTGTCAGTTTGGGTTAATGAGTCAGTTTGGAGTGATGGGTCAGTTTTAGGTCACGGGTCAGTTTGGGTTAATGGGTCAGATTGTGGTGATGAGTCAGTTTGGGGTTATGGGTCAGTTTGTGGAGGTGCGTCAGTTTGGAGTGATGAGTCTGTTTGGTTTGATGGGTAAGTTTGGGGTGGTGGGTCAGTTTGGGGTGATGAATCAGTTTGGAGTGATGAGGCAGTTTTTGGTGAAGAGACACGTTGGGGTGATGGGTCAGTTTATGGTGATGAATCAGTTTTGGGTGATGGGACAATTTGGGGTGATGGGTCAGTTTGGGAAATTTGTCAGTGGGGAGATGCGTCAGTTTGGGATGATGAGTCAGTCTGGGTTGATTGGTCAGTTTAACGTGATAGGTCAGTTTGGGGTGATGAGTCAGCTTGGAGTGATGAGTATGTTTTTGGTGATGAGTCAGTTTGGGGTGATGGTTTAGTTTGGGGTAATGGGTCAGTTAGTTGTGATGAATCAGTTTGGTGTAATGGATCAGTTTTTGGTCATGAGTCAGTTTCTGGTGGTGCTTCAGTTTGGGGTGATGAGTCACTTTGGGGTGATGGGTCAGTTATGGGGTGATGCGTCAGTTTGGTGTGATGCGTCAGTTTGGGGCGATGAGTCAGTTTGGGGTGATGAGTCAGTTTGATGTCATGGATCCATTTGGGGTGATGGGTCAGTTTGGGATGAAGAGTCAGTTTGGAGTGATGTGTCAGTTTTTTTGGAGATAAGACAGTTTGGGGCGATGGATTACTATGGTGTGATGAGTCAGTTTGTGGTGATGGGTCAATTTGGGGTGATCGGTCAGTTTGGGGTAATGATTCAGTTTGGAGTGATGCGTCAGTTTTTTGTGATGGTTCAGTTTGGGTTATTGGGTCAATTTGTTGTGATGAGTCAATTTGGGGTGAAGGGTCAGTTTGTGTTGGTGCGTCAGTGTAGGGCGATGAGTCAGTTTTTGGAGAAGAATCAGTTCGGGGTGATGTGTCAGTTTGTGGTGATGAGTCAGTTTGGCGTGATAGGTCAATTTGGGGTGATGGGTCAGTTTGGGGTGATGAGTCAGATTGGTGTGGTGCGTCAATTTGGGGTGATGAGTCAGATTGGGGTGTTGGGTCAGTTTGGGGTGATGAGTCAATTTGGGCTGTTGCGTCAGTTTAGGGCGATGAGTCAGTTTTTGGTGAAGAATCAGTTTGGGGTGATGGGTCAGTTTGTGGTGATGAGTCAGTTTGGCGTGAGAGGTCAATTTGGGGTGATGGGTCAGTTTGAGGTGATGAGTCAGTTTGGAGTGCTGGGTCAGTTTGGGGTGATGAGTCATTTTGGAGTGAAGAGTCACTTTGGAGTGATGAGTCAGTTTGTGGTGAAGAGTCACTTTGGGGTGATGTGTCAGTATGGGTGATAAGTCAGTTTGGGGTAATACGTCAGTGCAGGGCGATGAGTCAGTTTTTGGTAAAGAATCAGTTTGGGGTGATGGGTCAGTTTGTGGTGATGAGTCAGTTTGGCGTGATAGGTCAATTTGGGTAGATAAGTCAGTTTGGAGTGAAGAGTTAGTCTTTGGTGATGAGTCAATTTGGGGTGAAGGGTCAGTTTGGGGTGGTGCGTCAGTTTGGGGTGATGAGTCTGTTTGGGTTGATGGGTCAGTTTAGGGTGATGGGTCAGTTTGGGGTGATGAGTCAGTTTGGAGTGATGAGTCAGTTTGTGGTGAAGTGTCACTTTGGGGTGATATGTCAGTTTGGGTGATGAGTCAGTTTGGTGTAATACCTCAGTGCAGGGCGATGAGTCAGTTTTTGGTGAAGAAACAGTTTGGGGTGATGGGTCAATTTGTGGTGATGAGTCAGTTTGGCGTGATAGGTCAATTTGGGGTGGTGCGTCAGTTTGGGGTGATGCGTCAGATTGGGGTGTTGGGTCAGTTTGGGGTGATGAGTCAGTTTGGGGTGATGGGTCAGTTTAGGGTGCTGAGTCACTTTTTGGAAGTGAGTCAGTTTGCGGTGATGGGTCATTTTGGGGTGATGTGTCAGTTTGGGGTGCAGTGCAAGTTTGGAGTGATGAGTCAGTTTTTGGTGATGCGTCGGTTTGGGGTGATGGGTCAATCTTGGGTGATGGGTCAGTTTGCGGTAATGAGTCAATTTGGAGTGATGGGTCAGTTTTTGGTCATGGGTCAGTTTGTGTCAATGGGTCAGTTTGTGGTGATGAGTTAGTTTGGGGTGATGGGTCAGTTTGTGGAGGTGCGTAAGTTTGGGGTAATGAGTCTGTTTGGGTTGATGCATAGGTTTGGGGTGCCGGGTCAGTTTGGGGTGATGAGTCAGTTTGGAGTGATGAGTCAGTTTTTGGTGAAGAGACACTTTGGGGTGATGGGTCAGTTTATGGTGATGAGTCAGTTTTGGGTGATGGGATAATTTGGGGTGACGGGTCAGTTTAGGGTGATGAATCAGTTTGGGGTGATGGGTCAGTTTGGGGTGATGAGTCAGTGGGGAGATGCGTCAGTTTGGGATGATAAGTCAGTTTGGTTGATTGGTCAGTTTGGGTTGATAGGTCAGTTTGGGGTGATGAGTCAGTTTGGAGTGATGAGTATGTTTTTGGTGATAAGTCAGTTTGGGGTGAAGGGTCAGTATCGGGTGAAGAGTCAGTTTGTGGTGATGGGCCATTTTGGGGTGATGAGTCAGTTTCGGGTGATGGGTGAGGTTAGGGTGATTGGTTATTTGGGGTGCAGATTACTTTGGGGTGAAGATGCAATTTGGGGCGATGAGTCAGTTTGGGGTGATGAGTCAGTTTGATGTGATGGGTCTGTTTGGTGTGATTGGTCAGTTTGGTGTGAAGAGTCAGTTTGGAGCGATGAGTCAGTTTTTGGTGATGGGTCAGTTTGGGGTGATGGTTCAGTTGGGGTGATGGTTCAGTTTGGGGTGATGGTTCAGTTTGGGGTGATGCGTCAGTTTTGAGTGATGCGTCAGTTTGAGGCGATGAGTCAGTTTGTGGTGATGAGTCATTTTGCGGTGATGGGTCAGTTTGGGGTGAAGGGTCAGTATGGTGTGATGAGTCAGTTTGGGGTGATTGATCAATTTGGGGTGATGGGTCAGTTTGGGGTAATGAGTCAGTTTGGAGTGATGGGTCAGTTTTTGGTGACGGGTCAGTTTCGATTAATGGGTTATTTTGTGGTAATTAGTCAGTTAGGGGTGATGGGTCAGTTTGTGGTGATGCCTCAGTTTGAGGAGATGTGTCTGTTTGGGTTGATGGGTCAGTTTGGGTTGCTGGGTCAGTTTGGGGTGAAGAATCAGTTTGGAGTGATGAGTCAGTTTTTGGTGAAGAGTCAATTTGGGGTGATGATTCAGTTTGTGGTGATGGGTCAGTTTGTGGTAATGGGACAATTTGGGGTGATGGGTCAGTTTGGGTTGTGAATCAGTTTGGGGTGATGGGTCAGTTTGGGGTGATGAGTCAGTGGGGAGATGCGTCAGTTTGGATGGATGAGTCAGTTTGGATTGATTGGTCGGTTTGGAGTGATGGGCCAGTTTGGGGTGATGAGTCAGTTTGGAGTGATGAGTATGTTTTTGGTGATAAGTCAGTTTGGGGTGAATGAGTCAGTTTGGGGTGATGGTTCAGTTTGGGATGATGAGTCAGTTTGGGGTGATGGGGCAGTTTGGGGTGATGTGGCAGGTCAAGGTGATGGGCCAGTTTGGAGTGATGGGTCAGGTTGTGGGTGATGAGTCGGTTTGGTGAAATGTGTCAGTTTTTGGTCATGAGTCTGTTTGGGTTGGTGCTTTAGTTTGGGATAATGCGTCAGTTTGGGGCGATGAGTCAGTTAGATGTGATTATTCAGTTTGGGGTGATGCGTCAGTTTAGGGCGAAGAGTCATTGTGGGGTGATTGTTCAATTTGGGGTGATGAGTCAGTTTGTGGGTGATGCGTCAGTTTGGTGTGATGTGTCAGTTTGGGGCCATGATTCAGTTTGGGGTGATGAGTCAGATTGCGCTGCTGGTTCCTTTTGGTGTGATGGGTCAGTTTGGGGTGATGAGTCTGTCGGGTGTGATGAGTCCGTTTGGGGCGATGGGTCAATTTGGGTTGATGTGTCAGTTTGGGTTAATGAGTCAGTTTGGAGTGATGGTTCAGTTTTAGGTCATGGGTCAGTTTGGGTTAATGGGTCAGTTTGTGGTGATGAGTCAGTTTGGGGTTATGTGTCAGTTTGTGGAGGTGCTTCAGTTTGGGGTGATGAGTCTGTTTGGGTTGATGGGTAGGTTTGGGGTGACGGGTCAGTTTGGGGTGATCAGTCAGTTTTTGGTGAAGAGTCACTTTGGGGTGATGGGTCAGTTTATGGTGATGAGTCAGTTTTGAGTGATGGGACAATTTGGGGTGACGGGTCAGCTTAGGGTGATGAATCAGTTTGGGGTGATGGGTCAGTTTGGGGTGATGAGTCAGTGGGGAGATGCGTCAGTTTGGGATGATAAGTCAGTTTGGGTTGATTGGTCAGTTTGGGTTGATAGGTCAGTTTGGGGTGATGCGTCTGTTTTGTGTGATGCGTCACTTTGAGGCGATGAGTCAGTTTGTGGTGATGAGTCAGTTTGCGGTGATGGGTCAGTTTGGGGTGATGAGTCAATTTTGGATGAATATTAAGTTTGGAGTGATGAGTCAGTTTTTGGTGATGGGTCTGTTTGGGGTGATGGGTCAGTATGGTGTGATGAGTCAGTTTGGGGTGATTGATCAATTTGGGGTGATGGGTCAGTTTTGGGTAATGAGTCAGTTTGGAGTGATGGGTCAGTTTTTGGTGACGGGTCAGTTTCGATTAATGGGTCATTTTGTGGTAATTAGTCAGTTAGGGGTGATGGCTCAGTTTGTGGTGATGCCTCAGTTTGAGGTGATGTGTCTGTTTGGGTTGATGGGTCAGTTTGGGGTGCTGGGTCAGTTTGGGGTGAAGAATCAGTTAGGAGTGATGAGTCAGTTTTTGGTAAAGAGTCAATTTGGGGTGATGATTCAATTTGTGGTGATGAGTCAGTTTGTGGTAATGGGACAATTTGGGGTGATGGGTCAGTTTGGGGTGTAAATCACTTTCGGGTGATGGGTCAGTTTGGGATGATGAGTCAGTGGGGAGATGCGTCAGTTTGGATTGATGAGTCAGTTTGGATTGATTGTTCGGTTTGGAGTGATGGGCCAGTTTGGGGTGATGAGTCAGTTTGGAGTGATGAGTATGTTTTTGGTGATAAGTCAGTTTGGGGTGAATGAGTCAGTTTGGGGTGATGGTTCAGTTTGGGGTGATGAGTCAGTTTGGGGTGATGGGGCAGTTTGGGGTGATGGGTCAGGTCAAGGTGATGGGCCAGTTTGGAGTGATGGGTCAGTTTGTGGGTGATGAGTCGGTTTGGTGAAATGGGTCAGTTTTTGGTCTTGAGTCTGTTTGGGGTGGTGCTTTAGTTTGGGATAATGCGTCAGTTTGGGGCGATGAGTCAGTTAGATGTGATTATTCAGTTTGGGGTGATGCGTCAGTTTAGGGCGAAGAGTCATTGTGGGGTGATTGTTCAATTTGGGGTGATGAGTCAGTTTGTGGGTGATGCGTCAGTTTGGGGTGATGGGTCAGTTTGGGGTGATGAGTCAGTATGGGGTGCTGGGTCAGTTTAGGGTGATTGGTTACCTTGGGGTGCTGATTACTTTGGGGTGAAGATTTAATTTGGGGTGATGGTTCAGTTTGGGGTGATGCGTCAGTTTGGTGTGATGTGTCAGTTTGGGGCCATGAGTCAGTTTGGGGTGATGAGTCAGATTGCGCTGCTGGTTCCTTTTGGTGTGATGGGTCAGTTTGGGGTGAAGAGTCAGTTAGGAGTGATGAGTCAGTTTTTGGTGATGGGTCAGTTTGGGGTGATGTGTCTGTCGAGTGTGATGAGTCCGTTTGGGGCGATGGGTCAATTTGGGGTGATGTGTCAGTTTCGGTTAATGAGTCAGTTTGGAGTGATGGGTCAGTTTTAGGTCATGGGTCAGTTTGGGTTAATGGGTCAGTTTGTGGTGATAAGTCATTTTGGGTTTATGGGTCAGTTTGTGGAGGTGCGTCAGTTTGGGGTGATGAGTCTGTTTGGTTTGATGGGTAAGTTTGGGGTGGTGGGTCAGTTTGGGATGATGAGTCAGTTTGGAGTGATGAGTCAGTTTTTGCTGAAGAGACACGTTGGGGTGATGGGTCAGTTTATGGTGATTAGTCAGTTTTGGGTGATGGGACAATTTGGGGTGATGGGTCAGTTTGGGGTGATGAGTCACTGGGGAGATGCGTCAGTTTGGGATGATGAGTCAGTCTGGGTTGATTGGTCAGTTTGGGTTGATAGGTCACTTTGGGGTGATGAGTCAGTTTGGAGTGATGAGTATGTTTTTGGTGATGAGTCAGTTTGGGGTGATGGTTTAGTTTTGGGTAATGGGTCAGTTAGTGGTGATGAATTAGTTTGGTGTAATGGATCAGTTTTTGGCCATGAGTCAGTTTCTGGTGGTGCTTCAGTTTGGGGTGATGAGTCAGTTTGGGGTGATGAGTCAGTTTGATGTCATGGATCCATTTGTGGTGATGGGTCAGTTTGTGATGAAGAGTCAGTTTGGAGTGATGCGTCAGTTTTTTGTGATGGTTCAGTTTGGGTTAATGGGTTAATTTGTTGTGATGAGTCAATTTGGGGTGAAGGGTCATTTTGTGGTGGTGCTTCAGTTTGGGGTGATGAGTCTGTATGGGTTGTTGGGTCAGTTTGGGGTGATGGGTCTGTTTGGGGTGATGAGTCAGTTTGGAGTAATGAGTCAGTTTTTGGTGAAGATTCACTTTGGGGTGATGTGTCAGCTTGGGTGATGAGTCAGTTTGGGGGTAATACGTCAGTGTCGGGCGATGAGTCAGTTTTTGGTGAAGAATCAGTTTGGGGTGATGGGTCAGCTTGTGGTGATGAGTCAGTTTGGCGTGATAGGTCAATTTGGGGCCATGAGTCAGTTTGGGGTGATGAGTCAGATTGCGCTGCTGGTTCCTTTTGGTGTGATGGGTCAGTTTGGGGTGAAGAGTCAGTTAGGAGTGATGAGTCAGTTTTTGGTGATGGGTCAGTTTGGGGTGATGAGTCTGTCGAGTGTGATGAGTCCGTTTGGGGCGATGGGTCAATTTGGGGTGATGTGTCAGTTTCGGTTAATGAGTCAGTTTGGAGTGATGGGTCAGTTTTAGGTCATGGGTCAGTTTGGGTTTATGGGTCAGTTTGTGGAGGTGCGTCAGTTTGGGGTGATGAGTCTGTTTGGTTTGATGGGTAAGTTTGGGGTGGTGGGTCAGTTTGGGGTGATGAGTCAGTTTGGAGTGATGAGTCAGTTTTTGCTGAAGAGACACGTTGGGGTGATGGGTCAGTTTATGGTGATTAGTCAGTTTTGGGTGATGGGACAATTTGGGGTGATGGGTCAGTTTGGGGTGATGAGTCAGTGGGGAGATGCGTCAGTTTGGGATGATGAGTCAGTCTGGGTTGATTGGTCAGTTTGGGTTGATAGGTCACTTTGGGGTGATGAGTCAGTTTGGAGTGATGAGTATGTTTTTGGTGATGAGTCAGTTTGGGGTGATGGTTTAGTTTCGGGTAATGGGTCAGTTAGTGGTGATGAATTAGTTTGTTGTAATGGATCAGTTTTTGGCCATGAGTCAGTTTCTGGTGGTGCTTCAGTTTGGGGTGATGAGTCAGTTTGGGGTGATGAGTCAGTTTGATGTCATGGATCCATTTGTGGTGATGGGTCAGTTTGGGATGAAGAGTCAGTTTGGAGTGATGCGTCAGTTTTTTGTGATGGTTCAGTTTGGGTTAATGGGTTAATTTGTTGTGATGCGTCAATTTGGGGTGAAGGGTCATTTTGTGGTGGTGCTTCAGTTTGGGGTGATGAGTCTGTTTGGGTTGATGTGTCAGTTTGGGGTGATGGGTCTGTTTGGGGTGATGAGTCAGTTTGGAGTAATGAGTCAGTTTTTGGTGAAGATTCACTTTGGGGTGATGTGTCAGCTTGGGTGATGAGTCAGTTTGGGGGTAATACGTCAGTGTAGGGCGATGAGTCAGTTTTTGGTGAAGAATCAGTTTGGGGTGATGGGTCAGTTTGTGGTGATGAGTCAGTTTGGCGTGATAGGTCAATTTGGGGTGATGGGTCAGTTTGTGGTGATGAGTCAGATTGGGGTGTTGGGTCATTTGGGGTGATGAGTCAGTTTGGGGTGATGGGTCAGTTTAGGATGCTGAGTCATTTTTGGAGGTGAGTCAGTTTGGGGTGATGGGTCAGCTCGGGGGTGATGGGTCAGTTTCTGGTTGTGTCTCAATTTGGGGTGATGGGTTAATTTGGGATGATGGGTCAATTTGTGAGACGGATCAGTTTGGGGTGATGAGTCAATTTGGGGTAATGGTTCAGTTTGGGGTGATTAGACACTTTGGATTGATGGATTAGTTTGGGGTGATGAGTCAGTTTGTGGTTGAAGACTCAGTTTGGGGTGATGAGTCAGTGTGGAGTGATAAGTCTGTTTTTGGTAAGAGTCAGTTTGGGTGATGGGTCAGTTTTGGGGTGATGAGCCTGTTTGGGGAGAAGGGTCAGTTTGGGGTGATGGGTCAGTTTGTGCTTCATTGGGCAGTTTCGGTGATGGGTTAGTTAGGCACGATGTGTCAGTTAGTGTGGGGGTCAGTTTGGGGTGATGAGTCAGTTTGGGGTGATGGGTCAGTTTGGGGTGATGGGTTAGTTTTTGGTCATGAGTCTGTTTGTGGTGGTGCGTCAGTTTGGGGTGATGGGTCAGTTTGTGGTGATGCGTCAGTGTGGAGTGATGAATCTGTTTTTGGTGAAGAGTCAGTTTGGGTGATGGGTAGGTTTGTGGTGATGAGTCAGTTTGGGGTGATGGGTCAATTCGGGGTGATGGGTCAGTTTGGTGTGATTAGACACTTTGGATTGATGGATTAGTTTGGGGTGATGAGTCAGTTTGTGGTTGAAGACTCAGTTTGGGATGATGAGTCAGTTTGATGTCATGGATCCATTTGGGGTGATGGGTCAGTTTTTGGTCATGAGTCTGTTTGTGGTGGTGCGTCAGTTTGGGGTGATGGGTCAGTTTGTGGTGATGAGTCAGTGTGGAGTGATAAGTCTGTTTTTGGTGAAGAGTCAGTTTGGGTGATGGGTAGGTTTGTGGTGATGAGTCAGTTTGGGGTGATGGGTCAGTTTGGGGTGATTAGACACTTTGGATTGATGGATTAGTTTGGGGTGATGAGCCAGTTTGAGGTTGATGCCTCAGTCTGGGGTGATGAGTCAGTTTGATGTCATGGATCCATTTGGGGTGTTGGGTCATTTTGGGGTGATGAGTCAGTTTGGGGTGATGGGTCAGTTTAGGATGCTGAGTCATTTTTGCAGGTGAGTCAGTTTGGGGTGATGGGTCAGCTCGGGGGTGATGGGTCAGTTTGTGGTGGTGTCTCAATTTGGGGTGATGGGTTAATTTGGGATGATGGGTCAATTTGTGTGACGGATCAGTTTGGGGTGATGAGTCAATTTGGGGTAATGGTTCAGTTTGGGGTGATGGTTCAGTTTGGGGTGATGGGTCAGTTTTGGGGTGATGAGCCTGTTTGGGGAGTAGGGTCAGTTTGGGGTGATGGGTCAGTTTGTGGAGGTGCGTCAGTTTGGTGTGATGAGTCACTTTGGGGTGATGTGTCATTTTGGGGTGATGAGTCAGTTTGGGCTGATGCGACAGTTTAGGGCGATGAGTCAGTTTTTGGTGAAGAATCAGTTTGGTGTAATGGATCAGTTTTTGGTCATGAGTCAGTTTCTGGTGGTGCTTCAGTTTGGGGTGATGATTCACTTTGGGGTGATGGGTCAGTTATGGGGTGATGCGTCAGTTTGGTGTGATGCGTCAGTTTGGGGCGATGAGTCAATTTGAGGTGATGAGTCAGTTTGATGTCATGGATTCATTCGGGGTGATGGGTCAGTTTGGGATGAAGAGTCAGTTTGGAGTGATGTGTCAGTTTTTGGTGATGGGACAGTTTGGGGTGATAGGTCACTATGGTGTAATGAGTCAGTTTGGAGTGATGCCTCAGTTTTTTGTGATGGTTCAGTTTGGGTTAATGGGTCAATTTGTTGTGATGAGTCAATTTGGGGTGAAGGGTCAGTTTGTGGTGGTGCGTCAGTTTGGGGTGATGATTCTGTTTGGGTTGATGGGTCAGTTTTGGGTGATGGGTCAGTTTTTGGTGAAGAGTCAGTTTGGGTGATGGGTAGGTTTGTGGTGATGAGTCAGTTTGGGGTGATGGGTCAGTTTGGGGTGATTAGACACTTTGGATGATTGGATTAGTTTGGGGTGATGAGTCAGTTTGTGGTTGATGCCTCAGTTTGGGGTGTTCAGTCAGTTTGATGTCATGGATCCATTTGGGGTGTTGGGTCATTTTGGGGTGATGAGTCAGTTTGGGGTGATGGGTCAGTTTAGGATGCTGAGTCATTTTTGGAGGTGAGTCAGTTTGGGGTGATGAGTCAGATCGGCGGTGATGGGTCAGTTTGTGGCGGTGTCTCCATTTAGTGTGATGGGTTAATTTGGGATGATGTGTCAATTTGTGTGACGGATCAGTTTGGGGTGATGAGTCAATTTGGGCTAATTGTTCAGTTTGGGGTGATGGTTCAGTTTGGGGTGATGGGTCAGTTTTGGGTTGATGAGCCTGTTTGGGGAGTAGGGTCAGTATGGGGTGATGGGTCAGTTTGTGCTTCATTGGGCAGTTTGGGTGATGGGTTAGTTAGGCACGATGGGTCAGTTCGTGTGGGGGTCAGTTTGGGGTGATGAGTCAGTTTGGGGTGATGGGTCAGTTTGGGGTGATGGGTCAGTTTTTGGTCATGAGTCTGTTTGTGGTGGTGTGTCAGTTTGGGGTGATGGGTCAGTTTGTGGTGATGAGTCAGTGTGGAGTGATAAGTCTGTTTTTGGTGAAGAGTCAGTTTGGTGATGGGCAGGTTTGTGGTGATGAGTCAGTTTGGGGTGATGGCTCAATTCGGGGTGATGGTTCAGTTTGGGCTGATTAGACACTTTGGATTGATGGATTAGTTTGGGGTGATGAGTCAGTTTGTGGTGATGAGTCAGTTTGGGGTTATGTTTCAGTTTGTGGAGGTGCGTCAGTTTGGTGTGATGAGTCTGTTTGGTTTGATGTGTAAGGTTGGGGTGGTGGGTCAGTTTGGGGTGATGAGACAGTTTGGAGTGATGAGTCAATTTTTGGTGAAGAGTCACTTTGGGGTGATGTGTCATTTTGGGGTGATGAGTCAGTTTGGGCTGATGCGTCAGTTTAGGGCGATGAGTCAGTTTTTGGTGAAGAATCAGTTTGGGGTGATGGGTCAGTTTGTGGTGATGAGTCAATTTGGCGTGAGAGGTCAATTTGGTGGTGATGAGTCAGTTTGGGCTGAAGCGTCAGTTTAGAGCGATGAGTCAGTTTTTGGTGAAGAATCAGTTTGGTGTAATGGATCAGCTTTTGGTAATGAGTCAGTTTCTGGTGGTGCTTCAGTTTGGGGTGATGATTCACTTTGGGGTGATGGGTCAGTTATGGGGTGATGCGTCAGTTTGGTGTGATGCGTTAGTTTGGGGCGATGAGTCAGTTCGAGGTGATGAGTCAGTTTGATGTCATGGATCCATTTGGGGTGATGGGTCAGTTTGGGATGAAGAGTCAGTTTGGAGTGATGTGTCAGTTTTTGGTGATGAGACAGTTTGGGGTGATGGGTCACTATCGTGTAATGAGTCAGTTTGGAGTGATGCGTCAGTTTTTTGTGATGGTTCAGTTTGGGTTAATGGGTCAATTTGTTGTGATGAGTCAATTTGGGGTGAAGGGTCAGTTTTGGGTGATGGGTCAGTTTGGGGTGATGAGTCAGTTTGGAGTGATGAGTCAGTTTTTGGTGAAGATTCACTTTGGGATGATGTGTCAGTTTGGGTGATGAGTCAGTTTGGGGTAATACATCAGTTTAGGACGATGATTCAGGTTTTGGTGAAGAATTAGTTTGGGGTGATTGTTCAGTTTGGGGTGATGGGTCAGTTTGGTGTGATGCGGCAGTTTGGGGTCGTGGGTCAGTTTAGGATGATGTGCCAGTTTGGGGTGATGGTTCAGTTTGTGGTGGTGCATCATTTTGGGGTGATGAGTCAATTTTTTGTGAAGAGTCACTTTGTGGTGATGTGTCAGTTTGGGGTGATGAGTCAGTTTGGGCTGATGCGTCAGTTTAGGGCGATGAGTCAGTTTTTGGTGAAGAATCAGTTTGGGGTGATGGGTCAGTTTGTGGTGATGAGTCAGTTTGGCGTGAGAGGTCAATTTGGGGTGATGTGTCAGTTTGGGGTGATGAGTCAGTTTGGAGTGTTGGGTCAGTTTGGGGTGATGAGCCAGTTTGGAGTGAAAAGTCAGTTTTTGGTGATGAGTCAATTTGGGGTGAAGGGTCAGTTTGTGGTGGTGCGTCAGTTTGGGGTGATGAGTCTGCTTGGGTTGATGGGTCAGTTTGGGGTGATGGGTCAGTTTGGGATGATGAGTCAATTTGGAGTGATGAGTCAGTTTGTGGTGAAGAGTCACTTTGGGGTAATGTGTCAGTTTGGGTGATGAGTCAGTTTGGGGTAATACATCAGTGTCGGGCGATGAGTCAGTTTTTGGTGAAGAATCAGTTTGGGGTGATGGGTCAGTTGGTGGTGAGGAGTCAGTTTGGCGTGATAGGTCAATTTGGGGTGGTGCGTCAGTTTGAGGTGATGAGTCAGATTGGGGTGTTGAGTCATTTTGGGGTGATGGGTCAGTTTAGGGTGCTGAGTCACTTTTTTGAGGTGAGTCAGTTTGCGGTGATGGGTCATTCAGGTGTGATGTGTCAGTTTGGGATGAAGTGTCAGTTTGGAGTAATGAGTCAGTTTTTGGTGATGGGTCAGTTTGGGTTGATGGGTCAATTTGGGGTGATGGTTCAGTTTGGGGTAATGAGTCAATTTGGAGTGATGAGTCAGTTTTTGGTGAAGAGACACTTTGGGGTGATGGGTCAGTTTATGGTGATGAGTCAGTTTTGCGTGATGGGAAAATTTGGGGTGATGGGTCATTTTAGGGTAATGAATCAGTTTGGGGTGATGGGTCAGTTTGGGGTGATGAGTCAGTGGGGAGATGCGTCAGTTTGGGATGATGAGTCAGTTTGGGTTGATTGGTCAGTTTGGGTTGAGAGGTCAGTTTGGGGTGATGAGTCAGTTTGGTGTGATGAGTATGTTTTTGGTGATGAATCACTTTGGGGTGAAGGGTCAGAATGGGGTGAAGAGTCAGTTTGTGGTGATGGGTCAGTTTGGGGTGATGAGTCAGTTTCGGGTGATGGGTGAGTTTAGGGTGATTGGTTATTTGTGGTGCTGATTACTTTGGGGTGAAGATTCAATTTGGGGCGATGAGTCAGTTTGGGGTGATGAGTCAGTTTGATGTGATGGTTCCATTTGGAGTGATGGGTCAGTTTGGGGGGAAGAGTCAGTTTGGAGTGATGAGTATGTTGTTGGTGATAAGTCAGTTTGGGGTGAATGAGTCAGTTTGGGGTGATGGTTCAGTTTGGGGTGATGGGTCAGTTTGGGGTGATGGGGCAGTTTGGGGTGATGGGTCAGGTCAAGGTGATGGGCCAGTTTGGAGTGATGGGTCAGTTTGTGGGTGATGAGTCGGTTTGGTGAAATGGGTCAGTTTTTGGTCATGAGTCTGTTTGGGGTGGTGCTTTCGTTTGGGATAAAGCGGCAGTTTGGGGCGATGAGTCAGTTCGGAGTGATTATTCAGTTTGTGGTGATGATTCAGTTTGGGGTGATTATTCAGTTTGGGGTGTTGGGTAAATTTGGGGTGATGCATCAGTTTGAGGTGATTATTCAATTTGTGATGTTGAGTCAGTTTGTGGGTGATGCGTCAGTTTGAGGTGATGGGTCAGGTTGTCGTGATGGGTCAAGTTAGGGTGAGTAGTTACCTTGGGGTGCTGATTACTTTGGGGTGAAGTTTCAATTTGGGGTGATGGTTCAGTTTGGGGTGATGCGTCAGTTTGGTGTGATGTGTCAGTTTGGGACCATGAGTCAGTTTGGGGTGATGGGTCAGTTTTAGGTCATGGGTCATTTTGGGTTAATGATTCAGTTTGGGTTAGTGCGTCAGTTTGGGGTGATGAGTGTTTGGTTTGATGGGTAAGTTTGGGGTGATGGGTCAGTTTGGGGTGTTGAGTCAGTTTAGAGTGATGAGTCAGTTTTTGGTGAAGAGACACGTTGGGGTGATGGGTCAGTTTATGGTGATGAGTCAGTTTTGGGTGATGGGACAATTTGGGGTGATGGGTCAGTTTGGGGTGATGAGTCAGTTGGGAGATGCGTCAGTTTGCGATGATGAGTCAGTCTGGGTTGATTGTTCAGTTTGTGTTGTTAGGTCAGTTTGGGGTGATGAGTCAGTTTGGAGTGTTGAGTATGTTTTTGGTGATGAGTCAGTTTGGGGTGTTGGTTTAGTTTGGGGTAATGGGTCAGTTAGCGGTGGTGAATCAGTTTGGTGTAATGGATCAGTTTTTGGTCATGAGTCAGTTTCTGGTGGTGCCTCAATTTGGGGCGATGAGTCAGTTTGGGGTGATGAGTCAGGTTGATGTCATGGATCCATTTGGGGTGATGGGTCAGTTTGGGATGAAGAGTCAGTTTGGAGTGATGTGTCAGTTTTTGGTGATGAGTCAGTTTGTGGTGATGGGTCACTATGGTGTGATGAGTCAGTTTGGTGTGATGGTTTAGTTTGGGGTAATGGGTCAGCGAGTGGTGATGAATTAGTTTGGTGTAATGGATCCGTTTTTGGTGATGAGTCAGTTTCTGGTGATGGGTCACTATGGTGTGATGAGTCAGTTTGGTGTGATGGTTTAGTTTGGGGTAATGGGTCAGTTAGTGGTGGTGAATCAGTTTGGTGTAATGGATCAGTTTTTGGTCATGAGTCAGTTTCTGGTGGTGCCTCAATTTGCGGCGATGAGTCAGTTTGAGGTGAAGAGTCAGTTTGATGTCATGGATCCATTTGTGGTGATGGGTCAGTTTGGGATGAAGAGTCAGTTTGGAGTGATGTGTCAGTTTTTGGTGATGGGACAGATTGGGGTGATGGGTCACTTTGTTGTGATGAGTCAGTTTGGGGTGATGGGTCAATTTGGGGTGATGGGTCAGTTTGGGGTAATGAGTCAGTTTGGAGTGATGCGTCAGTTTTTTGTGATGGTTCAGTTTGGGTTAATGGGTCAATTTGTTGTGATGAGTCAATTTGGGGTGAAGGGTCAGTTTGTGGTGGTGCGTCAGTTTGGGATGATGAGTCTGTTTGGGTTGATGGGTCAGTTTTGGGTGATGGGTCAGTTTGGGGTGATGAGTCAGTTTGGAGTGATGAGTCAGTTTTTGGTGAAGAGTCACTTTGGGGTGATGTGTAAGTTTGGGTGATGAGTCAGTTTGGGGTAATACATCAGTGTAGGACGATGAGTCAGTTTTTGGTGAAGAATCAGTTTGGGGTAATGTGTCAGTTTGTGGTGATGAGTCAGTTTTGCGTGATAGGTCAATTTGGGGTGATTGGTCAGTTTGGGATGATGAGTCAGATTGGGGTGGTGCGTCAGTTTTTGGTCATGAGTCTGTTTGTGGTGGTGCGTCAGTTTGGGGTGATGGGTCAGTTTGTGGTGATGAGTCAGTGTGGAGTGATAAGTCTGTTTTTGGTGAAGAGTCAGTTTGGGTGATGGGTTGGTTTGTGGTGATGAGTCAGTTTGGGGTGATGGGTCAGTTTGGGGTGATTAGACACTTTGGATTGATGGATTAGTTTGGGGTGATGAGTCAGTTTGTGGTTGATGCCTCAGTCTGGGGTGATGAGTCAGTTTGATGTCATGGATCCATTTGGGGTGTTGGGTCATTTTGGGGTGATGAGTCAGTTTGGGGTGATGGGTCAGTTTAGGATGCTGAGTCATTTTTGGAGGTGAGTCAGTTTGGGGTGATGGGTCAGCTCGGGGGTGATGGGTCAGTTTGTGGTGGTGTCTCAATTTGGGGTGATGGGTTAATTTGGGATGATGGGCCAATTTGTGTGACGGATCAGTTTGGGGTGATGAGTCAATTTGGGGTAATGGTTCAGTTTGGGGTGATGGTTCAGTTTGGGGTGATGGGTCAGTTTTGGGGTGATGAGCCTGTTTGGGGAGTAGGGTCAGTTTGGGGTGATGGGTCAGTTTGTGGAGGTGCTTCAGTTTGGTGTGATGAGTCACTTTGGGGTGATGTGTCATTTTGGGGTGATGAGTCAGTTTGGGCTGATGCGACAGTTTAGGGCGATGAGTCAGTTTTTGGTGAAGGATCAGTTTGGTGTAATGGATCAGTTTTTGGTCATGAGTCAGTTTCTGCTGGTGCTTCAGTTTGGGGTGATGATTCACTTTGGGGTGATGGGTCAGTTATGGGGTGATGCGTCAGTTTGGTGTGATCCGTCAGTTTGGGACGATGAGTCAATTTGAAGTGATGAGTCAGTTTGATGTCATGGATCCATTCGGGGTGATGGGTCAGTTTGGGATGAAGAGTCAGTTTGGAGTGATGTGTCAGTTTTTGATGATGAGACAGTTTGGGGTGATGGGTCACTATGGTGTAATGAGTCCGTTTGGAGTGATGCGTCAGTTTTTTGTGATGGTTCAGTTTGGGTTAATGGGTCAATTTGTTGTGATGAGTCAATTTGGGGTGAAGGGTCAGTTTGTGGTGGTGCGTCAGTTTGGGGTGATGAGTCTGTTTGGGTTGATGGGTCAGTTTTGGGTGATGGGTCAGTTTTTGGTGAAGAGTCAGTTTGGGTGATGGGTCGGTTTGTGGTGATGAGTCAGTTTGGGGTGATGGGTCAGTTTGGGGTGATTAGACACTTTGGATTGATGGATTAGTTTGGGGTGATGAGTCAGTTTGTCGTTGATGCCTCAGTTTGGGGTGTTGAGTCAGTTTGATGTCATGGATCCATTTGCGGTGTTGGGTCATTTTGGGGTGATGAGTCAGTTTGGGGTGATGGGTCAGTTTAGGATGCTGAGTCATTTTTGGAGGTGAGTCAGTTTGAGGTGATGGGTCAGATCGGCGGTGATGGGTCAGTTTGTGGCGGTGTCTCCATTTAGTGTGATGGGTTAATTTGGGATGATGTGTCAATTTGTGTGACGGGTCAGTTTGGGGTGATGAGTCAATTTGGGCTAATTGTTCAGTTTGGGGTGATGGTTCAGTTTGGGGTGATGGGAGAGTTTTGGGTTGATGAGCCTGTTTGGGGAGTAGGTTCAGTTTGGGGTGATGGGTCAGTTTGTGCTTCATTGGGCAGTTTGGGTGATGGGTTAGTTAGGCACGATGGGTCAGTTAGAGTGGGGGTCAGTTTGGGGTGATGAGTCAGTTTGGGGTGATGGGTCAGTTTTATGTCATGTGTTATTTTGGGTTAATGATTCAGTTTGGGTTAGTGCGTCAGTTTGGGGTGATGAGTGTTTGGTTTGATGGGTAAGTTTGGGGTGATGGGTCAGTTTGGGGTTTTGAGTCAGTTTATAGTGATGAGTCAGTTTTTGATGAAGAGACACGTTGGGGTGATGGGTCAGTTTATGGTGATGAGTCAGTTTTGGGTGATGGGACAATTTGGGGTGATGGTTCAGTTTGGGGTGATGAGTCAGTTGGGAGATGCGTCAGTTTGCGATGATGAGTCAGTCTGGGTTGATTGTTCAGTTTGTGTTGTTAGGTCAGTTTGGGGTGATGAGTCAGTTTGGAGTGTTGAGTATGTTTTTGGTGATGAGTCAGTTTGGGGTGATGGTTTAGTTTGGGGTAATGGGTCAGTTAGTAGTGGTGAATCAGTTTGTTGTAATGGATCAGTTTTTGGTCATGAGTCAGTTTCTGGTGGTGCCTCAATTTGGGGCGATGAGTCAGTTTGGGGTGATGAGTCAGGTTGATGTCATGGATCCATTTGGGGTGATGGGACAGTTTGGGATGAAGAGTCAGTTTGGAGTGATGTGTCAGTTTTTGGTGATGAGACAGTTTGGGGTGATGGGTCACTTTGGTGTGATGAGTCAGTTTGGGGTGATGGGTCAATTTGGGGTGATGGGTCAGTTTGGGGTAATGAGTCAGTTTGGAGTGATGCGTCAGTTTTTTGTGATGGTTCAGTTTGGGTTAATGGGTCAATGTGTTGTGATGAGTCAATTTGGGGTGAAGGGTCAGTTTGTGGTGGTGCGTCAGTTTGGGGTGATGAGGCTGTTTGGGTTGATGGGTCAGTTTTGGGTGATGGGTCAGTTTGGGGTGATGAGTCAGTTTGGAGTGATGAGTCAGTTTTTGGTGAAGAGTCACTTTGGGGTGATGTGTAAGTTTGGGTGATGAGTCAGTTTGGGGTAATACGTCAGTGTAGGACGATGAGTCAGTTTTTGGTGAAGAATCAGTTTGGGGTAATGTGTCAGTTTGTGGTGATGAGTCAGTTTTGCGTGATAGGTCAATTTGGGGTGATTGGTCAGTTTGGGATGATGAGTCAGATTGGGGTGGTGCGTCAGTTTGGGCTGATGAGTCAGATTGGGGTGATGGGTCAGTTTGGGGTGATGAGTCAATTTGGGGTGATGTGTCAGTTTAGGGTGCTGAGTCACTTTTTGGAGGTGAATCAGTTTGGGGTGATGAGTCAGCTCGGGGGTGATGGGTCAGTTTGACCTGGTGTCTCAATTTGGGGTGCTGGGTTAATTTGGGATAATGGGTCAATTTGTGTGACGGATCAATTTTGGGTGATGAGTCAATTTGGGGCGATGAGTCATTTTGGGGTGATGAGTCAGTTTGGGTTGATGGTTCAGTTTGGGGTGATGGGTCAGTTTAGTGTGATGCGGCAGTTTTGGGTGATGGGTCAGTTTAGGATGATGTGCCAGTTTACGGTGATTGCTCAGTTTGTGGTGGTGCGTCATTTTGGGGTGATGAGTCTGTTTGGGTTGATGAGTCAGTTTGGGGTGATGGATCAGTTTGGGGTGATGAGTCAGTTTGGAGTGATGAGTCAATTTTTGGTGAAGAGTCACTTTGGGGTGATGGCTCAGTTTGTGGTGATGAATCAGTTTGGCGTGAGAGGTCAATTTGGGGTGATGGGTCAGTTTGGGATGATGAGTCAATTTGGGGTGATGAGTCAATTTGGAGTGAAGAGTCAGTTTTTGGTGATGAGTCAATTTGGGGTGAAGGGTCAGTTTGTGGTGGTGCGTCAGTTTGGGGTGATGACTATGTTTGAATTGTTGGGTCAGTTTGGGGTGATGGGTCAGTTTGGGGTGATGTGCCACTTTGAGGTGATGTTTCAGTTTGGGGTGATGCCTCATTTTGGGGCTATGAGTCATTTTGGGATGATAAGTCAGTTTGGGGTGATGGTTCAGTTTGGGGTGATGGGTCAGTTTGGTGTGATGCGGCAGTTTGTGGTCATGGGTCAGTTTAGGATGATGTGTCAGTTTAGGGTGATGGCTCATTTGTGGTGGTGCATCATTTTGGGGTGATGAGTCTGTTTGGGTTGATGAGTCAGTTTGGGGTGATGGGTCAGTTTGGGGTGATGAGTCAGTTTGGAGTGATGAGTCACTTTTTGTTGAAGAGTCACTTTGGGGTTATGTGTCATTTTGGGGTGAAGAGTCAGTTGTTGGTGATGATTCAATTGGGGCTCAAGAGTCAGTTTGTGATGGTGTGTCAGTTTGGGGTAATGAGTCTGTTTGAATTGATGGGTCAGTTTGGGGTGATGGGTCAGTTTGGGTGATGAGTCAGTTTGGGGTAATACGTCAGTGTAGGGCGATGAGTCAGTTTTTGGTGAAGAATCAGTTTGGGGTGATGGGTCAGTTTGTGGTGGTGACTCAGTTTGGCGTGATATGTCAATTTGGGGTGGTGCGTCAGTTTGAGGTGATGTGTCAGATTGGGGTGTTGAGTCAGTTTGGGGTGATGGGTCAGTTTAGGGTGCTGAGTCACTTTTTGGAGGTGAGTCAGTTTGCGGTGATGGGTCATTTTGGGGTAATGTGTCAGTTTGGGGTGAAGTGTCAGTTTGGAGTAATGAGTCAGTTTTTGGTGATGGGTCAGTTTGGGTTGATGGGTCAATTTGGGGTGATGGATCAGTTTGTGGTAATGAGTCAATTTGGAGTGATGGGTCAGTATCTGGTCATGGGTCAGTTTGGGTTAATGGGTCAGGTGTGGTGATGAGTTACTTTGGGTTGATGGGTCAGTTTGTGGAGGTGCGTCAGTTTGGGGTGATGAGTCTGTTTGGGTTGATGGGTAGGTTTGGGGTGATGGGTCAGTTTGGGGTGATGAGTCAGTTTCGAGTGATGAGTCAGTTTTTGGTGAAGAGACACTTTGGGGTGATGGGTCAGATAATGGTGATGAGTCAGTTTTGGGTGATGGGACAATTTGGGGTGATGGGTCAGTTTGGGGTGATGAGTATGTTTTTGGTGATGAGTCAGTTTGGGGTGAAGGGTCAATATGGGGTGAAGATTCAGTTTGTGGTGATGGGTCAGTTTGAGGTGATGAGTCAGTTTCGGGTGATGGGTGAGTTTAGGGTGATTGGTTATTTGGGGTGATGATTACTTTGGGGTGAAGATTCAATTTGGGGCGATGAGTCCGTTTGGGGTGATGAGTCAGTTGGATGTGATGTTTCCGTTTGCGGTGATGGGTCAGTTTGGGGTGAAGAGTTAGTTTGGAGTGATGAGTCAGTTTTTGGTGATGAGTCAGTTTGGGGTGATGGGTCACCATGGTGTGATGAGTCAGTTTGCGGTAATGAGTCAGTTTGGAGTGATGCGTCAGTTTTTTGTGATGGTTCAGATTGGGTTAATGGGTCAATTTATGGTAATGAGTCAATTTGGGGTGAAGGGTCAGCTTGTGGTGATGTTTCAGTTTGGTGTGATGCGTCAGTTTTGTGTGATGTGTCAGTTTGGGGCCATGAGCCAGTTTGGGGTTATGAGTCAGATTGTGCTTCTGGTTCATTTTGGTGTGATGGGTCAGTTTGGGGTGAAGAGTCAGTTCGAGTGAAGAGTCAGTTTTTGGTGATGGGTCAGTTTGGGGTGATGAGTCTGTCAGGTGTGATGAGTCCGTTTGGGGTGATGGGTCAATTTGGGGTGATGTGTCAGTTTTAGGTCATGGGTCAGTTTGGGTTAGTGCGTCAGTTTGGGGGTAATGAGACTGTTTGGTTTGCTGGGTAAGTTTGTGTTGTTAGGTCAGTTTGGGGTGATGAGTCAGTTTGGAGTTTTGATTATGTTTTTGGTGATGAGTCAGTTTGGGGTGATAGTTTAGTTTGGGGCAATGGGTCAGTTAGTGGTGATGAACCAGTTTGGTGTATGGATCGGTTTTTGGTCATGAGTCAGTTTCTGGTGGTGAGTCAGTTTGGGGCGATGAGTCAGTTTGGGGTGATGAGTCAGGTTGATGTCATGTATCCATTTGGGGTGATGGGTCAGTTTGGGATGAAGAGTCAGTTTGGAGTGATGTGTCAGTTTTTGGTGATGAGTCAGTTTGGGGTGATGGGTCACTATGGTGTGATGAGTCAGTTTGGGGTGATGGGTCAACTTGGGGTGATGTGTCAGTTTGAGTTAATGAGTCAGTTTGGAGTGATGCGTCAGTTTTTAGTGATGGTTCAGTTTGGGTTAATGGGTCAATTTGTGGTGATGAGTCAATTTGGGGTGAAGGGTCAGTTTGTGGTGGTGCGTCAGTTTGGGGTGATGAGTCTGTTTGGGTTGATGGGTCAGTATGGTGTGATGGGTCAGTTTGGGGTGATGAGTCAGTTTGGAGTGATGAGTCAGTTTTTAGTGAAGAGTCACTTTGGGGTGATGTGTCAGTTTGGGTGATGAGTCAGTTTGGTGTGATAGGTCAATTTGGGGTGATGGGACAGTTTGGGGTGATGAGTCAGATTGGGGTGTTGGGTCATTTTGGGGTGATGAGTCTGTTTGGGGAGTCGGGTCAGTTTGGGGTGATGGGTCAGTTTGTGCTTGATGGTTCAGTTTGGGTGATGGGTTAGTTTGGCACGTTGGGTCAGTTAGTGTGTGGGTCAGTTTGGGGTGATGATTCAGTTTGGGGTGATGGGTCAGTTTGGGGTGATGTGTCAGTTTGTGGTCATGAGTCTGTTTGTGTTGTTGCGTCAGTTTGGGGTGATGGGTCAGTTTGTGGTGATGAGTCAGTGTGGAGCGATGAGTCTGTTTTTGGTGAAGAGTCAGTTTGGGGTGATGGGTAGGTTTGTGGTGATGAGCCAATTTGGGGTCATTGGTCAATTTGGGGTGATGGGTCAGTTTGGGGTGATGAGTCACTTTGGGGTGATGGATTAGTTTGGGGTGATGAGCCAGTTTGTGGTTGATGCCTCAGTTTGGGGTTATGTGTCAGTTTGGGGTGATGCATCAGTTTGGGGGCGATGAGTCATTTTGGGGTGATGAGTCAGTTTGGGGTGATGGTTTAGTTTGGGGTGATGGGTCAGTTTGGGTGATGTATCAGTTTGGGGTGATGTTTCAGTTTGGGGTGAAGCGTCAGTTTGGTGTGATGCGGCAGTTTGGGGTGATGGGTCAGTTTAGCATGATGTGCCAGTTTAGGGTGATGGATCAGTTTGTGTTGAAGCGTCAGTTTGGGGCGATGAGTCATTTTGGGGTGATGAGTCTGTTTGGGTTGATGAGTCAATTTGGGGTGATGGGTCAGTTTGGGGTGATGGGTCAGTTTGGAGTGATGAGTCAATTTTTGGTGAAGAGTCACTTTGGGGTGATGTGTCAGTTTCGGGTGAGGAGTCAGTTTGGTCTGATGCGTCAGTTTAGGGCGATGAGTCAGTTTTTAGTGAAGAATCAGTTTGGTATGATGGGTCAGTTTGTGGTGATGAGTCAGTTTGGCGTGAGAGGTCAATTTGGGGAGTTGGGTCAGTTTGGGGTGATGTGTCACTTTGGCGTGTTGGGTCAGTTTGGGGTGATGAGTCAGATTGGGGTGTTGGGTCAGTTTGGGGTGATGAGTCAGTTTGGGGTGATGGGTCAGTTTAGGGTGCTGAGTCACTTTTTGGAGGTGAGTCAGTTTGGGGTGGTGGGTCAGCTCGGGGATGATGGTTCAATTTGTGGTGGTGTCTCAATTTGGGGTGATGGGTTAATTTGGAATGATGGGTCAATTTGTGTGACGGATCAGTTTGGGGTGATGAGTCTATTGGGGTAATGGTTCAGTTTGGGGTGATGGTTCAGTTTGTGCTTGATGGGTCAGTTTGGGTGATGGGTTAGTTTGGCACGATGTGTCAGTTAGTGTGGGGGTCAGTATGGGGTGAAGGTTCAGTTTGTGGTGATGGGTCAGTTTGGTGTGATTCGGCAGTTTGGGGTGATGGGTCAGTTTAGCATGATGTGCCAGTTTAGGGTGATTGCTCAGTTTGTGGTGGTGCGTCATTTTGGGGTGATGAGTTTGTTTGGGTTGAGGAGTCAGTTTGGGGTGATGGTTCAGTTTGGGGCGATGAGTCAGTTTGGAGTGATGAGTCAATTTTTGGTGAAGAGTCACTTTGGGGTGATGTGTCAGTTTGGGGTGATAAGTCAGTTTGGGCTGATGCGTCAGTTTAGGGCGATGAGTCAGTTTTTGGTGAAGAATCAGTTTGGGGTGATGGGTCAGTTTGTGGTGATGAGTCAGTTTGGCGTGAGAGGTCAACTTGGGGTGATGGGTCAGTTTGGGGTGATGAGTCAGTTTGGGGTGTTGGGTCAGTTTGGGGTGATGAGTCAGTTTGGAGTGAACAGTCAGTTTTTGGTGATGAGTCAATATGGGGTGAAGGGTCAGGTTGTGGTGGTGCGTCAGTTTGGGGTGATGAGTCTGTTTGGGTTGATGGGTCAGTTTGGGGTGATGGGTCAGTCTAGGGGGATGAGTCAGTGTGGAGCGATGAGTCTGTTTTTGGTGAAGAATCAGTTTGGGGTGATGGGTCAGTTTGTGGTGATGAGTCAGTTTGGCGTGATAGGTCAATTTGGGGTAATGGGTCAGTATGTGGTGATGAGTCAGATTGGGGTGTTGGGTCTGTTTGGGTTGATGAGTAAGTTTGGGGTGATGGGTCAGTTTGGGGTGTTGAGTCAGTTTGGAGTGATGAGTCACTTTTTGTTGAAGAGTCAATTTGGGGTGATGTGTCATTTTGGGGTGAAGAGTCAGTTGTTGGTGATGAGTCAATTGGGGCTCAAGAGTCAGTTTGTGGTGGTGCGTCAGTTTGGGGTAATGAGTCTGTTTGAATTGATGGGTCAGTTTGGGGTGATGGGTCAGTTTGGGCGATGAGTCAGTTTGGGGTAATACGTCAGTGTAGGGCGATGAGTCAGTTTTTGGTGAAGAATCAGTTTGGGGTGATGGGTTAGTTTGTGGTGGTGACTCAGTTTGGCGTGATAGGTCAATTTGGGGTGGTGCGTCAGTTTGAGGTGATGAGTCAGATTGGGGTGTTGAGTCAGTTTGGGGTGATGGGTCAGTTTAGGGTGCTGAGTCACTTTTTGGAGGTGAGTCAGTTTGCGGTGATGGGTCATTTTGGGGTGATGTCTCCGTTTGGGGTGAAGTGTCAGTTTGGAGTAATGAGTCAGTTTTTGGTGATGGGTCAGTTTGGGTTGATGGGTCAATTTGGGGTGATGGGTCAGTTTGTGGTAATGAGTCAATTTGGAGTGATGGGTCAGTATCTGGTCATGGGTCAGTTTGGGTTAATGGGTCAGGTGTGGTGATGAGTTACTTTGGGTTGATGGGTCAGTTTGTGGAGGTGCGTCAGTTTGGGGTGATGAGTCTGTTTGGGTTGATGGGTAGGTTTGGGGTGATGAGTCAGTTTGGGGTAATACGTCAGTGTAGGGCGATGAGTCAGTTTTTGGTGAAGAATCAGTTTGGGGTGATGGGTCAGTTTGTGGTGATGAGTCAGTTTGGCGTGAGAGGTCAACTTGGGGTGATGGGTCAGTTTGGGGTGATGAGTCAGTTTGGCGTGTTGGGTCAGTTTGGGGTGATGAGTCAGTTTGGAGTGAACAGTCAGTTTTTGGTGATGAGTCAATTTGGGGTGAAGGGTCAGGTTGTGGTGGTGCGTCAGTTTGGGGTGATGAGTCTGTTAGGGTTGATGGGTCAGTTTGGGGTGATGGGTCAGTCTAGGGCGATGAGTCAGTGTGAAGCGATGAGTCTGTTTTTGGTGAAGAATCAGTTTGGGGTGATGGGTCAGTTTGTGGTGATGAGTCAGTTTGGCGTGAGAGGTCAATTTGGGGTGATGGGTCAGTTTGGGGTGATGAGTCAGATTGTGGTGGTGCATCAGTTTGGAGTGATGAATCAGATTGGGGTGTTGTGTCAGTTTGGGGTGATGAGTCAGTTTGGGGTGATGGGTCAGTTTAGGGTGCTGAGTCACTTTTTGGAGGTGAGTCAGTTTGGGGTGATGGGTCAGCTCGGGGGTGATGGGTCAGTTTGTGGTGGTGTCTCAATTTGGGGTGATAGGTTAATTTGGGATGATGGGTCAATTTGTGTGACGGATCAGTTTGGGGTGCTTTGTCAATCTTGGGTAATGTTTCAGTTTGGGATGATGGTTTATTTTGGGGTGATGGGTCAGTTTTGGGGTGATGAGTCTGTTTGGGGAGTAGGGTCAGTTTGGGGTGATGGGTCAGTTTGTGCTTGATGGGTCAGTTTGGGTGATGGGTTAGTTTGGCACGTTGGGTCAGTTTTTGTGGGGGTCAGTTTGGGGTGATGAGTCAGTTTGGGGTGATGGGTCAGTTTAGGGTGATGTGTCAGCTTGTGGTCATGATTCTGTTTGTGGTGTTGCATCATTTTGGGGTGATGGGTCAGTTTGTGTTGATGAATCAGTGTGGAGTGATGAGTCTGTTTTTGGTGAAAAGTCAGTTTGGGGTGATGCGTCGGTTTGTGGTGATGAGTCAGTTTGGGTTCATTGGTCAAGTTGGGGTGATGTGTCACTTTGGGGTTATGGATTAGTTTGGGGTGATGAGTCAGTTTGTGGTTGATGCATCAGTTTGGGGTTATGTGTCAGTTTGGGGTGATGCGTCAGTTTGGGTGCGATGAGTTATTTTGGGGTGATGAGTCAGTATGGGGTGATGGTTTAGTTTGGAGTGATGGGTCAGTTTGGGTGATGTGTCAGTTTGGGGTGATGAGTCATTTTGGAGTGATGAGTCAGTTTGGGGTGATGGGTCTATTTGGTGTGATGCGGCAGTTTGGGGTGATGGGTCAGTTTAGGATGATGTGACAGTTTAGGGTGATGGCTCAGCTTGTGTTGAAGCGTCAGTTTGGGGCGATGAGTCATTTTGGGGTGATGCGTCTGTTTGGGTTGATGAGTCATTTTGGGGTGATGGGTCAGTCTGTGGTGATGAGTCAGTGTGGAGTGATGAGTCTGTTTTTGGTGAAAAGTCAGTTTGGAGTGATGAGTATGTTTTTGGTGATGGGTCAATTTGGTGTGATGGGTCTGTTAGGGATGATGATTCAGTTTGTGGTGATGCATCAATTATTTGTGATGGGTCAGTTTGGGTGAATGGGTCAGTTTGTGGTGATGAGTCAATTTGGGGTGTTGGGTCAGTTTGTGAAGGTGCGTCCGTTTGGGGTTATGAGTCTGTTTGGGTTGATGGGTCAGTTTGGCGTGATGGGTAAGTTTGGGGTGATGAGTCAATTTGGAGTAATGGGTCAGTTTTTGGAGAAGAGTCACTTTGGGGTGATGTGTCAGTTTGGGGTGATGAGTCATTTTGGGGTGATGCGTCAGTTTCGGCCGATGAGTCAGTTTTTGGTGAAGAATCAGTTTGTGGTGATGGGTCAGTTTGTGGTGATGAGTCAGTTTGGCGTGATAGGCCAATTTGGGGTGATGTGTCAGTTTGGGGTGATGAGTCAGATTGGGGTGGTGCGTCAGTTTGGGGTGAAGAGTCAGTTTGGCGAGTTGGGTCAGTTTGGGTGATGAGTCAGTTTGGAGTGAAGAGTCAATTGTTGGTGATGAGTCAGTTTCGGGTGATGGGTCAATTTGGGGTAATGTGCCAGTTTGGGGTGATGGGTCAGTTTAGAGTGCTGAGTCATTTTTTGGAGGTGAGTCAGTTTGGGGTGATGCGTCAGCTCGGGGGTGATGGGTCAGTTTGTGGTGGTGTGTCAATTTGGGGTGATGGGTTAAGTTGGGATAATGGGTCAGTTTGTGTGAAGGATCAGTCTGTGGTGATGCGTCCGTTTGGGGTGATGAGTCTGTTTGGTGTGATTGGTCAGTTTGTGGTGATGAGTCAATTTGGGGTGATGGGTCAGTTTGTGATGGTGCGTCCGTTTGGGGTGATGAGTCTGTTTGGGTTGATGGGTCAGTTTGGCGTGATGGGTCAGTTTGGGGTGATGAGTCAGTTTGGAGTGATGAGTCAGTTTTTGGTGAAGAGTCACTTTGGGGTGATGTGTCAGTTTGGGGTGATGAGTCATTTTGGGGTGATGCGTCAGTTTCGGGCGATGAGTCAATTTTTGGTGAAGAATCAGTTTGTGGTGATGGGTCAGTTTGTGGTGATGAGTCAGATTGGGGTGGTGCGTCAGTTTGGGGTGATGTGTCAGTTTGGGGTGATGGATCTGTTTAGAGTGCTGAGTCATTTTTTGGAGGTGAGTCAGTTTGGGGTGATGAGTCAGTTTGGGGTGTTGGGTCAGTTTGGGGTGATGAGTCAGTTTGGAGTGAAGAGTCTATTTTTCGTGATGAGTCAGTTTCGGGTAATGGGTCAATTTGGGGTGATGTGTCAGCTCGGGGGTGATGGGTCAGTTTGTGGTGTTGTGTCAATTTGGAGTGATGGGTTAATTTGGGATAATGGGTCAGTTTGTGTGAAGGATCAGTTAGGGGTGATGAGTCAATTTGGGGTGATGGTTCAGTTTGGGGTGATGCGTCCGTTTGGGGTGATAATTCAGTTTGGGAATATGTGTCAGTTTGGGGTGATGGGTCAGTTTAGAGTGCTTGTTTCATTTTTGGAGGTGAGTCAGTTTGGGATGTTGGTCAGCTTGAGGGTGATGGTTCAGTTTCAAGTGATGAGTCAATTTGTGGTTGATGCGTCACTTTGGCGTGGTGGTTCAGTTTGGGCTGAAGGGTTCAGGTTGGGGTGATGAGGCAGTTTGGGGTGATGGGTTAATTTGTGAGTGATGAGTCAGTTTGGTGAAATGGGTCAGTTTTTCGTCATGAGTCTGTTTGGGGTGGTGCTTCAGTTTGGGCTTATGAGTCAGTTTGGGTTGATGGCTCAGTTTGTGATGATGGTTCAATTTGGTGTGATCAATCAGTTTGGAGTGATGAGTATGTTTTTGGTGATGGGTCAATTTGGTGCGATGGGTCTGTTTGGGATGATGAGTCAGTTTGGAGTGATGCATCAATTTATTGTGATGGGTCAGTTTGGGTGAATGGGTCAGTTTGTGGTGATGAGTCAATTTGGGGTGATGGGTCAGTTTGTGATGGTGCTTCAGTTTCGTGCGATGAGTCAGTTTTTGGTGAAGAATCAGTTTGTGGTGATGGGTCAGTTTGTGGTGATGAGTCAGTTTGGCGTGATAGGCCAATTTGGGGTGATGGGTCAGTTTGCGGTGATGAGTCAGATTGGGGTGTTGTGTCAGTTTGGGGTGATGAGTCAGTTTGGGGTGATGGGTCAGTTTAGGGTGCTGAGTCACTTTTTGGAGGTGAGTCAGTTTGGGGTGATGGGTCAGCTCGGGGGTGATGGGTCAGTTTGTGGTGGTGTCTCAATTTGGGGTGATAGGTTAATTTGGGATGATGGGTCAATTTGTGTGACGGATCAGTTTGGGGTGCTGTGTCAATCTTGGGTAATGTTTCAGTTTGGGATGATGGTTTATTTTGGGGTGATGGGTCAGTTTTGGGGTGATGAGTCTGTTTGGGGAGTAGGGTCAGTTTGGGGTGATGGGTCAGTTTGTGCTTGATGGGTCAGTTTGGGTGATGGGTTAGTTTGGCACGTTGGGTCAGTTTTTGTGGGGGTCAGTTTGGGGTGATGAGTCAGTTTGGGGTGATGGGTCAGGTTGGGATGATGTGTCAGCTTGTGGTCATGATTCTGTTTGTGGTGTTGCATCATTTTGGGGTGATGGGTCAGTTTGTGTTGATGAATCAGTGTGGAGTGATGAGTCTGTTTTTGGTGAAAAGTCAGTTTGGGGTGATGTGTCGGTTTGTGGTGATGAGTCAGTTTGGGGTCATTGGTCAAGTTGGGGTGATGTGTCAGTTTGGGGTGATGATTCACTTTCGGGTGATGGATTAGTTTGGGGTGATGAGTCAGTTTGTGGTTGATGCATCAGTTTGGGGTTATGTGTCAGTTTGGGGTGATGCGTCAGTTTGGGTGCGATGAGTTATTTTGGGGTGATGAGTCAGTATGGGGTGATGGTTTAGTTTGGAGTGATGGGTCAGTTTGGTTGATTTGTCAGTTTGGGGTGATGTTTCAGTTTGGGGTGAAGCTTCAGTTTGGGGCGATGAGTCATTTTGGAGTGATGAGTCAGTTTGGGGTGATGGTTCAGTTTGGGGTGATGGGTCTATTTGGTGTGATGCGGCAGTTTGGGGTGATGGGTCAGTTTAGGATGATGTGACAGTTTAGGGTGATGGCTCAGCTTGTGTTGAAGCGTCAGTTTGGGGCGATGAGTCATTTTGGGGTGATGCGTCTGTTTGGGTTGATGAGTCATTTTGGGGTGATGGGTCAGTCTGTGGTGATGAGTCAGTGTGGAGTGATGAGTCTGTTTTTGGTGAAAAGTCAGTTTGGAGTGATGAGTATGTTTTTGGTGATGGATCAATTTGGTGTGATGGGTCTGTTAGGGATGATGAGTCAGTTTGTGGTGATGCATCAATTATTTGTGATGGGTCAGTTTGGGTGAATGGGTCAGTTTGTGGTGATGAGTCAATTTGGGGTGTTGGGTCAGTTTGTGAAGGTGCGTCCGTTTGGGGTTATGAGTCTGTTTGGGTTGATGGGTCAGTTTGGCGTGATGGGTAAGTTTGGGGTGATGAGTCAATTTGGAGTAATGGGTCAGTTTTTGGAGAAGAGTCACTTTGGGGTGATGTGTCAGTTTGGGGTGATGAGTCATTTTGGGGTGATGCGTCAGTTTCGGCCGATGAGTCAGTTTTTGGTGAAGAATCAGTTTGTGGTGATGGGTCAGTTTGTGGTGATGAGTCAGTTTGGCGTGATAGGCCAATTTGGGGTGATGGGTCAGTTTGGGGTGATGAGTCAGATTGGGGTGGTGCGTCAGTTTGGGGTGAAGAGTCAGTTTGGCGAGTTGGGTCAGTTTGGGTGATGAGTCAGTTTGGAGTGAAGAGTCAATTGTTGGTGATGAGTCAGTTTCGGGTGATGGGTCAATTTGGGGTAATGTGCCAGTTTGGGGTGATGGGTCAGTTTAGAGTGCTGAGTCATTTTTTGGAGGTGAGTCAGTTTGGGGTGATGCGTCAGCTCGGGGGTGATGGGTCAGTTTGTGGTGGTGTGTCAATTTGGGGTGATGGGTTAAGTTGGGATAATGGGTCAGTTTGTGTGAAGGATCAGTCTGTGGTGATGCGTCCGTTTGGGGTGATGAGTCTGTTTGGTGTGATTGGTCAGTTTGTGGTGATGAGTCAATTTGGGGTGATGGGTCAGTTTGTGATGGTGCGTCCGTTTGGGGTGATGAGTCTGTTTGGGTTGATGGGTCAGTTTGGCGTGATGGGTCAGTTTGGGGTGATGAGTCAGTTTGGAGTGATGAGTCAGTTTTTGGTGAAGAGTCACTTTGGGGTGATGTGTCAGTTTGGGGTGATGAGTCATTTTGGGGTGATGCGTCAGTTTCGGGCGATGAGTCAATTTTTGGTGAAGAATCAGTTTGTGGTGATGGGTCAGTTTGTGGTGATGAGTCAGATTGGGGTGGTGCGTCAGTTTGGGGTGATGATTCAGTTTGGGGTGTTGGGTTAGTTTGGGGTAATGAGTCAATTTGGAGTGAAGTGTCAATTTTTGGTGATGAGTCAGTTTCGGGTGATGTGTCAGTTTGGGGTGATGTGTCAGTTTGGGGTGATGGGTCTGTTTAGAGTGCTGAGTCATTTTTTGGAGATGAGTCAGTTTGGGGTGATGAGTCAGTTTGGGGTGTTGGGTCAGTTTGGGGTGATGAGTCAGTTTGGAGTGAAGAGTCAATTTTTGGTGATGAGTCAGTTTCGGGTAATGGGTCAATTTGGGGTGATGTGTCAGCTCGGGGGTGATGGGTCAGTTTGTGGTGTTGTGTCAATTTGGAGTGATGGGTTAATTTGGGATAATGGGTCAGTTTGTGTGAAGGATCAGTTAGGGGTGATGAGTCAATTTGGGGTGATGGTTCAGTTTGGGGTGATGCGTCCGTTTCGGGTGATAATTCAATTTGGGAATATGTGTCAGTTTGGGGTGATGGGTCAGTTTAGAGTGCTTGTTTTATTTTTGGAGGTGAGTCAGTTTGGGATGTTGGTCAGCTTGAGGGTGATGGTTCAGTTTCAAGTGATGAGTCAATTTGTGGTTGATGCGTCACTTTGGCGTGGTGGTTCAGTTTGGGCTGAAGGGTTCAGGTTGGGGTGATGAGGCAGTTTGGGGTGATGGGTTAATTTGTGAGTGATGAGTCAGTTTGGTGAAATGGGTCAGTTTTTCGTCATGAGTCTGTTTGGGGTGGTGCTTCAGTTTGGGCTGATGAGTCAGTTTGGGTTGATGGCTCAGTTTGTGATGATGGTTCAATTTGGTGTGATCAATCAGTTTGGAGTGATGAGTATGTTTTTGGTGATGGGTCAATTTGGTGCGATGGGTCTGTTTGGGATGATGAGTCAGTTTGGAGTGATGCATCAATTTATTGTGATGGGTCAGTTTGGGTGAATGGGTCAGTTTGTGGTGATGAGTCAATTTGGGGTGATGGGTCAGTTTGTGATGGTGCTTCAGTTTCGTGCGATGAGTCAGTTTTTGGTGAAGAATCAGTTTGTGGTGATGGGTCAGTTTGTGGTGATGAGTCAGTTTGGCGTGATAGGCCAATTTGGGGTGATGGGTCAGTTTGCGGTGATGAGTCAGATTGGGGTGGTGCGTCAGTTTGGGGTGATGAGTCAGTTTGGGGTGTTGGGTCAGTTTGGGGTGATGAGTCAGTTTGGAGTGAAGAGTCAATTTTAGGTGATGAGTCAGTTTCGGGTGATGGGTCAGTTTGGGGTGATGTGTCAGTTTGGGGTGATGGGTCTGTTTAGAGTGCTGAGTCATTTTTTGGAGGTGAGTCAGTTTGGGGTGATGAGTCAGTTTGGGGTGCTGGGTCAGTTTGGGGTGATGAGTCAGTTTGGAGTGAAGAGTCAATTTTTGGTGATGAGTCAGTTTGGGGTAATGGGTCAATTTGGGGTGATGTGTCAGTTTGGGGTGATGGGTCAGTTTAGAGTGCTGAGTCCTGTTTTGGAGGTGAGTCAGTTTGGCGTGATGGGTCAGCTCGGGGGTGATGGGTCAGTTAGTGGTGTTGTGTCAATTTGGACTGATGGGTTAATTTGGGATAATGGGTCAGTTTGTGTGAAGGATCAGTTAGGGGTGATGAGTCAATTTGGGGTGATGGGTCAGTTTGGGTTATGGGTTAGTTTGGCATGATGGGTCAGTTAGTGTGGGGGTCAGGTTGAGGTGATGAGTCAATTTGGGGTGATGGATCAGTTTGGGGTGATGTCAGTTTGTGGTGATGAGTCAGTGTGGATTGATGAGTCTGTTTTTTGTGAAGAGTCAGTTTGGGGTGATGGGTACGTTTGTGGTGATGAGTCAGTTTGGGGTGATGGGTCAATTTGAGGTGATGGGTCAGTTTGGGCTGATGAGTCACTTTGGGGTGATGGGTTAGTTTTGGGTGATGAGTCCATGTGAGGTTGATGCGTCAGTTTGGGGTGATGTGTCAATTTGGGATTATGTGTCAGTTTGGGCTGATGCGTCAGTTTGGGGCGATTAATCATTTTGGGGTGATGAATCAGTTTGGGGTGATGGTTTGGTTTGGGGTGATGGGTCAATTTGGGGTGATGTGTCAGTTTGGGGTGATGTGTCAGTTTGGGGTCATGCGTCAGTTTGGGGCGATGAGTCATTTTGGGGCGATGAGTCAGTTTGGGGTGTATATTCCGTTTGAGTTGATGTCTCATTTCGGTGTGAAGTGGCAGTTTGGGGTGATGGGTCAGTTTAGGATGATGGCTCAGTTTGTGGGTGATGACTAAGTTTGGGGTGATGCTTCACTTTGGGGTGATGATTCAATTTGGGGTGATGGGTCAATTTGGGGTGATGGGTCAGTTTTGGGGTTATGAGTCAGTTTGGAGTGATGAGTCAATTTGTGATTGATGCGTCAATTTTGGGTGGTGGTTCAGTTTGGGGTGATGGGTTCAGTTTGGGGTGATGAGGCAGTTTGGTGTGATGGGTCAGTTTAGGATGATGGGCCAGTTTAGGGTGATGGGTTATTTTTGGGTGATGAGTCGGTTTGGTGAAATGGGTCAGTTTTTCGTCATGAGTCTGTTTAGGGTGTTGAGTCAATTTGGGTTGATGGCTCAGTTTGGGATGATGGGTCAATTTGGGGTGATGAATCAGTTTGGAGTGATGAGTATGTTTTTGTTGATGGGTCAATTTGGTGTGATGGGTCAGTTTGGGATGATGACTCAGTTTGGAATGATGCGTCAGTTTTTTGTGATGGGTCAGCTTGGGTTAATGTGTAGTTTGTGGTGATGAATCAATTTGGGGTGATGGGTCAGTTTGTGATGGTGCGTCCGTTTGGCGTGATGGGTCAGTTTGGGGTGATGAGTCAGTTTAGGGCGATGAGTCAGTTTTTGGGGAAGAATCAGCTTGTGGTGATGGGTCAGTTTCTGGTGATGAGTCAGTTTGGCGTGATGGGTCAATTTGGGATGATGGTCAGTTTTTTGCTGATGAGTCAGATTGGGGTGGTGCGTCAGTTTGGGGTGATAATTCAGTTTGAGAATATGTGTCAGTTTGGTGTGATGGGTTAGTTTAGAGTGCTGATTCATTTTTGGAGGTGAGTCAGTTTGGCGTGATGGGTCAGCTTGGGGGTGATGGTTCAGTGCGGAGTGATGAGTCAATTTGTGGTTGATGCATCACTTTGGCGTGGTGGTTCAGTTTAGGCTGATGGGTTCAGGCTGGGGTGATGAGTCAGTTCGGAGTGAAGAGTCAATTTTGGTGATGAGTCAGTTTGGGGTGATGGGTCAATTTGGGGTGATTTGTCAGTTTGGGTTGATGGGTCAGTTTAGAGTGCTGAGTCATGTTTTGGAGGTGAGTCAGTTTGGCGTGATGGGTCAGCTCGGGGGTGATGGGTCAGCTTGTGGTGTTGTGTTAATTTGGAGTGATGGGTTAATTTGGGATAATGGGTCAGTTTGTGTGAAGGCTCAGTTAGGGGTGATGAGTCAATTTGGGGTGATGGTTCAGTTTTGGGTGATGTTCAGTTCGGGGTGATGTGTCAGTTTTGGGGTGATGAGTCTGTTTGGGGATTGGGTCAGTTTGGGGGATGGGTCAGTTTATGCTTGATGGCTCAGTTTGGGTGATGGGTTAGTTTGGCATGATGGGTCAGTTAGTGTGGGGGTCAGGTTGGGGTGATGAGTCAATTTGGGGTGATGGATCAGTTTGGGGTGATGTCAGTTTGTGGTGATGAGTCAGTGTGGAGTGTAAAGTCTGTTTTTGGTGAAGAGTCAGTTTGGGGTGATGGGTACGTTTGTGGTGATGAGTCAGTTTGGGGTGATGGGTCAATTTGAGGTGATGGGTCAGTTTGGTGTGATGAGTCACTTTGGGGTGATGGGTTATTTTGGGGTGATGATTCCATGTGTGGTTGATGCGTCAGTTTGGGGTGATGTGTCAATTTGGGATTATGTGTCAGTTTGGGGTGATGCGTCAGTTTGGAGCGATGAATCATTTTGGGGTGATGAGTCAGTTTGGGGTGATGGTTTAGTTTGGGGTGATGGGTCAGTTTGGGGTGATGTGACAGTTTGGGGTGATGTGTCAATTTGGGGCGATGAGTCAGTTTGGGGCGATGAGTCATTTTGGGGTGTATATTCCGTTTTGGTTGATGTGTCATTTTGGTGTGATGTTGCCGTTTGGGGTGATGGGTCAGTTAAGGATGATGACTCAGTTTGTGGGTGATGAGTGAGTTTGGGGTGATGGTTCAGTTTGGGGTGATGATTCAATTTGGGGTGATGGGTCAATTTGGGGTGATGGGTCAGTTTTGGGGTTATGAGTCAGTTTGGAGTGATGAGTCAATTTGTGATTGATGCGTCAATTTTGGGTGGTGGTTCAGTTTGGGGTGATGGCTTCAGTTTGGGGTGATGAGGCAGTTTGGTGTGATGGGTCAGTTTAGGATGATGGGCCAGTTTAGGGTGATAGGTTAGTTTTTGGGTGATGAGTCGGTTTGGTGAAATGGGTCAGTATTTCGTCATGAGGCTGTTTGGGGTGATGAGTCAATTTGGGTTGATGGCTCAGTTTGGGATGATGGGTCAATTTGGGGTGATGAATCAGTTTGGAGTGATGAGTATGTTTTTGGTGATGGGTCAATTTGGTGTGATGGGTCAGTTTGGGATGATGAGTCAGTTTGGAATGATGCGTCAGTTTTTTGTGATGGGTCAGTTTGGGTTAATGGATCAGTTTGTGGTGATGAATCAATTTGGGGTGATGGGTCAGTTTGTGATGGTGCGTCCGTTTGGCGTGATGGGTCAGTTTGGGGTGTTGAGTCAGTTTAGGGCGATGAGTCAGTTTTTGGTGACGAATCAGCTTGTGGTGATGGGTCAGTTTCTGGTGATGAGTCAGTTTGGCGTGATGGGTCAACTCGGGGGTGATGGGTCAGTTTGTGGTGTTGTGTCAATTTGGAGTGATGGGTTAATTTGGGATAATGGGTCAGTTTGTGTGAAGGATCAGTTAGGGGTGATGAGTCAATTTGGGGTGATGGTTCAGTTTTGGGTGATGTTCAGTTCGGGGTGATGTGTCAGTTTTGGGGTGATGAGTCTGTTAAGGGATTGGTTCAGTTTGGGGGGATGGGTCAGTTTGTGCTTGATGGGTCAGTTTGGGTGATGGGTTAGTTTGGCATGATGGGTCAGTTAGTGTGGGGGTCAGGTTGGGGTGATGAGTCAATTTGGGGTGATGGATCAGTTTGGGGTGATGTCAGTTTGTGGTGATGTGTCAGTGTGGAGTGATGAGTCTGTTTTTGGTGAAGAGTCAGTTTGGGGTGATGGGTACGTTTGTGGTGATGAGTCAGTTTGGGGTGATGGGTCAATTTGAGGTGATGGGTCAGTTTGGGGTGATGAGTCACTTTGGGGTGATGGGTTAGTTTGGGGTGATGATTCCATGTGTGGTTGATGCGTCAGTTTGGGGTGATGTGTCAATTTGGGATTATGTGTCAGTTTGGGGTGATGCGTCAGTTTGGAGCGATGAATCATTTTGGGGTGATGAGTCAGTTTGGGGTGATGGTTTAGTTTGGGGTGATGGTTCAGTTTGGGGTGATGTGACAGTTTGGGGTGATGTGTCAATTTGGGGTGATGAGTCAGTTTGGGGCGATGAGTCATTTTGGGGTGTATATTCCGTTTTGGTTGATGTGTCATTTTGGTGTGATGTTGCCGTTTGGGGTGATGGGTCAGTTAAGGATGATGACTCAGTTTGTGGGTGATGGTTCAGTTTGGGGTGATGATTCAATTTGGGGTGATGGGTCAATTTGGGGTGATGGGTCAATTTGGAGTGATGGGTCAGTTTTGGGGTTATGAGTCAGTTTGGAGTGATGAGTCAATTTGTGATTGATGCTTCACTTTTGGGTGGTGGTTCAGTTTGGGGTGATGGGTTCAGTTTGGGGTGATGAGGCAGTTTGGTGTGATGGGTCCGTTTCGGATGATGGGCCAGTTTAGGGTGATGGGTTAGTTTTTGAGTGATGAGTCGGTTTGGTGAAATGGGTCAGTTTTTCGTCATGAGTCTGATTGGGGTGATGAGTCAGTTTGGGTTGATGGCTCAGTTTGGGATGATGGGTCAATTTGGGGTGATGAATCAGTTTGGAGTGATGAGTATGTTTTTGGTGATGGGTCAGTTTGGGGTGATGTGTCAATTTGGGGTGATGGGTCAGTTTGGGGCGATGAGTCATTTTGGGGTGATGAGTCAGTTTGGGGTGTATATTCCGTTTTGGTTGATGTGTCATTTTGGTGTGATGTAGCCGTTTGGGGTGATGGGTCAGTTTAGGATGATGGCTCAGTTTGTGGGTGATAAGTGAGTTTGGGGTGATGGTTCAGTTTGGGGTGATGATTCAATTTGGGGTGATGGGTCAATTTGGGGTGATGGGTCAGTTTTGGGGTTATGAGTCAGTTTGGAGTGATGGGTCAATTTGTGATTGATGCGTCACTTTTGGGTGGTGGTTCAGTTTGGGGTGATGGGTTCAGTTTGGGGTGATGAGGCAGATTGGGGTGATGGGTCAGTTTAGGATGATGTGTCAGTTTGGTGTGATGTGGAAGTTTGAGGTGATGGGTCAGTTTAGGATAATGGGTCAGTTTAGGGTGATGGCTCAGTTTTTGAGTGATGAGTGAGTTTGGGGTGATGGTTCAGTTTGGGGTGATGATTCAATTTGGGGTGATGGGTCAATTTGGGGTGATGGGTCAGTTTTGGGGTCATGAGTCAGTTTGGAGTGATGAGTCCGTTTGTGGTTGATGCGTCACTTTGGGGTGGTGGTTCAGTTTGGGATGATGGGTTCAGTTTGGGGTGATGTGGCAGTTTGGAATGATGGGTCAGTTTAGGATGATAGGCCCGTTTCGGGTGATGGGTTACTTTGTGGGTGATGAGTCGGTTTGGTGAAATCGTTCAGTTTTTCGTCATGAGTCTGTTTGGGGTGGTGCTTCAGTTTGGGTTGATGAGTCAGTTTGGGTTGATGGCTCAGTTTGGGATGATGGGTCAATTTGGGGTGATGAATCAATTTGGAGTGATGCGTCAGTTTTTTGTGATGGGTCAGTTTGAGTTAATGGGTCAGTTTCTGGTGATGAGTCAATTTGGGGTGATGGGTCATTTTGAGGTGGTGCGTCCGTTTGGGGTGATGAGTCAGTTTGGAGTGAAGAGTCAGTTTTTGGTGATGAGTCATTTTGGGTAAATGGATCAGTATGGGGTGATGAGTCAGTTTTGGTGATGAGTCAATTATGGATGATGGGTCAGTATTGGGTGAAGAGTCAGTTTGGAGTGATGGGTCAGTTTGGGGAGATGGATCAGTTTTGGGTGATGGGTCAGTTTGCGGTGATGGATCAGTTTGGGGTGATCGGTCAGTTTGGGGTGATAGGACAGTTTGGGGTGAAGAGTCAGTTTGGAGTGGCGAGTCAGTTTTTGGTGATGGATCAGTTTGGGGTGATGGATCAGTCGGGTGTGATGAGTCAGTTTGGGGTGATGGGTTAATTTGGCGTGATGGGTCAGTTTGGGGCAATGAGTCAGTTTGGAGTGATGGGTCAGTTTTTGGACATGAGTCAATTTGGGTTAATGGGTCAGTTTGTGGTGATGGATCAGTTTGGGGTGATGGGTCCGTCAGGTGTGATGAGTCAGTTTGGGGAGATGGATCAGTTTGGGGTGATGAGTCAGTTTGCGGTGATGGATCAGTTTGGGGTGATGGGTCAGTTTGGGGTGATGGGACAGTTTGGGGTACTGAGTCAGTTTGGAGTGATTGGTCAGTTTGGGGTGATGGTTCAGTTTGGGGTGATGGGTCAGCTTGGGGTGATGGATCAGTTTGGGGTGTTGGTTCAGTTTGTGGGTGATGAGTCGGTTTGGTGAAATGTGTCAATTTTTGGTTATGGGTCTGTTTGGGGTGGTACGTCAGTTTGGGGTGATGACTGAGTTTGGGGTGATGGGTCAGTTTGGGGTGATGAGTCAGTTTGCAGCGGTGAGTCAGTTTTTGGTGATGAGTCATTTTGGGGTAATGGGTCAGTATGGGGTGATTAGTCAGTTTTTTGGTGATGAGTCAATTATGGATGATGGGTCAGTTTGGGGTGAAGAGTCAGTTTGGGGTGATGGGTCAGTTTGGGGAGTTGGATCAGTTTGGGATGATGGGACAGTTTGGGGTGAAGAGTCAGTTTGGACTGATGGGACAGTTTGGGGTGAAGCTTCAGTTTGGAGTAATGAGTCAGTTTTTGGTGATGGATCAGTTTGGGGTGATGGGTCAATCGGGTGGAATGAGTCAGTTTGGGGTGATGGGTCAATTTGGTGAGATGGGTCAGTTTGGGGTAATGAGTCCGTTTGGAGTTATGAGTCAGTTTTTGGTCATGGGTCAGTTTGGGTTAATGGGTCAGTTGTTGTGATGAATCAGTTTGGGGTGATGGGTCAGTTTGTGGAGGTGCGTCAGTTTTGGGGATGAGTCTCTTTGGATTGATGGGTCAGTTTGGTGTGATGTGTCAGTTTGGGGTGATGGGTCAGTTTGTGGGTAATGAGTCGGTTTGGTGAAATGTGTCAATTATTGGTTATGAGTCTGTTTGGGGTGGTGTGTCAGTTTGGGGTGATGAGTGAGTTTGGGGTGATGGGTCAGTTTGGGGTGATGAGTCAGTTTGGAGTGATGAGTCAGTTTTTGGTGATGAGTCATTTTGGGTAAATGGATCAGTATGGGGTGATGAGTCAGTTTTGGTGATGAGTCAATTATGGATGATGGGTCAGTTTGGGGTGAAGAGTCAGTTTGGGTGATGGGTCAGTTTGGGGAGATGGATCAGTTTGGGGTGATGGGTCAGTTTGCGGTGATGGATCAGTTTGTGGTGATGGGTCAGTTTGGGGTGATAGGACAGTTTGGGGTGAAGAGTCAGTTTGGAGTGACGAGTCAGTTTTTGGTGTTGGATAAGTTTGGGGTGATGGATCAGTCTGGTGTAATGAGTCTGTTTGTGGTGATGGGTTAATTTGGGGTGATGGGTCAGTTTGGGGTAATGAGTCAGTTTGGAGTGATGTGTCAGTTTTTGGACATGAGTCAATTTGGGTTAATGGGTCAGTTTGTGGTGATGAATCAGTTTAGGGTGATGGGTCAGATTGGGGTGTTGGGTCAGATTGGGGTGATGGGTCAATTTGGTGTGATGGGTCAGTTTGGGGTAATGAGTCCGTTTGGAGTTATGGGTCAGTTTTTGGTCATGGGTCAGTTTGGGTTAATGGGTCAGTTGTTGTGATGAGTCAGTTTGGGGTGATGGGTCAGTTTGTGGAGGTGCGTCAGTTTGGGGGATGAGTCACTTTGGATTGATGGGTCAGTTTGGTGTGATGGGTCAGTTTGGGGTGATGGGTCAGTTTGTGGGTAATGAGTCGGTTTGGTGAAATGTGTCAATTATTGGTTATGAGTCTGTTTGGGGTGGTGCGTTAGTTTGGGGTGATGGGTCAGTTGGGGTGATGAGTAAGTTTGGAGTGATGAGTCAGTTTGGAGTGATGAGTCAGTTTATGGTGATGAGTCATTTTGGGTAAATGAATCAGTATGGGGTGATGAGTCAGTTTTGGTGATGAGTCAATTATGGATGATGGGTCAGTTTGGGGTGAAGAGTCAGTTTGGGGTGATGGGTCAGTTTGGGGAGATGGATCAGTTTGGGGTGATGGGTCAGTTAGCGGTGATGTATCAGTTTGGGGTGATCGGTCAGTTTGGGGTGATAGGACAGTTTGGGGTGAAGAGTCAGTTTGGAGTGGCGAGTCAGTTTTTGGTGATGGATCAGTTTGGTGTGATGGATCAGTCGGGTGTGATGAGTCAGTTTGGGTTGATGGCTCAGTTTGGGATGATGGGTCAATTTGGGGTGATGAATCAATTTGGAGTGATGCGTCAGTTTTTTGTGATGGGTCAGTTTGGGTTAATGGGTCAGTTTCTGGTGATGAGTCAATTTGGGGTGATGGGTCATTTTGTGGTGGTGCGTCCGTTTGGGGTGATACGTTTGTTTGGGATGATGGGTCAGTTTGACGTGATGGGTCAGTTTGGGGTGATGAGTCAGTTTGGAGTGAAGAGTCAGTTTTTGGTGAAGAGTCACTTTGGGGTGATGTGTCACTTTTGGGTGATGAGTCAGTTTAGGGTGATGCGTCAGTTTAGGGCGATGAGTCAGTTTTTAGTGAAGAATCATTCTTTGGTGATGGGTCATTTTGTGTTGATGAGTCAGTTTGGCGTGGTGAGTCAATTTGGGGTGATGGGTCAGTTTGGGGTGATGAGTCAGATTGTGGTGGTGCGTCAGTTTGGGGTGATGAGTCAGTTTGGGGTGTTGGGTCAGATTGGGGTGATGGGTCAGTTTAGAGTGCTGAGTCATTTCTGGAGGTGAGACAGTTTGGGGTGATGGGTTAATTTGGGATAATGGGTCAGTTTGTGTGTAGGATCAGTTTGGGGTGATGAGTCAATTTGGGGTGATGGTTCAGTTTGGGGTGATGTGTCTGTTTGGGGAGTAGGGTCAGTTTGGGGTGATGGGTCAGTTTGTGCTTGATGGGTCAGTTTGGGTGATGGTTTAGTTTGGCATGATGGGTGAGTAAGTGTGGGGGTCAGTTTGGGATGATGAATCAGTTTAGATTGATGGCTCAGCTTGGGATGATGGGTCAATTTGGGGTGATGAATCAGTTTGGAGTGATGAGTATGTTTTTGGTGATGTGTCAATTTGGTGTGATGGGTCTGTTTGGGATGATGAGTTAGTTTGGAGTGATGCACCAGTTTTTTGTGATGGGTCAGTTTGGTGAATGGGTCAGTTTGTGGTGATGACTCAATTAGTGGTGATGGGTCAGTTTGTGGTGTTACGTCCGTTTGGGGTGATGAGTCTGTTTGGGTTGATGTGTCAGTTTGGCGTGATGGGTCAGTTTGGGGTGATGAGTCAGTTTGGAGTGATGAGTCAGTTTTTGGTGAAGAGTCACTTTGGGGTGATGTGTCAGTTTGGGGTGATGTGTCAGTTTGGGGTGATGCGTCAGTTTAGGGCGATGAGTCAGTTTTTGGTGAAGAATCAGTTTGTGCTAATGGGTCAGTTTGTGGTGATGAGTCAGTTTGGCGTGCTAGGTCAATTAGAGGTGATGGGCCAGTTTGGGGTAATGAGTCAGATTGGGGTGGTGCGTCATTTGGGGTGATGAGTCAGATTGGGGTGTTGGGTCAGTTTGTGGTGATGAGTCAGTTTGGCGTGATATGCCAATAGGAAGTGATCGGTCAGTTTGGGGTGATGAGTCAGATTGGGGTGGTGCGTCAGTTAGGGTGATGGGTCAGTTAGGGTGTTGGGTTATTTTGGGGTGCTGATTACTTTGGGGTGAAGATTCAATTTGGGGTGATGGTTCTGTTTGGGGTGATGCGTCAGTTTTGGTTTGATACGCCAGTTTGGAGCCATGAGTCAATTCGTGGTGATGAGTCAGTTTGCGGTGATGGGTCAGTTTGGGGTGATGGGTCAGTTTGTGGGTGCAGAGTCGGTTTCGTGAAATGTGTCAAATTTTTTGTTGTGAATCTGTTTGGGGTGGTGCGTCAGTTTGGGGTGATGAGTCAGTTTGGGGTTATGGGTCAGTTTGGGGTAGTGGGTCAGTGTGGGATGATGAGTCAGTTTGTGGTGATGAGTGAATCATGGATGATGGGTCACTTTGGGGTGAAGAGTCAGTTTGGCTTGATGGGTCAGTTTGGGGAGATGAATCAGTTTGGGGTGATTGGGCAGTTTGCGGTGATGGATCAGTTTGGGGTGATGGGTCAGTTTGGGGTGATGGGTCAATTTGGGTTGAAGAGTCAGTTTGGGGTAATGAGTCAGTTTGGAGTGAGGGGACAGTTTGGGTTGATCAGTCAGTTTGGGGTGATGGTTCAGTTTGGGGTGATGGGTCAGCTTGGGGTGATGGGTCAGTTTGGAGTGATGGGTCAGTTTATGGTGATGGGCCAGTTTGGGGTGATGGTTCAGTTTGTGGGTGATGAGTCGGTTTGGTGAAATGTGTCAATTTTTGGTTATTAGTCTGTTTGGGGTGGTGCGTCAGTTTGGTGTGATGAGTGAGTTTGGGGTGATGGGTCAGGTTGGGGTGATGAGTCAGTTTGTGTTGATGAGTCAATTATGGATGATTGGTCAGTTTGGGTCGAAGAGTCAGTTTGGGGTGATGGTTCAGTTTGGGGAGATGGATGAGTTAGGGATGATGGGACAGTTTGGGGTGAAGAGTCAGTTTGGAGTGATGTGACAGTTTGGGGTGAAGAGTCAGTTTGGAGCGATGAGTCCGTTTTAGGTGATGGATCAGTTTAGGATGATGGGTCAGTCGGGTGTGATGAGTCAGTTTGGGGTAATGGGTCAATTTAGGGTGACGGATCAGTTTGGGGCAATGCGTCAGTTTGGAGTGATGGGTCAGTTTGTGGGGATGAATCGGTTTGGTGAAATGGGTCAGTTTTTGGTCATGAGTCTGTTTGGGGTGGTGCTTCAGTTTGGGGTGATGCGTCAGTTTGGGGAGATGGATCAGTTTGGGGTGATGGGTCAGTTTGCGGTGATGGATCAGTTTGGGGTGATGAGTCAATTATGGATGATGGGTCAGTTTGGGGTGAAGTGTCAGTTTGGGGTGATGGGTCAGTTTGGGGAGTTGGATCAGTTTGGGATGATGGGACAGTTTGGGGTGAAGAGTCAGTTTGGACAGAAGGGACAGTTTGGGGTGAAGCTTCAGTATGGAGTAATGAGTCAGTTTTTGGTGATGGATCAGTTTGGGGTGATGGGTCAATCGGCTGTGATGAGTCAGTTTGGGGTAATGAGTCCGTTTGGAGTTATGGGTCAGTTTTTGGTAATGGGTCAGTTTGGGTTAATGGGTCAGTTGTTGTGATGAGTCAGTTTGGGGTGATGGGTCAGTTTGTGGAGGTGCGTCAGTTTGGGGGATGAGTCTCTTTGGATTGATGGGTCAGTTTGGTGTGATGAGTCAGTTTGGGGTGATGGGTCAGTTTGTGGGTAATGAGTCGGTTTGGTGAAATGTGTCAATTATTGGTTATGAGTCTGTTTGGGGTGGTGCGTCAGTTTGGGGTGATGAGTGAGTTTGGGGTGATGGCTCAGTTGGGGTGATGAGTAAGTTTGGAGTGATGAGTCAGTTTTTGGTGATGAGTAATTTTGGGTAAATGGATCAGTATGGGGTGATGAGTCAGTTTTGGTGATGAATCAATTATGGATGATGGGTCAGTTTTGGGTGAAGAGTCAGTTTGGGGTGATGGGTCAGTTTGGGGAGATGGATCAGTTTTGGGTGATGGGTCAGTTTGCGGTGATGGATCAGTTTGGGGTGATCGGTCAGTTTGGTGTGATAGGACAGTTTGGGGTGAAGAGTCATTTTGGATTGGCGAGTCAGTTTTTGGTGATGGATCAGTTTGGGGTGATGGATCAGTCGGGTGTGATGAGTCAGTTTGGGGTGATGGGTTAATTTGGCGTGATGGGTCAGTTTGGGGCAATGAGTCAGTTTGGAGTGATGGGTCAGTTTTTGGACATGAGTCAATTTGGGTTAATGGGTCAGTTTGTGGTGATGGATCAGTTTGGGGTGATGGGTCCGTCAGGTGTGATGAGTCAGTTTGGGGAGATGGATCAGTTTGGGGTGATGGGTCAGTTTGCGGTGATGGATCAGTTTGGGGTGATGGGTCAGTTTGGGGTGATGAGACAGTTTGGGGTACTGAGTCAGTTTGGAGTGATTGTTCAGTTTGGGGTGATGAGTCAGTTTGGGGTGATGGTTCAGTTTGGGGTGATGGGTCAGCTTGGGGTGATGGATCAGTTTGGGGTGTTGGTTCAGTTTGTGGGTGATGAGTCGGTTTGGTGAAATGTGTCAATTTTTGGTTATGGGTCTGTTTGGGGTGGTACGTCAGTTTGGGGTGATGACTGAGTTTGGGGTGATGGGTCAGTTTGGGGTGATGAGTCAGTTTGCAGCGATGAGTCAGTTTTTGGTGATGAGTCATTTTGGGGTAATGGGTCAGTATGGGGTGATTAGTCAGTTTTTTGGTGATGAGTCAATTATGGATGATGGGTCAGTTTGGGGTGAAGAGTCAGTTTGGGGTGATGGGTCAGTTTGGGGAGTTGGATCAGTTTGGGATGATGGGACAGTTTGGGGTGAAGAGTCAGTTTGGACTGATGGGACAGTTTGGGGTGAAGCTTCAGTTTGGAGTAATGAGTCAGTTTTTGGTGATGGATCAGTTTGGGGTGATGGGTCAATCGGGTGGAATGAGTCAGTTTGGGGTGATGGGTCAATTTGGAGAGATGGGTCAGTTTGGGGTAATGAGTCCGTTTGGAGTTATGAGTCAGTTTTTGGTCATGGGTCAGTTTGGGTTAATGGGTCAGTTGTTGTGATGAGTCAGTTTGGGGTGATGGGTCAGTTTGTGGAGGTGCGTCAGTTTTGGGTATGAGTCTCTTTGGATTGATGGGTCAGTTTGCTGTGATGGGTCAGTTTGGGGTGATGGTTCAGTTTGTGGGTAATGAGTCGGTTTATGAAATGTGTCAATTATTGGTTATGTGTCTGTTTGGGGTGGTGTGTCAGTTTGGGGTGATGAGTGAGTTTGGGGTGATTGGTCAGTTTGGGGTGATGAGTCAGTTTGGAGTGATGAGTCAGTTTTTGGTGATGAGTCATTTTGGGTAAATGGATCAGTATGGGGTGATGAGTCAGTTTTGGTGATGAGTCAATTATGGATGATGGGTCAGTTTGGGGTGAAGAGTCAGTTTGGATGATGGGTCAGTTTGGGGAGATGGATCAGTTTCGGGAGATGGGTCAGTTTGCGGTGATGGATCAGTTTGGGGTGATGGGTCAGTTTGGGGTGATAGGACAGTTTGGGGTGAAGAGTCAGTTTGGAGTGACGAGTCAGTTTTTGGTGTTGGATAAGTTTGGGGTGATGGATCAGTCGGGTGTGATGAGTCTGTTTGGGGTGATGGGTTAATTTGGGGTGATGGGTCAGTTTGGGGTAATGAGTCAGTTTGGATTGATGTGTCAGTTTTTGGACATGAGTCAATTTGGGTTAATGGGTCAGTTTGTGGTGATGAATCAGTTTGGGGTGATGGGTCAGATTGGGGTGTTGGGTCAGATTGGGGTGATGGGTCCGTTTGGAGTTATGGGTCAGTTTTTGGTCATGGGTCAGTTTGGGTTAATGGGTCAGTTGTTGTGATGAGTCAGTTTGGGGTGATTGGTCAGTTTGTGGAGGTGCGTCAGTTTGGGGGATGAGTCACTTTGGATTGATGGGTCAGTTTGGTGTGATGGGTCAGTTTGGGGTGATGGGTCAGTTTGTGGGTAATGAGTCGGTTTGGTGAAATGTGTCAATTATTGGTTATGAGTCTGTTTGGGGTGGTGCGTCAGTTTGGGGTGATGAGTGAGTTTGGGGTGATGGGTCAGTTGGGGTGATGAGTAAGTTTGGAGTGATGAGTCAGTTTTTGGTGATGAGTCATTTTGGGTAAATGAATCAGTGAGGGGTGATGAGTCAGTTTTGGTGATGAGTCAATTATGGATGATGGGTCAGTTTGGGGTGAAGAGTCAGTTTGGGGTGATGGGTCAGTTTGGGGAGATGCATCAGTTTGGGGTGATGGGTCAGTTTGCGGTGATGTATCAGTTTGGGGTGATCGGTCAGTTTGGGGTGATAGGACAGTTTGGGGTGAAGAGTCAGTTTGGAGTGGCGAGTCAGTTTTTGGTGATGGATCAGTTTGGTGTGATGGATCAGTCGGGTGTGATGAGTCAGTTTGGGTTGATGGCTCAGTTTGGGATGATGGGTCAATTTGGGGTGATGAATCAATTTGGAGTGATGCGTCAGTTTTTTGTGATGGGTCAGTTTGGGTTAATGGGTCAGTTTCTGGTGATGAGTCAATTTGGGGTGATGAGTCATTTTGTGGTGGTGCGTCCGTTTGGGGTGATACGTTTGTTTCGGATGATGGGTCAGTTTGACGTGATGGGTCAGTTTGGGGTGATGAGTCAGTTTGGAGTGAAGAGTCAGTTTTTGGTGAAGAGTCACTTTGGGGTGATGTGTCACTTTTGGGTGATGAGTCAGTTTCGGGTGATGCGTCAGTTTAGGGCGATGAGTCAGTTTTTAGTGAAGAATCATTCTTTGGTGATGGGTCATTTTGTGTTGATGAGTCAGTTTGGCGTGGTGAGTCAATTTGGGGTGATGGGTCAGTTTGGGGTGATGAGTCAGATTGTGGTGGTGCGTCAGTTTGGGGTAATGAGTCAGTTTGGGGTGTTGGGTCAGATTGGGGTGATGGGTCAGTTTGTGCTTGATGGGTCAGTTTGGGTGATGGTTTAGTTTGGCATGATGGGTGAGTAAGTGTGGGGGTCAGTTTGGGATGATGAATCAGTTTACATTGATGGCTCAGCTTGGGATGATGGGTCAATTTGGGGTGATGAATCAGTTTGGAGTGATGAGTATGTTTTTGGTGATGTGTCAATTTGGTGTGATGGGTCTGTTTGGGATGATGAGTCAGTTTGGAGTGATGCACCAGTTTTTTGTGATGGGTCAGTTTGGTGAATGGGTCAGTTTGTGTTGATGACTCAATTAGGGGTGATGGGTCAGTTTGTGGTGTTACGTCCGTTTGGGGTGATGAGTCTGTTTGGGTTGATGTGTCAGTTTGGCGTGATGGGTCAGTTTGGGGTGATGAGTCAGTTTGGAGTGATGAGTCAGTTTTTGGTGAAGAGTCACTTTGGGGTGATGTGTCAGTTTGGGGTGATGTGTCAGTTTGGGGTGATGCGTCAGTTTAGGGCGATGAGTCAGTTTTTGGTGAAGAATCAGTTTGTGCTGATAGGTCAGTTTGTGGTGATGAGTCAGTTTGGCGTGCTAGGTCAATTTGGGGTGATGTGCCAGTTTGGGGTGATGAGTCAGATTGGGGTGGTGCGTCATTTGGGGTGATGAGTCAGATTGGGGTGTTGGGTCAGTTTGTGGTGATGAGTCAGTTTGGCGTGATATGCCAATAGGAAGTGATCGGTCAGTTTGGGGTGATGAGTCAGATTGGGGTGGTGCGTCAGTTAGGGTGATGGGTCAGTTAGGGTGATGGGTTATTTTGGGGTGCTGATTACTTTGGGGTGAAGATTCAATTTGGGGTGATGGTTCTGTTTGGGGTGATGCGTCAGTTTTGGTTTGATACGCCAGTTTGGAGCCATGAGTCAATTCGTGCTGATGGGTCAGTTTGCGGTGATGGGTCAGTTTGGGGTGATGGATCAGTTTGTGGGTGCAGAGTCGGTTTCGTGAAATGTGTCAAATTTTTGGTTGTGAATCTGTTTGGGGTGATGCGTCAGTTTAGGGCGATGAGTCAGTTTTTAGTGAAGAATCATTCTTTGGTGATGGGTCATTTTGTGTTGATGAGTCAGTTTGGCGTGGTGAGTCAATTTGGGGTGATGGGTCAGTTTGGGGTGATGAGTCAGATTGTGGTGGTGCGTCAGTTTGGGGTAATGAGTCAGTTTGGGGTGTTGGGTCAGATTGGGGTGATGGGTCAGTTTGTGCTTGATGGGTCAGTTTGGGTGATGGTTTAGTTTGGCATGATGGGTGAGTAAGTGTGGGGGTCAGTTTGGGATGATGAATCAGTTTACATTGATGGCTCAGCTTGGGATGATGGGTCAATTTGGGGTGATGAATCAGTTTGGAGTGATGAGTATGTTTTTGGTGATGTGTCAATTTGGTGTGATGGGTCTGTTTGGGATGATGAGTCAGTTTGGAGTGATGCACCAGTTTTTTGTGATGGGTCAGTTTGGTGAATGGGTCAGTTTGTGTTGATGACTCAATTAGGGGTGATGGGTCAGTTTGTGGTGTTACGTCCGTTTGGGGTGATGAGTCTGTTTGGGTTGATGTGTCAGTTTGGCGTGATGGGTCAGTTTGGGGTGATGAGTCAGTTTGGAGTGATGAGTCAGTTTTTGGTGAAGAGTCACTTTGGGGTGATGTGTCAGTTTGGGGTGATGTGTCAGTTTGGGGTGATGCGTCAGTTTAGGGCGATGAGTCAGTTTTTGGTGAAGAATCAGTTTGTGCTGATAGGTCAGTTTGTGGTGATGAGTCAGTTTGGCGTGCTAGGTCAATTTGGGGTGATGGGCCAGTTTGGGGTGATGAGTCAGATTGGGGTGGTGCGTCATTTGGGGTGATGAGTCAGATTGGGGTGTTGGGTCAGTTTGTGGTGATGAGTCAGTTTGGCGTGATATGCCAATAGGAAGTGATCGGTCAGTTTGGGGTGATGAGTCAGATTGGGGTGGTGCGTCAGTTAGGGTGATGGGTCAGTTAGGGTGATGGGTTATTTTGGGGTGCTGATTACTTTGGGGTGAAGATTCAATTTGGGGTGATGGTTCTGTTTGGGGTGATGCGTCAGTTTTGGTTTGATACGCCAGTTTGGAGCCATGAGTCAATTCGTGCTGATGGGTCAGTTTGCGGTGATGGGTCAGTTTGGGGTGATGGGTCAGTTTGTGGGTGCAGAGTCGGTTTCGTGAAATGTGTCAAATTTTTGGTTGTGAATCTGTTTGGGGTGGTGCGTCAGTTTGGGGTGATGAGTCAGTTTGGGGTAATGGGTCAGTTTGGGGTAGTGGGTCAGTGTGGGATGATGAGTCAGTTTGTGGTGATGAGTGAATCATGGATGATGGGTCATTTTGGGGTGAAGAGTCAGTTTGGCTTGATGGGTCAGTTTGGGGAGATGAATCAGTTTGGGGTGATGGGACAGTTTGCGGTGATGGATCAGTTTGGGGTGATGGGTCAGTTTGGGGTGATGGGTCAATTTGGGTTGATGGGTCAGTTTGGGGTAATGAGTCAGTTTGGAGTGAGGGGACAGTTTGGGGTGATCAGTCAGTTTGGGGTGATGGTTCAGTTTGGGGTGATGGGTCAGCTTGGGGTGATGGAACAGTTTGGAGTGATGGGTCAGTTTATGGTGATGGGCCAGTTTGGGGTGATGGTTCAGTTTGTGGGTGATGAGTCGGTTTGGTGAAATGTGTCAATTTTTGGTGATGAGTCATTTTGGGGTAATGGGTCAGTATGGGGTGATGAGTCAGTTTGTGGTGATGAGTCAATTATGGATGATGGGTCAGTTTGGGTCGAAGAGTCAGTTTGGGGTGATGGTTCAGTTTGGGGAGATGGATGAGTTTGGGATGATGGGACAGTTTGGGGTGAAGTCAGTTTGGAGTGATGTGACAGTTTGGGGTGAAGAGTCAGTTTGGAGTGATGAGTCCGTTTTTGGTGATGGATCGGTTTAGGGTGATGGGTCAGTCGGGTGTGATGAGTCAGTTTGGGGTAATGGGTCAATTTGGGGTGACGGGTCAGTTTGGGGCAATGCGTCAGTTTGGAGTGATGGGTCAGTTTGTGGGGATGAATCGGTTTGGTGAAATGGGTCAGTTTTTGGTCATGCGTCTGTTTGGCGTGGTGCTTCAGTTTGGGGTGATGCGTCAGTTTGGGAAGATGGATCAGTTTGGGGTGATGGGTCAGTTTGCGGTGATGGATCAGTTTGGGGTGATGAGTCAATTATGGATGATGGGTCAGTTTGGGGTGAAGAGTCAGTTTGGGGTGATGGGTCAGTTGGGGGAGTTGGATCAGTTTGGGATGATGGGACAGTTTGGGGTGAAGAGTCAGTTTGGTCAGATGGGACAGTTTGGGGTGAAGCTTCAGTATGGAGTAATGAGTCAGTTTTTGGTGATATATCAGTTTGGGGTGATTGGTCAATCGGGTGTGATGAGTCAGTTTGGGGTAATGAGTCCGTTTGGAGTTATGGGTCAGTTTTTGGTCATGGGTCAGTTTGGGTTAATGGGTCAGTTGTTGTGATGAGTCAGTTTGGAGTGATGGGTCAGTTTGTGGAGGTACGTCAGTTTGGGGGATGAGTCTCTTTGGATTGAAGGGTCAGTTTGGTGTGATGAGTCAGTTTGGGGTGATGGGTCAGTTTGTGGGTAATGAGTCGGTTTGGTGAAATGTGTCAATTATTGGTTATGAGACTGTTTGGGGTGGTGCGTCAGTTTGGGGTGATGAGTGAGTTTGGGGTGATGGGTCAGTTGGGGTGATGAGTAAGTTTGGAGTGATGAGTCAGTTTTTGGTGATGAGTCATTTTGGGTAAATGGATCAGTATGGGGTGATGAGTCAGTTTTGGTGATGAGTCAATTATGGATGATGGGTCAGTTTTGGGTGAAGAGTCAGTTTGGGGTGATGGGTCAGTTTGGGGAGATGAATCAGTTTTGGGTGATGGGTCAGTTTGCGGTGATGGATCAGTTTGGGGTGATCGGTCAGTTTGGGGTGAAGAGTCAGTTTGGAGTGGCGAGTCAGTTTTTGGTGATGGATCAGTTTGGGGTGATGGATCAGTCGGGTGTGATGAGTCAGTTTGGGGTGATGGGTTAATTTGGCGTGATGGATCAGTTTGGGGCAATGAGTCAGTTTGGAGTGATGGGTCAGTTTTTGGACATGAGTCAATTTGGGTTAATGGGTCAGTTTGTGGTAATGGATCAGTTTGGGGTGATGGGTCCGTCAGGTGTGATGAGTCAGTTTGGGGTAATGGATCAATTTGGGGTGACGGGTCAGTTTGGGGCAATGAGTCAGTTTGGAGTGATGGGTCAGTTTTTGGTCATGGGTCAGTTTGGGTTAATGGGTCAGTTGTTGTGATGAGTCAGTTTGGGGTGATGGGTTAGTATGAGGTGAACAGTCAGTGTAGAGTGATGAATCAGCTTTTGGTGATGAGACACTTTGGGGTGATGGGTCAGTTTATGGTGATGAATCAGTTCTGGGTGATGGAACAATTTGGGGTGATGGGTCAGTTTCGGGCGATGAATCAGTTCAGTTTGGCGTGATGGGTCAGTTTGGGGTGATGAGTTAGTAGGGAGATTTGTCAGTTTGGGATGATGAGTCAGTTTGGGTTGATGGGTCAGTTCAAGGTGATTGGCCAGTTTGGAGTGATGGGTCAGTTTGTGGGGATGAATCGGTTTGGTGAAATGGGTCAATTTTTGGTCATGAGTCTGTTTGGGGTGGTGCTTCACTTTGTGGTGATGCGTCAGTTTGGGGAGATGGATCAGTTTGGGGTGATGGGTCAGTTTTTGGTCATGGGTCAGTTTGGGTTAATGGGTCAGTTGTTGTGATGAGTCAGTTTGGGGTGATGTGTCAGTTTGTGGAGGTGCGTCAGTTTGGGGAATGAGTCTATTTGGATTGCTGGGTCAGTTTGGGGTGATGGGTCAATTTGGGGAGATGGGTCAGTTTGTGGCTAATGAGTCGGTTTGGTGAAATGTTTCAATTATTGGTTATGAGTCTGTTTGGGGTGGTGCGTCAGTTTGGGGTATGGGTCAATTGGCGGTGATGGGTCAGTTTGGGGTAATGAGTCAGTTTGAAGTGATGGGTCAGTTTTTGTTCATGAGTCTATTTGGGTTAATGTGTCAGTGTGTGGTGATGAGTCAGTTTGGGGTGATGGGTCAGTTTGTAGAGGTGCGTCAGTTTGGGGGATGAGTCTGTTTGGATTGATGGGTCAGTTTGGGGTGATGGGTTAGTTTGAGGTGAACAGTCAGTGTAGAGTGATGAATCAGCTTTTGGTGATGAGACACTTTGGGGTGATGGGTCAGTTTATGGTGATGAATCATTTCTGGGTGATGGAACAATTTGGGGTGATGGGTCAGTTTCGGGCGATGAATCAGTTCAGTTTGGCGTGATGGGTCAGTTTGGGGTGATGAGTCAGTAGGGAGATTTGTCAGTTTGGGATGATGAGTCAGTTTGGGTTGATGGGTCAGTTCAAGGTGATTGGCCAGTTTGGAGTGATGGGTCAGTTTGTGGAGATGAATCGGTTTGGTGAAATGGGTCAGTTTTTGGTCATGAGTCTGTTTGGGGTGGTGCTTCACTTTGTGGTGATGCGTCAGTTTGGGGAGATGGATCAGTTTGGGGTGATGGGTCAGTTTGCGGTGATGGATCAGTTTGGGGTGATGGGTCAGTTTAGTGAAATGTGTCAATTTTTGGTTATGGGTCTGTTTGGGGTGGTGCGTCAGTTTGGGGTGATGACTGAGTTTGGGGTGATGGGTCAGTTTGGGGTGATGAGTCAGTTTGCAGCGATGAGTCAGTTTTTGGTGATGAGTCATTTTGGGGTAATGGGTCAGTATGGGGTGATTAGTCAGTTTTTTGGTGATGAGTCAATTATGGATGATGGGTCAGTTTGGGGTGAAGAGTCAGTTTGGGGTGATGGGTCAGTTTGGGGAGTTGGATCAGTTTGGGATGATGGGACAGTTTGGGGTGAAGAGTCAGTTTGGACTGATGGGACAGTTTGGGGTGAAGCTTCAGTTTGGAGTAATGAGTCAGTTTTTGGTGATGGATCAGTTTGGGGTGATGGGTCAATCGGGTGGAATGAGTCAGTTTGGGGTGATGGGTCAATTTGGAGAGATGGGTCAGTTTGGGGTAATGAGTCCGTTTGGAGTTATGAGTCAGTTTTTGGTCATGGGTCAGTTTGGGTTAATGGGTCAGTTGTTGTGATGAGTCAGTTTGGGGTGATGGGTCAGTTTGTGGAGGTGCGTCAGTTTTGGGTATGAGTCTCTTTAGATTGATGGGTCAGTTTGGTGTGATGGGTCAGTTTGGGGTGATGGGTCAGTTTGTGGGTAATGAGTCGGTTTGGTGAAATGTGTCAATTATTGGTTATGAGTCTGTTTGGCGTGGTGCGTCAGTTTGGGGTGATGAGTGAGTTTGGTGTGATGGGTCAGTTTGGGGTGATGAGTCAGTTTGGAGTGATGAGTCAGTTTTTGGTGATGAGTCATTTTGGGTAAATGGATCAGTATGGGGTGATGAGTCAGTTTTGGTGATGAGTCAATTATGGATGATGGGTCAGTTTGGGGTGAAGAGTCAGTATGGGTGATGGGTCAGTTTGGGGAGATGGATCAGTTTGGGGTGATGGGTCAGTTTGCGGTGATGGATCAGTTTGGGGTGATGGGTCAGTTTGGGGTGATAGGACAGTTTGGGGTGAAGAGTTAGTTTGGAGTGACGAGTCAGTTTTTGGTGTTGGATCAGTTTGGGGTGATGGATCAGTCGGGTGTGATGAGTCAGTTTGGGGTGATGGGTTAATTTGGGGTGATGGGTCAGTTTGGGGTAATGAGTCAGTTTTGAGTGATGTGTCAGTTTTTGGAGGTGCGTCAGGTTGGGGGATGAGTCTGTTTGGATTGATGGGTCAGTTTGGGGTGATGGGTCAGTTTGGGGTGAACAGTCAGTTTAGAGTGATGAATCTGCTTTTGGTGAAGAGACACTTTGGGGTTATGGGTCAGTTTATGGTGATGAATCAGTTTTGGGTGATGGGACAATTTGGAGTGATGGGTCAGTTGCGGGCGATGAATCAGTTCAGTTTGGTGTGTTGGGTCAGTTTGGGGTGATGAGACAGTGGGGAGATTTGTCAGTTTGGCATGATGTGTCAGTTTGGGTTGATGGGTCAGTTCAGGGTGATGGGCCAGTTTGGAGTGATGGGTCAGTTTGTGGGTGATGAATCGGTTTGGTGAAATTGGTCAGTTTTTGGTCATGAGTCTTTTTTGGGTGGTGCTTCAGTTTCGGATGATGCGTCAGTTTGGGGCGATGAGTCACGTCGGAGTGATGATTCAGTTTGGGGTGATGCGGCAGTTTGGTTTGATACGTCAGTTTGGGGCCATGAGTCAGTTTGGGGTGATGATACAGTTTGCGGTGATGGGTCAGTTTGGGGTGATGGGTCAGTTTGGGGTGAAGAGTCAGTTTGGAGTGATGAGTCAGTTTTTGGTGATGGGTCAGTTTGTGGTGATGGGTCAGTCGGGTGTGATGAGTCTGTTTGGGTTGATGGGCCAGTTTGGGGTGTTTGGTCAGTTTGGGGTGATGAGTCAGTTTGGAGTGATGAGCCAGTTTTTGGTGAAGAGACACTTTGGGGTGATGGGTCAGTTTATGGTGATGAGTCAGTTTTGAGTGATGGGACAATTTGGGGTGACGGGTCAGTTTAGGGTGATGAATCAGTTTGGGGTGATGGGTCAGTTTGTGGTGATGTGTCATTGGGGAGATGGGTCAGTTTGGGATGATGAGTCAGTTTGGGTTGATTTGTCAGTTTGGGGTGATGGGTAAATTTGGGGAGATGAGTCACTTTGGAGTGATGAGTATGTTTTTGATGATGAGTCAGTTTGGGGTGATGGGTCAGTTTGGGGTGATGGGTTAATTTGGGGTGATGGGTCTGTTTGGGGTGATGGGTCAGTTTATGGTGATGGGTTAATTTGGGGTGCTGATAAATTTGGGGTGAAGATTCAATTTGGGGTGATCGTTCAGTTTGGGGCGATGAGTCAGTTTGGGGTGATGAGTCAGTTTGTGGGTAATGAGTCGGTTTGGTGAAATGTGTCAATTATTGGTTATGAGTCTGTTTGGGGTGGTGCGTCAGTTTGGGGTGATGAGTGAGTTTGGGGTGATGGGTCAGTTGGGGTGATGAGTCAGTTTGGAGTGATGAGTCAGTTTTTGGTGATGAGTCATTTTGGGGAAATGGGTCAGTATGGGGTGACGAGTCAGTTTTGGTGATGAGTCAATTATGGATGATGGGTCAGTTTGGGTTAAGTGACAGTTTGGGGTGATGGGTCAGTTTGGGGAGATGGATCAGTTTGGGGTGATGGGACAGTTTGGGGTGAAGAGTCAGTTTGGAGTGACGAGTCAGTTTTTGGTGATGGATCAGTTTGGGGTGACGGATCAGTCGGGTGTGATGAGTCAGTTTGGGGTGATGGGTTAATTTGAGGTGATGGGTCAGTTTGGGGCAATGAGTCAGTTTGGAGTGATGGGTCAGTTTTTGGACATGAGTCAATTTGGGTTAATGAGTCAGTTTGTGGTGATGGATCAGTTTGGGGTGATGGGTCAGTCGGGTGTGATGCGTCAGTTTGGGGTAATGGGTCAATTTGGGGTGACGGGTCAGTTTGGGCCAATGAGTCAGTTTGGAGTGATGGGTCAGTTTTTGGTCATGGGTCAGTTTGGGTTAATGGGTCAGTTGTTGTGATGAGTCAGTTTGGGGTGATGTGTCAGTTTGTGGAGGTGCGTCAGTTTGGGGGATGCGTCTATTTGGATTGATGGGTCAGTTTGGGGTGATGGGTCAATTTGGGGTGATGGCTCAGTTTGTTGCTAATGAGTCGGTTTGGTGAAATGTTTCAATTATTGGTTATGAGTCTGTTTGGTGTGGTGCGTCAGTTTGGGGTATGGGTCAATTGGCGGTGATGGGTCAGTTTGGGGTAATGAGTCAGTTTGAAGTGATGGGTCAGTTTCTGTTCATGAGTCTATTTGGGTTAATGGGTCAGTTTGTGGTGATGAGTCAGTTTGGGGTGATGGGTCAGTTTGTTGAGGTGCATCAGTTTGGGGGAAGAGTCTGTTTGGATTGATGAGTCAGTTTGGGGTCTGGGTTAGTTTGGGGTGAACAGTCAGTGTAGAGTGATGACTCAGCTTTTGGTGATGAGACACTTTATGGTGATGGGTCAGTTTATGGTGATGAATCAGTTCTGGGTGATGGAACAATTTGGGGTGATGGGTCAGTTTTGGGCGATGAATCAGTTCAGTTTGGCGTGATGGGTCAGTTTGGGGTGATGAGTCAGTAGGGAGATTTGTCAGTTTGGGATGATGAGTCAGTTTGGGTTGATGGGCCAGTTCAAGGTGATTGGCCAGTTTGGAGTGATTGGTCAGTTTGTGGGGAAGAATCGCTTTGGTGAAATGGGTCAGTTTTTGGTCATGAGTCTGTTTGGGGTGGTGCTTCAGTTTGTGGTGATGCGTCAGTTTGGGGAGATGGATCAGTTTGGGGTGATGGGTCAGTTTGCGGTGATGGATCAGTTTGGGGTGATGGGTCAGTTTGGGGTGATGGGACAGTTTGGGGTACTGAGTCAGTTTGGAGTGATTGGTCAGTTTGGGGTGATGAGTCAGTTTGGGGTGATGGTTCAGTTTGGGGTGATGGGTCAGCTTGGGGTGATGGATCAGTTTGGGGTGTTGGTTCAGTCTGTGGGTGATGAGTCGGTTTGGTGAAATGTGTCAATTTTTGGTTTTGAATCTGTTTGGGGTGGTGCCTCAGTTTGGGGTGATGAGTGAGTTTGGGGTGATGGGTCAGTTTGGGGTGATGAGTCAGTTTGCAGCGATGAGTCAGTTTTTGGTGATGAGTCAGTTTGGGGTGATGGGTCAGTTTGGGGAGATGGATCAGTTTGGGGTGATGGGTCAGTTTGCGGTGATGGATCAGTTTGCGTTGATGGATCAGTTTGGGGTGATGGGTCAGTTTGGGGTGATAGGACAGTTTGGGATGAAGAGTCAGTTTGCAGTGACGAGTCAGTTTTTGGTCATGGATCAGTTTGGGGTGCTGGATCAGTCGGGTGTGATGAGTCAGTTTGGGGTGATGGGTTAATTTGGGGTGATGGGTCAGTTAGGGGTAATGAGTCAGTTTGGAGTGATGGGTCAGTTTTTGGACATGAGTCAATTTGGGTTAATGGGTCAGTTTGTGTTGATGAGTCAGTTTGGCGTGATGGGTCAGTTTGTGGAGTTGCGTCAGGTTGGGGGATGAGTCTGTTTGGATTGATGGGTCAGTTTGGGGTGATGGGTCAGTTTGGGGTGAACAATCAGTTTAGAGCGATGAATCTGCTTTTGGTGACGAGACACTTTGGGGTGATGTGTCAGTTTAAGGTGATGAATCAGTTTTGGGTGATGGGACAATTTGGAGTGATGGGTCAGTTTCGGGCGATGAATCAGTTCAGTTTGGTGTGCTGGGTCAGTTTGGGGTGATGAGTCAGTGGGGAGATTTGTCAGTTTGGCATGATTTGTCAGTTTGGGTTGATGGATCAGTTCTGGGTGATGGGCCAGTTTGGAGTGATGGGTCAGTTTGTGGGTGATGAATCGGTTTGGTGAAATGGGTCAGTTTTTGGTCATGAGTCTTTTTGGGGTGGTGCTTCAGTTTCGGTGATGCGTCAGTTTGGGGCGATGAGTCACTTTGGGGTGATTATTCAGTTTGTGGTGATACGTCAGTTTGCAGCGATGAGTCAGTTTGGGGTGATGATTCAGTTTGGGGTGATGCGTCAGTTTGGTTTGATACGTCAGGTTGGGGCCATGAGTCAGTTTGGGGTGATGATACAGTTTGCGGTGATGGGTCAGTTTGGGGTAATGGGTCAGTTTGGGGTGAAGAGTCAGTTTGGAGTGATGAGTCAGTTTTTGGTGATGGGTCAGTTTGGGGTGATGGGTCAGTCGGGTGTGATGAGTCTGTTTGGGTTGATGGGTCAGTTTGGGGTGTTTGGTCAGTTTGGGGTGATGAGTCAGTTTGGAGAGATGAGCCAGTTTTTGGTGAAGAGACACTTTGGGGTGATGGGTCAGTTTATGGTGATGAGTAAGTTTTGAGTGATGGGACAATTTGTGGTGACGGGTCAGTTTCGGGTGAAGAATCAGTTTGGGGTGATGGGTCAGTTTGTGGTGATGAGTCATTGGGGAGATGGGTCAGTTTGGGATGATGAGTCAGTTTTGGTTGATTTGTCAGTTTGGGGTGATGGGTAAATTTGGGGAGATGAGTCACTTTGGCGTGATGAGTATGTTTTTGATGATGAGTCAGTTTGGGGTGATGGGTCAGTATGCGGTGAATAATCAGTTTGGGGTGATGGGTCTGTTTGGGGTGATGGGTCAGTTTATGGTGATGGATTAATTTGGGGTGCTGATTAATTTGGGGTGAAGATTCAATTTGGGGTGATCGTTCAGTTTGGGGTGATGCGTCAGTTTTGTGTGATGTGTCAGTTTGGGGCGATGAGTCAGTTTGGGGTGATGAGTCAGTTTGTGGGCAATGAGTCGGTTTGGTGAAATGTGTCAATTATTGGTTATGAGTCTGTTTGCGGTGGTGCGTCAGTTTGGGGTGATCAGTGAGTTTGGGGTGATGGGTCAGTTGGGGTGATGAGTCAGTTTGGAGTGATGAGTCAGTTTTTGGTGATGAGTCATTTTGGGTAAATGGATCAGTATGGGGTGATGAGTCAGTTTTGGTGATGAGTCAATTATGGATGATGGGTCAGTTTGGGGTGAAGTGTCAGTTTGGGGTGATGGGTCAGTTTGGGGAGATGGATCAGTTTGGGGTGATGGGTCAGTTTACGATGATGGATCAGTTTGGGGAGATCGGTCAGTCTGGGGTGAAGAGTCAGTTTAAAGTGACGAGTCAGTTTTTGGTGATGGATCAGTTTGGGGTGATGGATCATTCGGGTGTGATGAGTCAGTTTGGGGTGATGGGTTAATTTGGGGTGATGGGTCAGTTTGGGACAATGAGTCAGTTTGGAGTGATGGGTCAATTTTTGGACATGAGTCAATTTGGGTTAATGGGTCAGTTTGCGGTGATGGATCAGTTTGGGGTGATGGGTCAGTCAGGTGTGTTGAGTCAGTTTGGGGTAATGGGTCAATTTGGGGTGACGGGTCAGTTTGGGCCAATAAATCAGTTTGGAGTGATGGGTCAGTTTTTGGTCATGGGTCAGTTTGGGTTAATGGGCCAGTTGTTGTGATGAGTCAGTTTGGGGTGATGTGTCAGTTTGTGGAGGTGCGTCAGTTTGGGGGATGAGTCTATTTGGATTTATGGGTCAGTTTGCGGTGATGGGTCAATTTGGGGTGATGGGTCAGTTTGTGGCTAATGAGTCGGTTTGGTGAAATGTTTCAAATATTGGTTATGAGTCTGTTTGGGGTGGTGCGTCATTTTGGGGTATGGGTCAATAGGCGGTGATGGGTCAGTTTGGCGTAATGAGTCAGTTTGAAGTGATGGGTCAGTTTTTGGTCATGAGTCTATTTGGGTTAATGGGTCAGTTTGTGGTGATGAGTCAGTTTGGGGAGATGGATCAGTTTGGGATGATGGGACAGTTTGGGGTGAAGAGTCAGTTTGGACTGATGGGACAGTTTGGGGTGAAGCTTCAGTTTGGAGTAATGAGTCAGTTTGTGGTGATGGATCAGTTTGGGGTGATGGGTCAATCGGGTGTGATGAGTCAGTTTGGGGTGATGGGTCAATTTGTGGTGATGGGTCAGTTTGGGGTAATGAGTCCGTTTGGAGTTATGGGTCAGTTTTTGGTCATGGGTCAGTTTGGGTTAAAGGGTCAGTTGTTGTGATGAGCCAGTTTGGGGTGATGGGTCAGTTTGTGGTGATGAGTCAATTTTGGGTGATGGGACAATTTGGGGTGATGGGTTAGTTTGGGCTGATGAATCAGTTTGGGGTAATAGGTCCTTTTAGGGTGATGAGTCATTGGGGAGATGCGTCAGTTTGGGGTGATGAGTCAGTTTGGGGTGATGGGTCAGCTTGTGGTGATGGGTCAGTTTGGTTGATGGGTCAGTTTAGGGTGATGGGCCAGTTTGGGGTGATGGGTCAGTTTGTGGGTGATGAGTGAGTTTGGGGTGATGGGTCAGTTTGGGGTGATGAGTCAGTTTGGAGTGATGTGTCAGTTTTTGGTGATGAGTCATTTTGGGGAAATGGGTCAGCATCGGGTGATGAGTCAGTTTTGGTGATGATTCAATTATGGATGATGGGTCAGTTTGGGATGAAGAGTCAGTTTGCGGTACTGGGTCAGTTTGGGGAGTTGGATCAGTTTGGGGTGATGGGTCAGTTTGCGGTGATGGATCAGTTTGGGGTGATGGGTCAGTTTGGTGTGATGGGACAGTTTGTGCAGAAGAGTCAGTTTGGAGTGACGAGTCAGTTTTTGGTGATGGATCAGTTTGGGGTGATGGATCAGTCGGGTAGTGATGAGTCAGTTTGAGGTGTTGGGTCAATTTGGGGTGATGGCTCAGTTTGGGGTAATGAGTCAGTTTGGAGTGATGGGTCAGTTTTTGGTTATGAGTCTGTTTGGGTTAATGGGTCACTTTGTGATGATGAGTCAGTTTGGGGTGAAGGGTCAGTTTGTGGAGGTGCGTCAGTTTGGGGGATGAGTCTGTTTGGATTGATGGGTCAGTTTGGGGTGATGTGTCAGTTTATGGTGATGGATCAGTTCTGGGTGATGGAACAATTTGGGGTGATGGGTAAGTTTCGGGCGATGAATCAGTTCAGTTTGGCGTGATGGGTCAGTTTTGGGTGATGAGTCACTAGGGAGATTAGTCAGTTTGGTATGATGAGTCAGTTTTGGTTGATGGGTCAGTTCAAGGTGATTGGCCAGTATGGAGTGATGGGTCAGTTTGTGGGGATGAATCGGTTCGGTGAAATGGGTCAGTTTTTGGTCATGAGTCTGTTTGGGGTGGTGCTTCAGTTTGGGGTGATGCGTCAGTTTGGTGAGATGGATCAGTTTGGGATGATGGGTCAGTTTGCGGTGATGGATCAGTTTGGGGTGATGGGTCAGTTTGGGGTGATGGACAGTTTGGGGTACTGAGTCAGTTTGGAGTGATGGGTCAGTTTGGGCTGATGAGTCATTTTGGGGTGATGGTTCAGTTTGGGGTGATGGGTCAGCTTGGGGTGATAGTTCAGTTTGGGTTGTTGGTTCAGTTTGTGGGTGATGAGTCGGTGTGGTGAAATGTGTCAATTTTTGGTTTGAGTCAGTTTGGGGTGATGAGTGAGTTTGGGGTGATGGTTCAGTTTGGGGTGATGAGTCAGTTTGCAGCGATGAGTCAGTTTTTGGTGATGAGTCATTCTGGGGTAATGGGTCAGTATGTGGTGATTAGTCAGTTTTTTGGTGATGAGTCAATTATGGATGATGGGTCAGTTTGGGGTGAAGAGTCAGTTTGGGGTGATGGGTCAGGTTGGGGAGATGGACCAGTTTGGGATGATGGGACAGTTTGGGGTGAAGGGTCAGTTTGGACTGATGGAACAGTTTGGGGTGAATCTTCAGTTTGGAGTAATGAGTCAGTTTGTGGTGATGGATCAGTTTGGGGTGTTGGGTCAATCGGGTGTGATGAGTCAGTTTGGGGTGATGGGTCAACTTGGGGTGATGGGTCAGTTTGGGGTAATGAGTCCGTTTGGAGTTATGGGTCAGTTTTTGGTCATGGGTCAGTATGGGTTAAAGGGTCAGTTGTTGTGATGAGTCAGTTTGGGGTGATGGGTCAGTTTGTGGAGGTGCGTCAGTTTGGGGGATGAGTCTGTTTGGATTGATAGGTCAGTTCGATGTGATGGGTCAGTTTGGGGTGATGGGTCAGTTTGTGGGTAATGAGTCGGTTTGGTGAAATGTGTCATTTATTGGTTATGAGTCTGTTTTGGGTGGTGCATCAGTTTGGGGTGATGGGTCAGTTTGGGGTGAAGAGTCAGTTTGGAGTGATGAGTCAGTTTTTGGTGATGGGTCAGTTTGGGGTGATGGGTCAGTCGGGTGTAATGAGTCTGTTTGGGTTGATGGGTCAGTTTGGGGTGTTTGGTCATTTTGGGGTGATGAGTCAGTTTGGAGTGATGAGTATGTTTTTGATGATGAGTCAGTTTGGGGTGATGGGTCAGTATGGGGTGAATAATCAGTTTGGGGTGATGGGTCTGTTTGGGGTGATGGGTCAGTTTATGGTGATGGGTTAATTTGTGGTGCTGATTACTTTGGGGTGAAGATTCAATTTGGGGTGACCGTTCAGTTTTGGGTGATGGGTCAGTTTGTGGTGGTGCGTCAGTTTGGGTTGATATGTCTCTTTGGGTTCATGGGTCAGTTTGGGGTGATGGGTCAGTTTGGGGTGATGGTTCAGTTTGTGGTTATGAGTCAATTTTGGGTGATGGGACAATTTGGGGTGATGGGTCAGTTTGGGGTGATGAATCAGTTTGGGGTAATAGGTCCGTTTAGGGTGATGAGTCATTGGCGAGATGCGTCAGTTTGGGGTGATGAGTCAGTTTGGGGTGATGGGTCAGCTTGTGGTGATGGGTAAGTTTGGTTGATGGGTCAGTTTAGGGTGAAGGTCCAGTTTGGGGTGATGGGTCAGTTTGTGGGTGATGAGTGAGTTTGGGGTGATGGGTCAGTTTGGGGTGATGAGTCAGTTTGGAGTGATGAGTCAGTTTTTGGTGATGAGTCATTTTGGGGAAATGTGTCAGCATGGGTTGATGAGTCAGTTTTGGTGATGAGTCAATTATGGATGATGGGTCAGTTTGGGATGAAGAGTCAGTTTGGGGTAATGGGTCAGTTTGGGGAGATGGATCAGTTTGGGGTGATGGGTCAGTTTGCGGTGATGGATCAGTTTGGGGTGATGGGTCAGTTTGGTGTGATGGGACAGTTTGTGCAGAAGAGTCAGTTTGGAGTGACGAGTCAGTTTTTGGTGATGGATCAGTTTGGGGTGATGGATCAGTCGGGTAGTGATGAGTCAGTTTGGGGTGTTGGGTCAATTTGGGGTGATGGGTCAGTTTGGGGTAATGAGTCAGTTTGGAGTGATGGGTCAGTTTTTGGTCATGAGTCTGTTTGGGTTAATGGGTCAGTTTGTGGTGATGAGTCTGTTTGGGGTGAAGGGTCAGTTTGTGGAGGTGCGTCAGTTTGGGGGATGAGTCTGTTTGGATTGATGGGTTAGTTTGGGGTGATGGGTCAGTTTATGGTGATGAATCAGTTCTGGGTGATGGAACAATTTGGGGTGATGGGTAAGTTTCGGGCGATGAATCAGTTCAGTTTGGCGTGATGGGTCAGTTTGGGGTGATGAGTCACTAGGGAGATTTGTCAGTTTGGTATGATGAGTCAGTTTGGGTTGATGGGTCAGTTCAAGGTGATTGGCCAGTTTGGAGTGATGGGTCAGTTTGTGGGGTTGAATCGGTTCGGTGAAATGGGTCAGTTTTTGGTCATGAGTCTCGTTGGGGTGGTGCTTCAGTTTGGGGTGATGCGTCAGTTTGGGGAGATGGATCAGTTTGGGATGATGGGTCAGTTTGCGGTGATGGATCAGTTTGAGGTGATGGGTCAGTTTGGGGTGATGGACAGTTTGGGGTACTGAGTCAGTTTGGAGTGATGGGTCAGTTTGGGGTGATGAATCAGTTTGGGGCGATGGTTCAGTTTGGGGTACTGGGTCAGTTTGGCGAGTTGGATCAGTTTGTGGTGATGAGTCAGTTTGCGGTGATGGATCAGTTTGCGGTGATGGATCAGTTTGGTGTGATGGGTCAGTTTGGGGTGATGGACAGTTTGGGGTACTGAGTCAGTTTGGAGTGATGGGTCAGTTTGGGCTGATGAGTCATTTTGGGGTGATGGTTCAGTTTGGGGTGATGGGTCAGCTTGGGGTGATAGGTCAGTTTGGGTTGTTGGTTCAGTTTGTGGGTGATGAGTCGGTGTGGTGAAATGTGTCAATTTTTGGTTTGAGTCAGTTTGGGGTGATGAGTGAGTTTGTGGTGATGGATCAGTTTGGGGTGATGGGTCAATCGGGTGTGATGAGTCAGTTTCGGGTGATGGGTCAACTTGGGGTGATGGGTCAGTTTGGGGTAATGAGTCCGTTTGGAGTTATGGGTCAGTTTTTGGTCATGGGTCAGTATGGTTTAAAGGGTCAGTTGTTGTGATGAGTCAGTTTGGGGTGATGGGTCAGTTTGTGGAGGTGCGTCAGTTTGGGGGATGAGTCTGTTTCGATTGATAGGTCAGTTCGATGTGATGGGTCAGTTTGGGGTGATGGGTCAGTTTGTGGGTAATGAGTCGGTTTGGTGAAATGTGTCATTTATTGGTTATGAGTCTGTTTTGGGTGGTGCATCAGTTTGGGGTGATGGGTCAGTTTGGGGTGAAGAGTCAGTTTGGAGTGATGAGTCAGTTTTTGGTGATGGGTCAGTTTGGGGTGATGGGTCAGTCGGGTGTAATGAGTCTGTTGGGTTGATGGGTCAGTTTGGTGTGTTTGGTCAGTTTGGGGTGATGAGTCAGTTTGGAGTGATGAGTATGTTTTTGATGATGAGTCAGTTTGGGGTGATGGGTCAGTATGGGGTGAATAATCAGTTTGGGGTGATGGGTCTGTTTGGGGTGATGGGTCAGTTTATGGTGATGGGTTAATTTGGGGTGCTGATTACTTTGGGGTGAAGATTCAATTTGGGGTGACCGTTCAGTTTTGGGTGATGGGTCAGTTTGTGGTGGTGCGTCAGTTTGGGTTGATATGTCTCTTTGGGTTCATGGGTCAGTTTGGGGTGATGGGCCAGTTTGGGGTGATGGTTCAGTTTGTGGTTATGAGTCAATTTTGGGTGATGGGACAATTTGGGGTGATGGGTCAGTTTGGGGAGATGAATCAGTTTGGGGTAATAGGTCCGTTTCGGGTGATGAGTCATTGGGGTGATGCGTCAGTTTGGGGAGATGAGTCAGTTTGGGGTGATGGGGCAGCTTGTGGTGATGGGTAAGTTTGGTTGATGGGTCAGTTTAGGGTGAAGGTCCAGTTTGGGGTGATGGGTCAGTTTGTGGGTGATGAGTGAGTTTGGGGTGATGGGTCAGTTTGGGGTGATGAGTCAGTTTGGAGTGATGAGTCAGTTTTTGGTGATGAGTCATTTTGGGGAAATGGGTCAGCATGGGTTGATGAGTCAGTTTTGGTGATGAGTCAATTATGGATGATGGGTCAGTTTGGGATGAAGAGTCAGTTTGTGGTAATGGGTCAGTTTGGGGAGATGGGTCAGTTTGGTGTGATGGGACAGTTTGTGCAGAAGAGTCAGTTTGGAGTGACGAGTCAGTTTTTGGTGATGGATCAGTTTGGGGTGATGGATCAGTCGGGTAGTGATGAGTCAGTTTGGGGTGTTGGGTCAATTTGGGGTGATGGGTCAGTTTGGGGTAATGAGTCAGTTTGGAGTGATGGGTCAGTTTTTGGTCATGAGTCTGTTTGGGTTAATGGGTCAGTTTGTGGTGATGAGTCAGTTTGGGGTGAAGGGTCAGTTTGTGGAGGTGCGTCAGTTTGGGGGATGAGTCTGTTTGGATTGATGGGTCAGTTTGGGGTGATGGGTCAGTTTATGGTGATGAATCAGTTCTGGGTGATGGAACAATTTGGGGTGATGGGTAAGTTTCGGGCGATGAATCAGTTCAGTTTGGCGTGATGGGTCAGTTTGGGGTGATGAGTCACTAGGGAGATTTGTCAGTTTGGTATGATGAGTCAGTTTGGGTTGATGGGTCAGTTCAAGGTGATTGGCCAGTATGGAGTGATGGGTCAGTTTGTGGGGATGAATCGGTTCGGTGAAATGGGTCAGTTTTTGGTCATGAGTCTGTTTGGGGTGGTGCTTCAGTTTGGGGTGATGCGTCAGTTTGGGGAGATGGATCAGTTTGGGATCATGGGTCAGTTTGCGGTGATGGATCAGTTTGGGGTACTGAGTCAGTTTGGAGTGATGTGTCAGTTTGGGCTGATGAGTCATTTTGGGGTTCTTGGTTCAGTTTGTGGGTGATGAGTCGGTGTGGTGAAATGTGTCAATTTTTGGTTTGAGTCAGTTTGGGGTGATGAGTGAGTTTGTGGTGATGGATCAGTTTGGGGTGATGGGTCAATCGGGTGTGATGAGTCAGTTTGGGGTGATGGGTCAATTTGGGGTGATGGGTCAGTTTTTGGTCATGGGTCAGTTTGGGTTAATGGGTCAGTTGTTGTGATGAGTCAGTTTGGGGTGATGGGTCAGTTTGTGGAGGTGCGTCAGTTTGGGTCATGAGTCTGTTTGGATTGATAGGTCAGTTCGGTGTGATGGGTCAGTTTGAGGTGATGGTTCAGTTTGTGGGTAATGAGTCGGTTTGGTGAAATGTGTCATTTATTTGTTATGAGTCTGTTTGCGGTGGTGCGTCAGTTTGGGTTGATGGGTCAGTTTGGGATGAAGAGTCAGTTTGGAGTGATGAGTCAGTTTTTGGTGATGGGTCAGTTTGGGGTGATGGGTCAGTCGGGTGTGATGAGTCTGTTTGGGTTGATGGGTCAGTTTGGGGTGTTTGGTCAGTTTGGGGTGATGAGTCAGTTTGGAGTGATGAGTATGTTTTTGATGATGAGTCAGTTTGGGGTGATGGGTCAGTATGGGGTGAATAATCAGTTTGGGGTGATGGGTCTGTTTGGGGTGATGGGTCAGTTTATGGTGATGGGTTAATTTGGGGTGCTGATTACTTTGGGGTGAAGATTCAATTTTGGGTGATCGTTCAGTTTGGGGTGATGGGTCAGTTTGTGGTGGTGCGTCAGTTTGGGTTGATATGTCTCTTTGGGTTCATGTGTCAGTTTGGGGTGATGGGTCAGTTTGGGGTGATGAATCAGTTTGGGGTAATAGGTCAGTTTAGGGTGATGAGTCATTGGGGAGATGCGTCAGTTTGGGGTGATGAGTCAGTTTGGGGTGATGGGGCAGCTTGTGGTGATGGGTCAGTTTGGGGTGATGGGTCAGTTTAGGGTGATGGGCCAGTTTGGGGTGATGGGTCAGTTTGTGGGTGATGAGTGAGTTTGGGGTGATGGTTCAGTTTGGGGTGATGAGTCAGTTTGGAGTGATGAGTCAGTTTTTGGTGATGAGTCATTTTGGGGAAATGGGTCTGTATGGTGTGACGAGTCAGTTTTGGTGATGAGTCAATTATGGATGATGGGTCAGTTTGGAATGAAGAGTCAGTTTGGGGTGATGGGTCAGTTTGGGGAGATGGTTCAGTTTGGGGTTATGGGTCAGTTTGGTGTGATGGGACAGTTTGTGCTGAAGAGTCAGTTTGGAGTGACGTGTCCGTTTTTGGTGATGGATCTGTTTGGGGTGGGCGATCAGTCGGGTAGTGATGAGTCAGTTTGGGGTGCTGGGTCAATTTGGGGTGATGGGTCATTTTGGGGTAATGAGTCAGTTTGGAGTGATGGGTCAGTTTTTGGTCATGAGTCTGTTTGGGTTAATGGGTCAGTTTGTGGTGATGAGTCAGTTTGGGGTGATGGGTCAGTTTGTGGAGGTGCGTCAGTTTGGGGGATGAGTCTGTTTGGATTGATGGGTCAGTTTGGGGTGATGGGTCAGTTTATGGTGATGAATCAGTTCTGGGTGATGCAACATTTTGGGATGATGGGTCAGTTTCGGGCGATGAATCAGTTCAGTTTGGCGTGATGGGTCAGTTTGGGGTGATGAGTCACTAGGGAGATTTGTCAGTTTGGGATGATGAGTCAGTTTGGGTTGATGGGTCAGTTCAAGGTGATTGGCCAGTTTGGAGTGATGGGTCAGTTTGTGGGGATGAATCGGTTAGGTGAAATGGGTCAGTTTTTGGTCATGAGTCTGTTTGGGGTGGTGTTTCAGTTTGGGGTGATGCGTCAGTTTGGGGAGATAGATCAGTTTGGGGTGATGGGTCAGTTTGGAGTACTGAGTCAGTTTGGAGTGATGGGTCAGTTTGGGGTGATGAGTCAGTTTGGGGTGATGGTTCAGTTTGGGGTGATGGGTCAGCTTGGGGTGATGAGTCAGTTTGGGGTGATGGTTCAGTTTGGGGTGATGGGTCAGCTTGGGGTGATATGTCAGTTTGGGGTGTTGGTTCAGTTTTTGGTTATGAGTCTGTTTGGGGTAATGGTTCAGTATGGGGTGATTAATCAGTTTTTTGGTGATGAGTCAATTATGGATGATGGGTCAGTTTGGGGTGAAGAGTCAGTTTTGGGTGATGGGTCAGTTTGGGGAGATGGATCAGTTTGGGATGATGGGACAGTTTGGTGTGAAGCTTCAGTTTGGTGTAATGAATCAGTTTTTGGTGATGGATCAGTTTGGGGTGATGGGTCAATCGGGTGTGATGAGTCAGTTTGGGGTGTTGGGTCAATTTGGGGTGATGGGTAAGTTTGGGGTAATGAGTCAGTTTGGAGTGATGGGTCAGTTTTTGGTCATGAGTCTGTTTGGGATAATGGGTCAGTTTGTGGTGATGAGTCAGTTTGGGGTGATGGGTCAGTTTGTGGAGGTGCGTCAGTTTGGGGGATGAGTCTGTTTGGATTGATGGGTCAGTTTGGGGTGATGGGTCAGTTTAGGGTGATGAATCAGTTTTGGGTGATGGAACAATTTGGGGTGATGGGTCAGTTTTGGGCGATGAATCAGTTCAGTTTGGCGTGATGGGTCAATTTGGGGTGATGAGTCACTCGGGAGATTTGTCAGTTTGGGATGATGAGTCAGTTTGGGTTATTGGGTCAGTTCAAGGTGATTGGCAAGTTTGGAGTGATGGGTCAGTTTGTGGGGATGAATCGGTTAGGTGAAATGTGTCAGTTCTTGGTCATGAGTCTGTTTGGGGTGGTGCTTCAGTTTGGGGTGATGCGTCAGTTTGGGGAGATGGATCAGGTTGGGATGATGGGTCAGTTTGCGGTGATGGATCAGTTTGGGGCGATGGGTCAGTTTGGGGTGATGGGACAGTTTGGGGTACTGAGTCAGTTTGGAGTGATGGGTCAGTTTGGGGTGATGAGTCAGTTTGGGGTGATGGTTCAGTTAGGGGTGATGGGTCAGCTTGGGGTGATAGGTCAGTTTGTGGTGTTGGTTCAGCTTGTGGGTGATGAGTCGGTTTGGTGAAATGTGTTAATTTTTGGTTATGAGTCTGTTTGGGGTAATGGATCAGTATGGGGTGATTAGTCAGTTTTTTGGTGATGAGTCAATTATGGATGATGGGACAGTTTGGGGTGAAGAGTCAGTTTGGACTGATGGGACAGTTTGGGGTGAAGCTTCAGTTTGGAGTAATGAGTCCGTTTTTGGTGATGGATCAGGTTGCGGTGATGGGTCAATCGGGTGTGATGAGTCAGTTTGGGGTGATGAGTCAGTTTGGAGTTATGGGTCAGTTTTTGGTCATGGGTCAGTTTGGGTTGATGGGTCAGTTGTTGTGATGAGTCAGTTTGGGGTGATGGGTCAGTTTGTGGAGGTGCGTTAGTTTGGGGGATGAGTCTGTTTGGAGTGATGGGTCAGTTTGGTGTGATGGGTCAGTTTGGGGTGATGGGTCAGTTTGTGGGTAATGAGTCGGTTTGGTGAAATGTGTCAATTATTGGTTATGAGTCTGTTTGGGGTGGTGCGTCAGTTTGGGGTGATGAGTGAGTTTGGGGTGATGGGTCAGTTTGGGGTGATGAGTCAGTTTGGAGTGATGTCAGTTATTGGTGATGAGTCATTTTGGGGAAATGGGTCAGTATGAGGTGATGAGTCAGTTTTGGTGATGAGTCAATTAAGGATGATGGGTCAGTTTGGGGTGCAGTGTCAGTTTGGGGTGATGGGTCAGTTTGGGGAGATGGATCAGTTTGGGGTGATGGGTCAGTTTGCGGTGATGGATCAGTTTGGGGTGATGGGTCAGTTTGGGGTGATGGGACAGTTTGGGGTGAAGAGTCAGTTTGGAGTAACGAGTCAGTTTTTGGTGATGGATCAGTTTGGGGTGATGGATCAGTCGGGTGTGATGAGTCAGTTTGGGGTGATGGGTTAATTGGCGGTGATGGGTCAGTTTGGGGTAATGAGTCAGTTTGGAGTGATGGGTCAGTTTTTGGACATGAGTCAGTTTGGGTTAATGGGTCAGTTTGTGGTGATGAGTCAGTTTGGGGTGATGGGTCAGTTTGTGGAGGTGCGTCAGGTTGGGGCTGAGTCTGTTTGGATTGATGTGTCAGTTTGGGGTGATGGGTCAGTTTGGGGTGAACAGTCAGTTTAGAGTGATGAATCTGCTTTTGGTGAAGAGACACTTTGGGGTGATGGGTCAGTTTATGGTGATGAATCAGTTTTGGGTGATGGGACAATTTGGAGTGATGGGTCAGTTTCGGGCGATGAATCAGTTCAGTTTGGTGTGTTGGGTCAGTTTCGGGTGATGAGTCAGTGGGGAGATTTGTCAGTTTGGCATGATGTGTCAGTTTGGGTAGATGGGTCAGTTCATGGTGATGGGCCAGTTTGGAGTGATTGGTCAGTTTGTGGGTGATGAATCGGTTTGGTGAAATGGGTCAGTTTTTGGTCATGAGTCTCTTTGGGGTGGTGCTTCAGTTTGGGGTGATGCGTCAGTTTGGGGAGATGGATCAGTTTGGGGTGATGGGTCAGTTTGCGGTGATGGATCAGTTTGGGGTGATGGGTCAGTTTGGGGTGATGGGACAGTTTGGGGTACTGAGTCAGTTTGGAGTGATGGGTCAGTTTGGGGTGATGAGTTTGTTTGGGTTGATGGTTCAGTTTGGGGTGATGGGTCAGCTTGGGGTGATAGGTCAGTTTGGGGTGTTGGTTCAGTTTGTTGGTGATGAGTCGGTTTGGTGAAATGTGTCAATTTTTGGATATGAGTCTGTTTGGGGTGGTGCGTCAGTTTGGGGTGATGAGTGAGTTTGGGGTGATGGGTCAGTTTGGGGTGATGAGTATGTTTGCAGCGATGAGTCAATTTTTGGTGATGATTCATTTTGGGGTAATGGATCAGTATTGGGTGATTAGTCAGTTTTTTTGGTGATGAGTCAATTATGGATGATCGGACAGTTTGGGGTGAAAAGTCCGTTTGGGGTGATGGGTCAATTTGGGGAGATTGATCAGTTTGGGATGACGGGACAGTTTGGGGTGAAGAGTCAGTTTGGACTGATGGGACAGTTTGGGGTGAAGCTTCAGTTTGGAGTAATGAGTCAGTTTTTGGTGATGGATTAGTTTGGGGTGATGGTTCAGTTTATGGTGATGAATCAGTTTTGGGTGATGGGACAATTTGGAGTGATGGGTCAGTTTCGGGCGATGAATCAGTTCAGTTTGGTGTGTTGGGTCAGTTTCGGGTGATGAGTCAGTGGGGAGATTTGTCAGTTTGGCATGATGTGTCAGTTTGGGTTGATGGGTCAGTTCATGGTGATAGGCCAGTTTGGAGTGATGGGTCAGTTTGTGGGTGATGAATCGGTTTGGTGAAATGGGTCAGTTTTTGGTCATGAGTCTGTTTGGGGTGGTGCTTCAGTTTGGGGTGATGCGTCAGTTTGGGGAGATGGATCAGTTTGGGGTGATGGGTCAGTTTGCGGTGATGGATCAGTTTTGGGAGATGGGTCAGTTTGGGGTGATGGGACAGTTTGGGGTGATGAGTCAGTTTGGGGTGTTGGTTCAGTTTGTGGTGATGAGTATGTTTGCAGCGATGAGTCAATTTTTGGTGATGATTCATTTTGGGGTAATGGATCAGTATGGGGTGATTAGTCAGTTTTTTGGTGATGAGTCAATTATGGATGATCGGTCAGTTTGGGGTGAAAAGTCAGTTTGGGGTGATGGGTCAGTTTGGGGAGATGGATCAGTTTGGGATGATGGAACAGTTTCGGGTGAAGAGTCAGTTTGGACTGATGGGACAGTTTGGGGTGAAGCTTCAGTTTGGAGTAATGAGTCAGTTTGGGGTGTTGGGTCAATTTGGGGTGATGGGTCAGTTTGTGGTAATGAGTCAGTTTGGAGTTATGGGTCAGTTTTTGGTCATGAGTCTGTTTGGGGTAATGGGTCAGTTTGTGGTGATGAGTCAGTTTGGGGTGATGGTCACTTTGTGGAGGTGCGTCAGTTTGGGGGATGAGTCTGTTTGGATTGATGGGTCAGTTTGGGGTGATGGGTCAGTTTATGGTGATGAATCAGTTCTGGGTGATGGAACAATTTGGGGTGATGGGTCAGTTTCGGGCGATGAATCAGCTCAGTTTGGCGTGATGGGTCAGTTTGGCGTGATGAGTCACTAGGGAGATTTGTCAGTTTGGGATGATGAGTCAGTTTGGGTTGATGGGTCAGTTCAAGGTGATTGGCCAGTTTGGAGTGATGGGTCAGTTTGTGGGGATGAATCGGTTAGGTGAAATGGGTCAGTTTTTGGTCATGAGTCTGTTTGGGGTGGTGCTTCAGTTTGGGGTGATGTGTCAGTTTGGGGAGATGTATCAGTTTGGGATGATGGGTCAGTTTGCGGTGATGGATCAGTTTGGGGTGATGGGTCAGTTTGGGGTGATGGGGCAGTTTGGGGTACTGAGTCAGTTTGGAGTGATGGGTCAGTTTGGGGTGATGAGTCAGTTTGGGGTGATGGTTCAGTTTGGGTGATGGTTCTGCTTGGGGAGATAGGTCAGTTTGGGGTGTTGGTTCAGTTTGTGGGTGATGAGTCGGTTTGGTGAAATGTGTCAATTTTTGGTTATGAGTCTGTTTGGGGTGGTGCGTCAGTTTGGGTGATGAGTGAGTTTGGAGTGATGGGTCAGTTTGGGGTGATGAGTAATTTTGCAGCGATGAGTCAATTTTTGGTGATGAGTCATTTTGGGCTAATGGATCAGTATGGGGTGATTAGTCAGTTTTTTGGTGATGAGTCAATTATGGATGATGGGTCAGTTTGCGGTGAAGAGTCAGTTTGGGGTGATGGGTCAGTTTGGTGAGATGGATCAGTTTGGGATGATGGGACAGTTTGGGGTGAAGAGTCAGTTTGGACTGATGGGATAGTTTGGGGTGAAGCTTCAGTTTGTAGCAATGAGTCAGTTTTTGGTGATGGGTCAGTTTGAGGTGATGGGTCAATCGGGTGTGATGAGTCAGTTTGGGGTGATGGGTCAATTTGGGGTGATGGGTCAGTTTGGGGTAATGAGTCAGTTTGGAGTTATGGGTCAGTTTTTGGTCATGGGTCAGTTTGGGTTAATGGGTCATTTGTTGTGATGAGTCAGTTTGGGGTGATGGGTCAGTTTGTGGAGGTGCGTCAGTTTCGGGGATGAGTCTCTTTAGATTGATGGGTCAGTTTGGTGTGATGGGTCAGTTTGGGGTGATGGGTCAGTTTGTGGGTAATGAGTCGGTTTGGTGAAATTTGTCAATTATTGGTTATGAATCTGTTTGGGGTGGTGCGTCAGTTTGGGGTGATGAGTGAGTTTGGGGTGATGGGTCAGTTTTGGGTGATGAGTCAGTTTGGAGTGACGAGTCAGTTTTTGGTGATGAGTCATTTTGGGTTAATGGATCAGTATGGGGTGATGAGTCAGTTTTGGTGATGAGTCAATTGTGGATGATGGGTCAGTTTGGGGTCAAGATTCAGTTTGGGGTGATAAGTCAGTTTGCAGTGATGAATCAGTTTTTGGTGAAGAGTCACTTTGGGGTGATGGGTCAGTTTGTGGTGATGAGTCAATTTTGGGTGATGGGACAATTTGGGGTGATGGGTCATTTGGGGTGATGAATCAGTTTGGGGTAATAGGTCAGTTTAGGGTGATGAGTCATTGGGGAGATGCGTCAGTTTGGAGCGATGAGTCAGTTTGGGGTGATGGATCAGCTTGGGGTGATGGGTCAGTTTGGGGTGATGGGTCAGGTTAGGGTGATGGGCCAGTTTGGGGTGATGGGTCAGTTTGTGGGTGATGAGTGAGTTTGGGGTGTTGGGTCAGTTTGGGGTGATGAGTCAGTTTGGAGTGATGAGTCAGTTTTTGTTGATGAGTCATTTTGGGGAAATGGGTCAGTATGGGGTGATGAGTCAGTCTTGGTGATGAGTCAATTAAGGATGATGGGTCAGTTTGGGGTGAAGAGTCAGTTTGGGGTGATGGGTCAGTTTGGGGAGATGGATCAGTTTGGGGTGATGGGTCAGTTTGCGGTGATGGATCAGTTTGGGGTGATGGGACAGTTTGTGGTGAAGAGTCAGTTTGGAGTGAACAGTCAGTGTAGAGTGATGAATCAGTTCTGGGTGATGGAACAATTTGGGGTGATGGGTCAGTTTCGGGCGATGAATCAGTTCAGTTTGGCGTGATGGGTCAGTTTGGGGTGATGAGTCAGTAGGGAGATTTGTTAGTTTGGGATGATGAGTCAGTTTGGGTTGATGGGTCAGTTCAAGGTGATTGGCCAGTTTGGAGTGATGGGTCAGTTTGTGGGGATGAATCGGTTTGGTGAAATGGGTCAGTTTTTGGTCATGAGTCTGTTTGGGGTGGTGCTTCAGTTTGGGGTGATGGATCAGTTTGGGGTGATGAGTCAGTTTGGGGTGATGGTTCAGTTTGGGGTGGTGCGTCAGTTTGGGGTGATGAGTCAGTTTAGGGTGATGGGTCAGTTTGGGGTGATGAGTCAGTTTGCAGCGATGAGTCAGTTTTTGGTGATGAGTCATTTTGGGGTAATGGGTCAGTATGGGGTGATTCGTCAGTTTTTTGGTGATGAGTCAATTATGGATGATGGGTCAGTTTGGGGTGAAGAGTCAGTTTGGGGTGATGGGTCAGTTTCGGGAGATGGATCAGTTTGGGATGATGGGACAGTTTGGGGTGAAGAGTCAGTTTGGACTGATGGGACAGTTTAGGGTGATGGGTCAATTTGGGGTGATGGGTCAGTTTGGGATAATGAGTCAGTTTGGAGTGATGGGACAGTTTGGGTGATCAGCCAGTTTGGGGTGATGGTTCAGTTTGGGGTGATGGGTCAGCTTGGGGTGATGGGTCAGTTTGGGGTGATGGGTCAGTTTATGGTGATGGGCCAGTTTGGGGTGATGGTTCAGATTGTGGGTGATGAGTCGGTTTGGTGAAATGTGTCAATTTTTGTTTATGAGTCTGTTTTGGGTGGTGCGTCAGTTTGGGGTGATGAGTGAGTATGGGGTGATGGGTCAGGCTGGGGTGATGAGTCAGTTTGGAGCGATGAGTCAGTTTTTGGTGATGAGTCATTTTGGGGTAATGGTTCAGTATGGGGTGATGAGTCAGTTTGTGGTGATGAATCAATTATGGATGATGCGTCAGTTTGGGGTGAAGAGTCAGTTTGGGGTGATGGGTCAGTTTGGGGAGATGGATCAGTTTGGGATGATGGGACAGTTTGGGGTGAAGAGTTAGTTTGGAGTGATGTGACAGTTTGGGGTGAAGAATCAGTTTGGAGTGATGAGTCCGTTTTTGGTGATGGATCAGTTTGGGGTGATGAGTCAGTTTGGGGTGATGGTTCAGTTTTGGGTGATGGAGCAGCTTTGGGTGATGGGTCAGTTTGGGGTGTTGGTTCAGAGTGTGGGTGATGAGTCGGTTTGGTGAAATGTGTCAATTTTTGGTTATGAGTCTGTTTGGGGTGGTGCGTCAGTTTGGGGTGATGAGTGAGTTTAGGGTGATGGGTCAGTTTAGGGTGATGAGTCAGTTTGCAGCGATGAGTCAGTTTTTGGTGATGAGTCATTTTGGGGTATTGGGTCAGTATGGTGTGATTCGTCAGTTTTTTGGTGATGAGTCAATTATGGATGATGAGTCAGTTTGGGGTGAAGAGACAGTTTGGGGTGATGGGTCAGTTTGGGGAGATGGATCAGTTTGGGATGATGGGACAATTTGGGGTGAACAGTCAGTTTGGACTGATGGGACAGTTTAGGGTGATGGGTCTATTTGGGGTGATGGGTCAGTTTGGGGTAATGAGTCAGTTTGGAGTGATGGGACAGTTTGTGGGTGATGAATCGGTTTGGAGAAATGGGTCAGTTTTTGGTCATGAGTCTGTTTGGGGTCGTGCTTAAGTTTGGGGTGATGCGTCAGTTTGGGGAGATGGATCAGTTTGGGGTGATGGGTCAGTTTGCGGTGATGGATCAGTTTGGGGTGATGAGTCAATTTGGGGTGATGGGACAGTTTGGGGTACTGAGTCAGTTTGTAGTGATGGGTCAGTTTGGGTGATGAGTCAGTTTGGGTTGATGGTTCAGTTTGGGGTGATGGGTCAGCTTGGGGTGATAGGTCAGTTTGGGGTGTTGGTTCAGTTTGTGGCTGATGAGTCGGTTTGGTGAAATGTGTCAATTTTTGGTTATGAGTCTGTTTGGGGTGGTGCGACAGTTTGGGGTGATGAGTGAGTTTGGGGTGATGAGTATGTTTGCAGCGATGAGTCAATTTTTGGTGATGATTCATTTTGGGGTAATGGATCAGTATGGGGTGATTAGTCAGTTTTTTGGTGATGAGTCAATTATGGATGATCGGTCAGTTTGGGGTGAAAAGTCAGTTTGGGGTGATGGGTCAGTTTGGGGAGATGGATCAGTTTGGGATGATGGGACAGTTTGGGGTGAAGAGTCAGTTTGGACTGATGGGACAGTTTGGGGTGAAGAGTCAGTTTGCAGTGATGAGTCAGTTTTTGGTGAAGAGTCACTTTGGGGTGATGGGTCAGTTTGTGGTGATGAGTCAATTTTGGGTGATGGGACAATTTGGGGTGATGGGTCAATTTGGGGTGATGAATCAGTTTGGGGTAATAGGTCAGTTTAGGGTGATGAGTCATTGGGGAGATGCGTCAGTTTGGAGTGATGAGTCAGTTTGGGGTGATGGATCAGCTTGGGGTGATGGGTCAGTTTGGGGTGATAGGTCAGGTTAGGGTGATGGGCCAGTTTGGGGTGATGGGTCAGTTTGTGGGTGATGAGTGAGTTTGGGGTGTTGGGTCAGTTTCTGGTGATGAGTCAGTTTGGAGTGATGAGTCAGTTTTTGTTGATGAGTCATTTTGGGGAAATGGGTCAGTATGGGGTGATGAGTCAGTTTGTGGTGATGAGTCAATTATGGATGATGCGTCAGTTTGGGGTGAAGAGTCAGTTTGGGGTGATGGGTCAGTTTGGGGAGATGGATCAGTTTGTGATGATGGGACAGTTTGTGGTGTAGAGTTAGTTTGGAGTGATGTGACAGTTTGGGGTGAAGAGTCAGTTTGGAGTGATGAGTCCGTTTTTGGTGATGGATCAGTTTGGGGTGATGAGTCAGTTTGGGGTGATGGTTCAGTTTGGGGTGATGGAGCAGCTTTGGGTGATGGGTCAGTTTGGGGTGTTGGTTCAGAGTGTGGGTGATGAGTCGGTTTGGTGAAATGTGTCAATTTTTGATTATGAGTCTGTTTGGGGTGGTGCGTCAGTTTGGGGTGATGAGTGAGTTTAGGGTGATGGGTCAGTTTAGGGTGATGAGTCAGTTTGCAGCGATGAGTCAGTTTTTGGTGATGAGTCATTTTGGGGTAATGGGTCAGTATGGGGTGATTCGTCAGTTTTTTGGTGATGAGTCAATTATGGATGATGGGTCAGTTTGGGGTGAAGAGACAGTTTGGGGTGATGGGTCAGTTTGGGGAGATGGATCAGTTTGGGATGCTGGGACAGTTTGGGGTGAACAGTCAGTTTGGACTGACGGGACAGTTTAGGATGATGGGTCTATTTGGGGTGATGGGTCAGTTTGGGGTAATGAGTCAGTTTGGAGTGATGGGACAGTTTGTGGGTGATGAATCGGTTTGGTGAAATGGGTCAGTTTTTGGTCATAAGTCTGTTTGGGGTCGTGCTTCAGTTTGGGGTGAAGCGTCAGTTTGGGGAGATGGATCAGTTTGGGGTGATGGGTCAGTTTGCGGTGATGGGTCAGTTTGGGGTGATGAGTCAGTTTGGGGTGATTGTTCAGTTTGGGTGATGGGTCTGCTTGGGGAGATAGGTCAGTTTGGGGTGTTGGTTCAGTTTGTGGGTGATGAGTCGGTTTGGTGAAATGTGTCAATTTTTGGTTATGAGTCTGTTTGGGGTGGTGCGTCAGTTTGGGTGATGAGTGAGTTTCGAGTGATGGGTCAGTTTGGGGTGATGAGTAAGTTTGCAGCGATGAGTCAATTTTTGGTGATGAGTCATTTTGGGGTAATGGATCAGTATGGGGTGATTAGTCAGTTTTTTGGTGATGAGTCAATTATGGATGATGGGTCAGTTTGCGGTGAAGAGTCAGTTTGGGTGATGGGTCAGTTTGGGGTGATGGGTCAGTTTGGGGAGATGGATCAGTTTGGGATGATGGGACAGTTTGTGGTGAAGAGTCAGTTTGGACTGATGGGACAGTTTGGGGTGAAGAGTCAGTTTGCAGTGATGAGTCAGTTTTTGGTGAAGAGTCACTTTGGGGTGATGGGTCAGTTTGTGGTGATGAGTCAATTTTGGGTGATGGGACAATTTGGGGTGATGGGTCAATTTGGGGTGATGAATCAGTTTGGGGTAATAGGTCAGTTTAGGGTGATGAGTCATTGGGGAGATGCGTCAGTTTGGAGTGATGAGTCAGTTTGGGGTGATGGATCAGCTTGGGGTGATGGGCCAGTTTCGGGTGATGGTTCAGTTTGTGGGTGATGAGTGAGTTTGGGGTGTTGGGTCAGTTTGGGGTGATGAGTCAGTTTGGAGTGATGAGTCAGTTTTTGTTGATGAGTCATTTTGGGGAAATGGGTCAGTATGGGGTGATGAGTCAGTCTTGGTGATGAGTCAATTAAGGATGATGGGTCAGTTTGGGGTGAAGAGTCAGTTTGGGGTGATGGGTCAGTTTGGGGAGATGGATCAGTTTGGGGTGATGGGTCAGTTTGCGGTGATGGATCAGTTTGGGGTGATGGAACAATTTGGGGTGATGGGTCAGTTTCGGGCGATGAATCAGTTCAGTTTGGCGTGATGGGTCAGTTTGGGGTGATGAGTCAGTAGGGAGATTTGTTAGTTTGGGATGATGAGTCAGTTTGGGTTGATGGGTCAGTTCAAGGTGATTGGCCAGTTTGGAGTGATGGGTCAGTTTGTGGGGATGAATCGGTTTGGTGAAATGGGTCAGTTTTTGGTCATGAGTCTGTTTGGGGTGGTGCTTCAGTTTGGGGTGATGGATCATTTTGGAGTGATGGGTCAGTTTGGGGTGATGGGACAGTTTGGGGTACTGTGTCAGTTTGGAGTGATGGGTCAGTTTGGGGTGATGAGTCAGTTTGGGGTGATGGTTCAGTTTCGGGTGATGGATCAGCTTGGGGTGATGGGTCAGTTTGGGGTGTTGGTTCAGTTTGTGGGTGATGAGTCGCTGTGGTGAAATGTGTCAATTTTTGGTCATGAGTCTGTTTGGGGTGGTGCTTCAGTTTGGGGTGATGGATCAGTTTGGGGTGGTGCGTCAGTTTGGGGTGATGAGTCAGTTTGCAGCGATGAGTCAGTTTTTGGTGATGAGTCATTTTGGGGTAATGGGTCAGTATGGGGTGATTCGTCAGTTTTTTGCTGATGAGTCAATTATGGAAGATGGGTCAGTTTGGGGTGAAGGGTCAGTTTGGGGTGATGGGTCAGTTTGGGGAGATGGATCAGTTTGGGATGATGGGACAGTTTGGGGTGAAGAGTCAGTTTGGACTGATGGGACAGTTTAGGGTGATGGGTCAATTTGGGGTGATGGGTCAGTTTGGGATAATGAGTCAGTTTGGAGTGATGGGACAGTTTGGGTGATCAGCCAGTTTGGGGTGATGGTTCAGTTTGGGGTGATGGGTCAGCTTGGGGTGATGGGTCAGTTTGGGGTGATGGGTCAGTTTCTGGTGATGGGCCAGTTTGGGGTGATGGTTCAGATTGTGGGTGATGAGTCGGTTTGGTGAAATGTGTCAATTTTTGGTTATGAGTCTGTTTTGGGTGGTGCGTCAGTTTGGGGTGATGAGTGAGTATGGGGTGATGGGTCAGGCTGGGGTGATGAGTCAGTTTGGAGCGATGAGTCAGTTTTTGGTGATGAGTCATTTTAGGGTAATGGTTCAGTATGGGGTGATGGGTCAGTTTGTGGTGATGAGTCAATTATGGATGATGCGTCAGTTTGGGGTGAAGAGTCAGTTTGGGGTGACGGGTCTGTTTGGGGAGATGGATCAGTTTGGGATGATGGGACAGTTTGGGGTGAAGAGTTAGTTTGGAGTGATGTGACAGTTTGGGGTGAAGAGTCAGTTTGGAGTGATGAGTCCGTTTTTGGTGATGGATCAGTTTGGGGTGATGAGTCAGTTTGGGGTGATGGTTCAGTTTGGGGTGATGGAGCAGCTTTGGGTGATGGGTCAGTTTGGGGTGTTGGTTCAGAGTGTGGGTGATGAGTCGGTTTGGTGAAATGTGTCAATTTTTGGTTATGAGTCTGTTTGGGGTGGTGCGTCAGTTTGGGGTGATGAGTGAGTTTAGGGTGATGTGTCAGTTTAGGGTGATGAGTCAGTTTGCAGCGATGAGTCAGTTTTTGGTGATGAGTCATTTTGGGGTAATGGGTCAGTATGGGGTGATTCGTCAGTTTTTTGGTGATGAGTCAATTATGGATGATGGGTCAGTTTGGGGTGAAGAGACAGTTTGGGGTGATGGGTCAGTTTGGGGAGATGGATCAGTTTGGGATGCTGGGACAGTTTGGGGTGAACAGTCAGTTTGGACTGATGGGACAGTTTAGGATGATGGGTCTATTTGGGGTGATGGGTCAGTTTGGGGTAATGAGTCACTTTGGAGTGATGGGACAGTTTGTGGGTGATGAATCGGTTTGGTGAAATGGGTCAGTTTTTGGTCATGAGTCTATTTGGGGTCGTGCTTCAGTTTGGGGTGATGCGTCAGTTTGGGGAGATGGATCAGTTTGGGGTGATGGGTCAGTTTGCGGTGATGGGTCAGTTTGGCGTGATGAGTCAGTTTGGGGTGATTGTTCAGTTTGGGTGATGGGTCTGCTTGGGGAGATAGGTCAGTTTGGGGTGTTGGTTCAGTTTGTGGGTGATGAGTCGGTTTGGTGAAATGTGTCAATTTTTGGTTATGAGTCTGTTTGGGGTGGTGCGTCAGTTTGGGTGATGAGTGAGTTTGGAGTGATGGGTCAGTTTGGGGTGATGAATAAGTTTGCAGCGATGAGTCAATTTTTGGTGATGAGTCATTTTGGGGTAATGGGTCAGTATGGGGTGATTCGTCAGTTTTTTGGTGATGAGTCAATTATGGATGATGGGTCAGTTTGGGGTGAAGAGTCAGTTTGGAGTGATGGGACAGTTTGGGATGATGGGACAGTTTGGGGTGAAGAGTCAGTTTGGACTGATGGGATAGTTTGGGGTGAAGCTTCAGTTTGTAGTAATGAGTCAGTTTTTGGTGATGGGTCAGTTTGAGTTGATGGGTCAATCGGGTGTGATGAGTCAGTTTGGGGTGATGGGTCAATTTGGGGTGATGCGTCAGTTTGGGGTAATGAGTCCGTTTGGAGTTATTGGTCAGTTTTTGGTCATGGGTCAGTTTGGGTTAATGGGTCAGTTGTTGTGATGAGTCAGTTTGGGGTGATGGGTCAGTTTGTGGAGGTGCGTCAGTTTGGGGTATGAGTCTCTTTAGATTGATGGGTCAGTTTGGTGTGATGGGTCAGTTTGGGGTGATGGGTCAGTTTGTGGGTAATGATTCGGTTTGGTGAAATTTGTCAATTATTGGTTATGAGTCTGTTTGGGGTGGTGCGTCAGTTTGGGGTGATGAGTGAGTTTCGGGTGATGGGTCAGTTTGTGGTGATGAGTCAGTTTGGAGTGACGAGTCAGTTTTTGGTGATGAGTCATTTTGGGTAAATGGATCAGTATGGGGTGATGAGTCAGTTTTGGTGATGAGTCAATTGTGGATGATGGGTCAGTTTGGGGTGAAGAGTCAGTTTGGGGTGATGAATCAGTTTGCAGTGATGAGTCAGTTTTTGGTGAAGAGTCACTTTGGGGTGATGGGTCAGTTTGTCGTGATGAGTCAATTTTGGGTGATAGGACAATTTGGGGTGATGGGTCAATTTGGGGTGATGAATCAGTTTGGGGTAATAGGTCAGTTTCGGGTGATGAGTCATTGGGGAGATGCGTCAGTTTGGAGCGATGAGTCAGTTTGGGGTGATGGATCAGCTTGGGGTGATGGGTCAGGTTAGGGTGATGGGCCAGTTTGGGGTGATGGATCAGTTTGTGGGTGATGAGTGAGTTTGGGGTGTTGGGTCAGTTTGGGGTGATGAGTCAGTTTGGAGTGATGAGTCAATTTTTGTTGATGAGTCATTTTGGGGAAATGGGTCAGTTTGGGGAGATGGATCAGTTTGGGGTGATGGGTCAGTGTGCGGTGATGGATCACCTTGGGGTGATGGGACAGTTTGTGGTGAAGAGTCAGTTTGGAGTGAACAGTCAGTGTAGAGTGATGACTCAGCTTTTGGTAATGAGACACTTTGGGGTGATGGGTCAGTTTATGGTGATGAATCAGTTCTGGGTGATGGAACAATTTGGGGTGATGGGTCAGTTTCGGGCGATGAATCAGTTCAGTTTGGCGTGATGGGTCAGTTTGGGGTGATGAGTCAGTAGGGAGATTTGTTCGTTTGGGATGATGAGTCAGTTTGGGTTGATGCGTCAGTTCAAGGTGATTGGCCAGTTTGGAGTGATGGGTCAGTTTGTGGGGATGAATCGGTTTGGTGAAATGGGTCAGTTTTTGGTCATGAGTCTGTTTGGGGTGGTGCTTCAGTTTGGGGTGATGGATCAGTTTGGGGTGATGAGTCAGTTTGGGGTGATGGTTCAGTTTGGGGTGATGGATCAGCTTGGGGTGATGGGTCAGTTTGGGGTGTTGGTTCAGTTTGTGGGTGATGAGTCGCTGTGGTGAAATGTGTCAATTTTTGGTCATGAGTCTGTTTGGGGTGGTGCTTCAGTTTAGGGTGATGGATCAGTTTGGGGTGATGAGTCAGTTTGGGGTGATGGTTCAGTTTGGGGTGGTGCGTCAGTTTGGGGTGATGAGTGAGTTTGGGGTGATGGGTCAGTTTGGGGTGATGAGTCAGTTTGCAGCGATGAGTCAGTTTTTGGTGATGAGTCATTTTGGGGTAATGGGTCAGTATGGGGTGATTCGTCAGTTTTTTGGTGATGAGTCAATTATGGATGATGGGTCAGTTTGGGGTGAAGAGTTAGTTTGGGGTGATGGGTCAGTTTGGGGAGATGGATCAGTTTGGGATGATGGGACAGTTTGGGGTGAAGAGTCAGTTTGGACTGATGGGACAGTTTAGGGTGATGGGTCAATTTGGGGTGATGGGTCAGTTTGGGATAATGAGTCAGTTTGGAGTGATGGGACAGTTTGGGTGATCAGCCAGTTTGGGGTGATGGTTCTGTTTGGGGTGATGGGTCAGCTTGGGGTGATGGGTCAGTTTGGGGTGATGGGTCAGTTTATGGTGATGAGCCAGTTTGGGGTGATGGTTCAGATTGTGGGTGATGAGTCGGTTTGGTGAAATGTGTCAATTTTTGGTTATGAGTCTGTTTTGGGTGGTGCGTCAGTTTGGGGTGATGAGTGAGTATGGGGTGATGGGTCAGGCTGGGGTGATGAGTCAGTTTGGAGCGATGAGTCAGTTTTTGGTGATGAGTCATTTTAGGGTAATGGTTCAGTATGGGGTGATGAGTCAGTTTGTGGTGATGAGTCAATTATGGATGATGCGTCAGTTTGGGGTGAAGAGTCAGTTTGGGGTGACGGGTCTGTTTGGGGAGATGGATCAGTTTGGGATGATGGGACAGTTTGGGGTGAAGAGTTAGTTTGGAGTGATGTGACAGTTTGAGGTGAAGAGTCAGTTTGGAGTGATGAGTCCGTTTTTGGTGATGGATCAGTTTGGGGTGATGAGTCAGTTTGGGGTGATGGTTCAGTTTGGGGTGATGGAGCAGCTTTGGGTGATGGGTCAGTTTGGGGTGTTGGTTCAGAGTGTGGGTGATGAGTCGGTTTGGTGAAATGTGTCAATTTTTGGTTATGAGTCTGTTTGGGGTGGTGCGTCAGTTTGGGGTGATGAGTGAGTTTAGGGTGATGTGTCAGTTTAGGGTGATGAGTCAGTTTGCAGCGATGAGTCAGTTCTTGGTGATGAGTCATTTTGGGGTAATGGGTCAGTATGGGGTGATTCGTCAGTTTTTTGGTGATGAGTCAATTATGGATGATGGGTCAGTTTGGGGTGAAGAGACAGTTTGGGGTGATGGGTCAGTTTGGGGAGATGGATCAGTTTGGGATGATGGGAAAGTTTGGGGTGAACAGTCAGTTTGGACTGATGGGACAGTTTAGGATGATGGGTCTATTTGGGGTGATGGGTCAGTTTGGGGTAATGAGTCAGTTTGGAGTGATGGAACAGTTTGTGGGTGATGAATCGGTTTGGTGAAATGGGTCAGTTTTTGGTCATGAGTCTATTTGGGGTCGTGCTTCAGTTTGGGGTGATGCGTCAGTTTGGGGAGATGGATCAGTTTGGGGTGATGGGTCAGTTTGCGGTGATGGGTCAGTTTGGGGTGATGATTCAGTTTGGGGTGATTGTTCAGTTTGGGTGATGGGTCTGCTTGGGGAGATAGGTCAGTTTGGGGTGTTGGTTCAGTTTGTGGGTGATGAGTCGGTTTGGTGAAATGTGTAAATTTTTGGTTATGAGTCTGTTTGGGGTGGTGCGTCAGTTTGGGTGATGAGTGAGTTTGGAGTGATGGGTCAGTTTGGGGTGATGAGTAAGTTTGCAGCGATGAGTCAATTTTTGGTGATGAGTCATTTTGGGGTAATGGGTCAGTATGGGGTGATTCGTTAGTTTTTTGGTGATGAGTCAATTATGGATGATGGGTCAGTTTCGGGTGAAGAGTCAGTTTGGGGTGATGGGTCAGTTTGGGGAGATGGATCAGTTTGGGATGATGGGACAGTTTGGGGTGAAGAGTCAGTTTGGACTGATGGGATAGTTTGGGGTGAAGCTTCAGTTTGTAGTAATAAGTCAGTTTTTGGTGATGGGTCAGTTTGAGGTGATGGGTCAATCGTGTGTGATGAGTCAGTTTGGGGTGATGGGTCAATTTGGGGTGATGCGTCAGTTTGGGGTAATGAGTCCGTTTGGAGTTATGGGTCAGTTTTTGGTCATGGGTCAGTTTGGGTTAATGGGTCAGTTGTTGTGATGAGTCAGTTTGGGGTGATGGGTCAGTTTGTGGAGGTGCGTCAGTTTGGGGGATGAGTCTCATTAGATTGATGGGTCAGTTTGGTGTGATGGGTCAGTTTGGGGTGATGGGTCAGTTTGTGGGTAATGAGTCGGTTTGGTGAAATTTGTCAATTATTGGTTATGAGTCTGTTTGGGTGGTGCGCCAGTTTGGGGTGATGAGTGAGTTTGGGGTGATGGGTCAGTTTGTGGTGATGAGTCAGTTTGGAGTGACGAGTCAGTTTTTGGTGATGAGTCATTTTGGGTAAATGGATCAGTATGGGGTGATGAGTCAGTTTTGGTGATGAGTCAATTGTGGATGATGGGTCAGTTTGGGGTGAAGAGTCAGTTTGGGGTGATGAGTCAGTTTGCAGTGATGAGTCAGTTTTTGGTGAAGAGTCACTTTGGGGTGATGGGTCAGTTTGTGGTGATGAGTCAATTTTGGGTGATAGAACAATTTGGGGTGATGGGTCAATTTGGGGTGATGAATCAGTTTGGGGTAATAGGTCCGTTTCGGGTGATGAGTCATTGGGGAGATGCGTCAGTTTGGAGCGATGAGTCAGTTTGGGGTGATGGATCAGCTTCGGGTGATGGGTCAGTTTGGGGTGAAGGGTCAGGTTAGGGTGATGGGCCAGTTTGGGGTGATGGATCAGTTTGTGGGTGATGAGTGAGTTTGAGGTGTTGGGTCAGTTTGGGGTGATGGGACAGTTTGGGGTACTGTGTCAGTTTGGAGTGATGGGTCAGTTTGGGGTGATGAGTCAGTTTGGGGTGATGGTTCAGTTTGGGGTGATGGATCAGCTTGGGGTGATGGGTCAGTTTGGGGTGTTGGTTCAGTTTGTGGGTGATGAGTCGCTGTGGTGAAATATGTCAATTTTTGATCATGAGTCTGTTTGGGGTGGTGCTTCAGTTTAGGGTGATGGATCAGTTTGGGGTGATGAGTCAGTTTGGGGTGATGGTTCAGTTTGGGGTGGTGCGTCAGTTTGGGGTGATGAGTGAGTTTGGGGTGATGGGTCAGTTTGGGGTGATGAGTCAGTTTGCAGCGATGAGTCAGTTTTTGGTGATGAGTCATTTTGGGGTAATGGGTCAGTATGGGGTGATTCGTCAGTTTTTTGGTGATGAGTCAATTATGGATGATGGGTCAGTTTGGGGTGAAGAGTCAGTTTGGGGTGATGGGTCAGTTTGGGGAGATGGATCAGTTTGGGATGATGGGACAGTTTGGGGTGAAGAGTCAGTTTGGACTGATGGGACAGTTTAGGGTGATGGGTCAATTTGGGGTGATGGGTCAGTTTGGGATAATGAGTCAGTTTGGAGTGATGGGACAGTTTGGGTGATCAGCCAGTTTGGGGTGATGGTTCAGTTTGGGGTGATGGGTCAGCTTGGGGTGATGGGTCAGTTTGCGGTGATGCGTCAGTTTATGGTGATGGGCCAGTTTGGGGTGATGGTTCAGATTGTGGGTGATGAGTCGGTTTGGTGAAATGTGTCAATTTTTGGTTATGAGTCTGGTTTGGGTGGTGCGTCAGTTTGGGGTGATGAGTGAGTATGGGGTGATGGGTCAGGCTGGGGTGATGAGTCAGTTTGGAGCGATGAGTCAGTTTTTGGTGATGAGTCATTTTAGGGTAATGGATCAGTATGGGGTGATGAGTCAGTTTGTGGTGATGAGTCAATTATGGATGATGCGTCAGTTTGGGGTGAAGAGTCAGTTTGGGGTGATGGGTCAGTTTGGGGAGATGGATCAGTTTGGGATGATGGGACAGTTTGGGGTGAAGAGTTAGTTTGGAGTGATGTGACAGTTTGGGGTGAAGAGTCAGTTTGGAGTGATGAGTCCGTTTTTGGTGATGGATCAGTTTGGGGTGATGAGTCAGTTTGGGGTGATGGAGCAGCTTTGGGTGATGGGTCAGTTTGGGGTGTTGGTTCAGAGTGTGGGTGATGAGTCGGTTTGGTGAAATGTGTCAATTTTTGGTTATGAGTCTGTTTGGCGTGGTGCGTCAGTTTGGAGTGATGAGTGAGTTTAGGGTGATGGGTCAGTTTAGGGTGATGAGTCAGTTTGCAGCGATGAGTCAGTTTTTGGTGATGAGTCATTTTGGGGTAATGGGTCAGTATGGGGTGATTCGTCAGTTTTTTGGTGATGAGTCAATTATGGATGATGGGTCAGTTTGGGGTGAAGAGACAGTTTGCGGTGATTGGGTCTTTTTGGGGAGATGGATCAGTTTGGGATGATGGGACAGTTTGGGGTGAACAGTGAGTTTGGACTGATGGGACAGTTTAGGATGATGGGTCTATTTGGGGTGATGGGTCAGTTTGGGGTAATGAGTCAGTTTGGAGTGATGGGACAGTTTGTGGGTGATGAATCGGTTTGGTGAAATGGGTCAGTTTTTGGTCATGAGTCTGTTTGGGGTCGTGCTTCAGTTTGGGGTGATGCGTCAGTTTGGGGAGATGGATCAGTTTGGGGTGATGGGTCAGTTTGCGGTGATGGGTCAGTTTGGAGTGATAAGTCAGTTTGGGGTGATTGTTCAGTTTGGGTGATTGGTCTGCTTGGGGAGATAGGTCAGTTTGGGGTGTTGCTTCAGAGTGTGGGTGATGAGTCGGTTTGGTGAAATGTGTCAATTTTTGGTTATGAGTCTGTTTGGGGTGGTGCGTCAGTCTGGGTGATGATTGAGTTTGGAGTGATGGGTCAGTTTGGGGTGATGAGTAAGTTTGCAGCGATGAGTCAATTTTTGGTGATGAGTCATTTTGGGGTAATGTATCAGTATGGGTTGATTAGTCAGTTTTTTGGTGATGAGTCAATTATGGATGATGGGTCAGTTTGCGGTGAAGAGTCAGTTTGGGGTGATGGGTCAGTTTGGGGAGATGGATCAGTTTGGGATGATGGGACAGTTTTGGGTGAAGTGTCAGTTTGGACTGATGGGATAGTTTGGGGTGAAGCTTCAGTTTGTAGTAATGAGTCAGTTTTTGGTGATGGGTCAGTTTGAGGTGATGGGTCAATCGGGTGTGATGAGTCAGTTTGGGGTGATGGGTCAGTTTGTGGAGGTGCGTCAGTTTGGGGGATGAGTCTCTTTAGATTGATGGGTCAGTTTGGTGTGATGGGTCAGTTTGGGGTGATGGGTCAGTTTGTGGGTAATGAGTCGGTTTGGTGAAATTTGTCAATTATTGGTTATGAGTCTGTTTGGGATGGTGCGTCAGTTTGGGGTGATGAGTGAGTTTGGGGTGATGGGTCAGTTTGTGGTGATGAGTCAGTTTGGAGTGACGAGTCAGTTTTTGGTGATGAGTCATTTTGGGTAAATGGATCAGTATGGGGTGATGAGTCAGTTTTGGTGATGAGTCAATTGTGGATGATGGGTCAGTTTGGGGTGAAGAGTCAGTTTGGGGTGATGAGTCAGTTTGCAGTGATGAGTCAGTTTTTGGTGAAGAGTCACTTTGGGGTGATGGGTCAGTTTGTGGTGATGAGTCAATTTTGGGTGATGGGACAATTTGGGGTGATGGGTCAATTTGGGGTGATGAATCAGTTTGGGGTAATAGGTCAGTTTAGGGTGATGAGTCATTGGGGAGATGCGTCAGTTTGGAGCGATGAGTCAGTTTGGGGTGATGGATCAGCTTGGGGTGATGGGTCAGTTTGGGGTGATGGGTCAGGTTAGGTTGATGGGCCAGTTTGGGGTGATGGATCAGTTTGTGGGTGATGAGTGAGTTTGGGGTGTTGGGTCAGTTTGGGGTGATGAGTCAGTTTGGAGTGATGAGTCAGTTTTTGTTGATGAGTCATTTTGGGGAAATGGGTCAGTTTGGGGAGATGGATCAGTTTGGGGTGATGGGTCAGTTTGCGGTGATGGATCAGTTTGGGGTGATGGGACAGTTTGTGGTGAAGAGTCAGTTTGGAGTGAACAGTCAGTGTAGAGTGATGACTCAGCTTTTGGTAATGAGACACTTTGGGGTGATGGGTCAGTTTATGGTGATGAATCAGTTCTGGGTGATGGAACAATTTGGGGTGATGGGTCAGTATCGGGCGATGAATCAGTTCAGTTTGGCGTGATGGGTCAGTTTGGGGTGATGAGTCAGTAGGGAGATTTGTTAGTTTGGGATGATGAGTCTGTTTGGTGTGATGGGTCAGTTTGGGTAATGAGTCAATTTGGTGTGATGGTTTAGTTTTGGGTAATGTGTCAGTTTGTGGCAGATGCGGCAGTTTGGGGTGATGTGTCAGTTTGTGGTAATGGGTCAGTTTGGGGTGAATGGGTCAGTTTAGGTTGCAGGGTTACTTTGGCGTGATGAGTCAGTTTGGTGTGATGGGTCAGTTTGATGTGATGAGTCAGTTTGGGGTGATGGTTCAGTTTGGGGTGATACGTCAGTTTGGCTTGAAGGGTCAGTTTGGGTTGGTGGGTCAATTTGGGGTGATGAATCAATATGTGGGTGATGCGGCAATCTGGGTTGTTGGGTTACTTTGGGGTGATGAGTCAGTTTGGGGTGATGAGTCAGTTTGGGGTGATGAGTCAGTTTGTGGTGTTGGTTCAGTTGGGGGTGATGGTTCAGTTTGGGGTGATGGGTCAGTTTGGCGTGATGGGTCAGTTTGGGATAATGATTCAATTTGGTGTGATGGTTTAGTTTTGGGTAATGGATCAGTTTGTATGATGGTTCAGTTTGGGTGATGGGTCAGTTTGGGGTGATGATTCAATTTTGGGTGAAGCGTCAGTTTGGGGCAGTGAATCAGTTCGTGGTGAAGAGTCAGTTTGGGGTGATGGGTGAGATTGGGGTGATGGATCAGTTTCGGGTGATGGGCGAGTTTGGGGTGCAGTGACAGTTTGTGGGTGATGAGTCGGTTTGTTGAAATTGGTCTGTTTGGGGTCATGAGTCTGTTTGTGTTCATGAGTCAGTTTGGGGTGATGTGTGGAATGATGTGCTGAATCATGTTTAGAATGATGTACGGAAAGATGTGCAGAACGATGTGTAAAATGATGTGTAGAATGAATGATGTGTAGAATGACGTGTAGAATAATGTGCAGAATGTTGTGTAGAAAGATGTTTAGAATTATGTGTAGAATGATGTGCAGAATGATGTGCAGAAGGATGTGTAGAATGATGTGCAGAATAATGTGTATAACGATGTGTAGAATGAATGAAGTGTAGAATGATGTGTAGAATGATGTGTAGAATGATGTGCAGAAACAATGATGTAAGAATGATGTGTGGAGTAATGTGCAGAATGATGTGCAGAATGATGAGTAGAAAGAATCATGTGTAGAATGATGTTTGGAAAGATGTGTAGACGGATGTGAAGAATGATGCGTCGAATGATGAGCAGAATGATATGTAGTATGATGTTTAGAATGAGGTGCAGAATGATGTGTCGATGGATGTGTAGAATGATGCTTCGAATGAAGTTTAGAATGATGTCTAGAATGATGTGTAGAATGAAGTGTGCAATGATGTGTAGAATGATATGTAGAATGATATGCAGAATGATGTGTATAATGATATATAGAATGATGTGAAGAATGCAGTGTAGAATGATGTGTAGAATGATATGTAGAATGATGTGCAGAATGATGTGCAGAATGAATGATGTGTGGAATGATGCGCAGAACAAAGTGATGTGTAGAATGATGTGTAGAGTGATATGTAGAATGCTCTGCAGAATGATGTGTAGAATGATTGATGTGTAGAATTATGTGAAGAATGATGTGTAGAATGATGTGAAAAATCAATGATGTGTGAGAATGATGTGTAGAGTGATGAGTAGAATGATTTGTGGAATGAATGATCTATAGAATGATGTGTAGATTGATGTGTAGAATGATGTTCAGAATGATGTGTAGATAGAAGTGTAGAATGATGATGTGTAGAATGATGTGTAGAATGATGTGTAGAATGAATGATGTGTAGATTGATCTGTATATTGTTGTGTGGAATGATTTGTAGAATGATGTGTAGAATGAACTGTAGAATGATGTGCAGAATGATGGTGTGTAGTATGATTTGCAAAATGATGTATCGAATGATGTGTAGAATGATGTGTACAATGACGTGTAGAATGATGTGTAGAATGATGTGTAAAATGAATGATGTGCTTAATGACCTGTAGAATGATGTGTAGAATGATGTGTAGAATGAATGACGTGTAGAATGAATGAGGTGTAGAATGATGATTAGAATGATGTGTCGAATGATGTGTACAATGATGTGTAGAATGATGTGTAGAATGAATGATGTGTACAATGATGTGTCGAATGATGTGTAGAATGATGTGTAGAATGAGATGTAGAACGATGTGTATAATGATGTTCGGACTGTTGTGTAGAATGATGTGTAGAATGATGTTTGCAATGATGTGTAGAATGAAATGTAGAATGATGTGTAGAAAGATGTGTAGATTGATGTGTAGAATGTTGTGTAGAATGATGTGTCGAATGATGTGTAGTATGCTGTGAAAAAAGATGTGTAGAATTATGTGTATAATGATGTGTAGAATGATATGTAGTATGATGTGTAGAATGATATTCAGAATGATGTGTAGAATGATGTGTAGAATGACGTGTCGAATGATATGTAGAATGATGTGCAGAATGATGCGTAGAATGATGTGTAGAATGATGTGTAGAATTATGTGTTGAATGATTGATATATAGAATGATGTGTGGAATGATGTGTTGAATGAATGACGTGTTGAATGATGACTCGAATGATGTGCAGAATGATGTGTATGATGATGTGCAGAATGATGTGAAGAATGAAGTGTAGAATGATGTGCAGAATGAATGATGTCCATAATGAATGATGTGCATAATGACGTGTAGAACCATGTGTAGAATGAGGTGCAGAATGAATTATGTGCAGTATGAATGATGTGTAGAATGATGTGTAGAATGATGTATCGAATGATGTGTAGAATGATGTGTACAATGAAGTGTAGACTGATATGTAGAATGATATGCAGAATGAAGTGTAGAATGATATGTAGAATGATGTGTAGAATGTTGTGTTGAATGATGTGTAGAATGATATGTGGAATGATGTGTAAAATGATGTGTGGAATGATGTGAAGAATCAATGATGTGTGAGAATGATGTGCAGAGTGATGAGTGGAATGATGTGTGGAATGATTGATCTGTAGAATGATGTGTAGATTGATGTGTAGAATGATGTTCAGAATGATGTGTAGAATGATGTGTAGAATGAATGATGTGTAGATTGATCTGTATATTGTTGTGTGGAGTGATTTGTAGAATGATGTGTAGTATGAATTGTAGAATGATGTGCAGAATGATGGTTTGTAGCTTGATGTGCAAAATGATGTATCGAATGATGTGTAGAATGATGTGTATAATGACGTGTAGAATGATGTGTAGAATGATGTGTAAAATGAATGATGTGCTTAATGACCTGTAGAATGATGTGTAGAATGATGTGTAGAATGAATGACGTGTAGAATGAATGATGTGTGGAATGATGTGTACAATGATGTGTAGAATGATGTGTAGAATGAATGATGTGTACAATGATGTGTCGAATGACGTGTCGAATGATGTGCTGAATGATGTGTAGAATGTTGTGTAGAATGAGATGTAGAACGATGTGTATAATGATGTTCAGACTGATATGTAGAATGATTTGTAGAATGATGTGAGGATTGATGTGTGGAATGATGTGTAGAATGATGTGTAGTATGCTGTGAAGAATGATGTGCAGAAATATGTGTAAAATGATGTGTAGAATGACGTGTAGAATGATGTGTAGAATGATATGCAGAATGATGTGTAGAATGATATGTAGAATGATGTTAAGAATCAATGATGTGTAGAATGATGTATGGAATGATGTTTAGAATGATGTGACAAATGATGTGCTGAATGAATGATGTGTCGAATGACGTTTAGGTTGAGGTGTAGAATGATGCTACGAATGATGTTTAGAAGGATGTGTAGAATGATGTGTAGAATGATGTGCATAATGATGTGCAGAATTATGTTCAGAATGATGTGCAGAATGATGTATCGAATGATGTGCAGAATGATGTGGAGAATGATGTGTAGGATGATGTGTGGAATGAATGACGTGTGGAATGAATGATGTGCAGAATGATGTGTAGAATGATGTGTAGAATAATGTGTCGAATGATGACTAGAATGAATGATGTGTAGAAAGATGTGTCATTGGATGTGTAGAATGATGCTACGAATGATGTTTAGAATGATGTGTAGAATGATGTGTAGAATGATGTGTACAATGATGTGCAGAATAGAATGATGTGTAGAATGATGTGTAGAATGATGTGTAGAAATGATGTTGTGTAGAATGATTTTCAACATGATGTGTAGAATGATCAGTAGAATGATGTATAGAATGATGTGCTGAATGATGTGCTGAATGATGTGTTCACTGATGTGCAGAATGATGTTGTAGAATGATGTGTAGAATGATGTGCAGAGTGATGTGTAGAATGATGTGTAGAATGATGTGTAGAATGATGTTGTGTAGAATGATATGCAGAATGATGTGTAGAATGATATGTAGAATGATGTGTAAAATGATGTGTAGAATGACGTGTCGAATGATATGTAGAATGATGTGTAGAATGATGCGTAGAATGATGTGTAGAATGATGTGTAGAATTATGTGTAGAATGATTGTTAGATAGAATGATGTGTGGAATGATGTGTTGAATTAATGACGTGTTGAATGATAAGTCGAATGATGTGCAGTATGATGTGTATGATGAAGTGTAGAATGATGTGCAGAATGATGTGAAGAAAGATGTGCAGAATGAATGATGTCCAGAATGAATGATGTGCATAATGACGTGTAGAACCATGTGTAGAATGATGTGCAAAATGAATGATGTGCAGTATGAATAATGTGTAGAATGATGTGTAGAATGAGGTGTAGAATGAGGTACAGAATGATGTGTAGAATGATGTGTACAATTAAGTGTAGAATGATATGTAGAATGATATGCAGAATGAAGTGTAGAATGATATGTAGAATGATGTGTAGAATTCTGTGTAGAATGATGTGTAGAATGATATGTAGAATGATGTGTAGAATGATGTGCGGAATGATGTGCAGAATGATGTGTAAAATGAAGTGTAGATTGATGTGTAGAATGATGTATAGAATGATATGTAGAATGATGTGTAGAATGATGTGCAGAATGAATGATATATAGAATGTTGTGTAAATCGATGTGTAGAATGATGTGTAGAATAATGTGCAGAATTATGCGCAGTACAAAATGATGTGTAGAATGATGTGTAGAGTGCTGTGTAGAATGATCTGCAAAATGATGTGTAGAATAATGTGTAGAATGATGTGTAGAATGATGTTAAGAATCAATGATGTGTGAGAATGATGTGTAGAGTGATGTGTAGAATGATGTGTGGAATGATATGTAGAATGATGTGTAGAATGAATGATCTGTATAATGTTGCGTAGATTTATGTGTAGAATGATGTGTAGAATGATGTATAGAATGAATTGTAGAATGATGTGCAGAATGATGTTGTGTAGAATGATCTGCAGAATGATGTATCGAATGATGTTTAGAATGATGTGTATAATGACGTGTAGAATGATGTGTAGAATGATGTGTAGAATGAATGATGTGCAGAATGAATGATGTGTAGAATGATGTGTAGAATGATGTGTAGAATAATGTGTAAAATGATGACTAGAATGAATGATGTGTCGAAAGATGTGTAGTTGGATGTGTAGAATGATGCTACGAATGATGTTTAGAAGGATGTGTAGAATGATGTGTAGAATGATGTGCATAATGATGTGCAGAATTATGTGTAGAATGATGTGCAGAATGATGTATCGAAAGATGTGCAGAATGATGTGGAGAATGATGTGTAGGATGATGTGTAGAATGAATGACGTGTAGAATGAATGATGTGCAGAATGATGTGTAGAATGATATGTAGAATGATGTGTAGAATTCTGTGTAGAATGATGTGTAGAATGATATGTAGAATGATGTGTAGAATGATGTGCGGAATGATGTGCAGAATGATGTGTAAAATGAAGTGCAGATTGATGTGTAGAATGATGTATAGAATGATATGTAGAATGATGTGTAGAATGATGTGCAGAATGAATGATATATAGAATGTTGTGTAAATCGATGTGTAGAATGATGTGTAGAATAATGTGCAGAATTATGCGCAGTACAAAATGATGTGTAGAATGATGTGTAGAGTGCTGTGTAGAATGATCTGCAAAATGATGTGTAGAATAATGTGTAGAATGATGTGTAGAATGATGTTAAGAATCAATGATGTGTGAGAATGATGTGTAGAGTGATGTGTAGAATGATGTGTGGAATGATATGTAGAATGATGTGTAGAATGAATGATCTGTATAATGTTGCGTAGATTTATGTGTAGAATGATGTGTAGAATGATGTATAGAATGAATTGTAGAATGATGTGCAGAATGATGTTGTGTAGAATGATCTGCAGAATGATGTATCGAATGATGTTTAGAATGATGTGTATAATGACGTGTAGAATGATGTGTAGAATGATGTGTAGAATGAATGATGTGCAGAATGAATGATGTGTAGAATGATGTGTAGAATGATGTGTAGAATAATGTGTAGAATGATGACTAGAATGAATGATGTGTCGAAAGATGTGTAGTTGGATGTGTAGAATGATGCTACGAATGATGTTTAGAAGGATGTGTAGAATGATGTGTAGAATGACGTGCATAATGATGTGCAGAATTATGTGTAGAATGATGTGCAGAATGATGTATCGAAAGATGTGCAGAATGATGTGGAGAATGATGTGTAGGATGATGTGTAGAATGAATGACGTGTAGAATGAATGATGTGCAGAATGATGTGTTGAATGATGTGTAGAATAATGTGTCGAATGATGACTAGAATGAATGATGTGTAGAAAGATGTGTCATTGGATGTGTAGAATGATGCTACGAATGATGTTTAGAATGATGTGTAGAATGATGTGTAGAATGATGTGTACAATGATGTGCAGAATGATGTGTAGAATTAAAGATGTGTAGAATGACGTGTAGAATGATGTGCAGAATGATGTGCAGACTGATGTGTAGAATGATGCTAGAATGATGTGTAGAATGATGTGTAGAATGATGTGTAGAATGATGTGTAGAATGATGTGTAGAAATGATGTTGTGTGGAATGATTTTCAACATGATGTGTAGAATGATCAGTAGAATGATGTATAGAATGATGTGCTGAATGATGTGCTGAATGATGTGTTCACTGATGTGCAGAATGATGTTGTAGAATGATGTGTAGAATGATGTGCAGAGTGATGTGTAGAATGATGTGTAGAATGATGTGTCGAATGATGTTGTGTAGAATGATATGCAGAATGATGTGTAGAATGATATGTAGAATGATGTGTAAAATGATGTGTAGAATGACGTGTCGAATGATATGTAGAATGATGTGTAGAATGATGCGTAGAATGATGTGTAGAATGACGTGTAGAATTATGTGTAGAATGATTGTTAGATAGAATGATGTGTGGAATGATGTGTTGAATTAATGACGTGTTGAATGATGAGTCGAATGATGTGCAGTATGATGTGTATGATGAAGTGTAGAATGATGTGCAGAATGATGTGAAGAAAGATGTGCAGAATGAATGATGTCCATAATGAATGATGTGCATAATGACGTGTAGAACCATGTGTAAAATGATGTGCAAAATGAATGATGTGCAGTATGAATAATGTGTAGAATGATGTGTAGAATGAGGTACAGAATGATGTGTAGAATGATGTGTACAATTAAGAGTGGAATGATATGTAGAATGATATGCAGAATGAAGTGTAGAATGATATGTAGAATGATGTGTAGAATTCTGTGTAGAATGATGTGTAGAATGATATGTAGAATGATGTGTAGAATGATGTGCGGAATGATGTGCAGAATGATGTGTAAAATGAAGTGCAGATTGATGTGTAGAATGATGTATAGAATGATATGTAGAATGATGTGTAGAATGATGTGCAGAATGAATGATATGTAGAATGTTGTGTAAATCGATGTGTAGAATGATGTGTAGAATAATGTGCTGAATTATGCGCAGTACAAAATGATGTGTAGAATGATGTGTAGAGTGCTGTGTAGAATGATCTGCAGAATGATGTGTAGAATAATGTGTAGAATGATGTGTAGTATGATGTTAAGAATCAATGATGTGTGAGAATGATTTGTAGAGTGATGTGTAGAATGATGTGTGGAATGATATGTAGAATGATGTGTAGAATGAATGATCTGTATAATGTTGCGTAGATTTATGTGTAGAATGATGTGTAGAATGATGTATAGAATGAATTGTAGAATGATGTGCAGAATGATGGTGTGTAGAATGATCTGCAGAATGATGTATCGAATGATGTTTAGAATGATGTGTATAATGACGTGTAGAATGATGTGTAGAATGATGTGTAGAATGAATGATGTGCAGAATGAATGATGTGTCGAAAGATGTGTAGTTGAATGTGTAGAATGATGCTACGAATGATGTTTAGAAGGATGTGTAGAATGATGTGTAGAATGATGTGCATAATGATGTGCAGAATTATGTGTAGAATGATGTGCAGAATGATGTATCGAATGATGTGCAGAATGATGTGGAGAATGATGTGTAGGATGATGTGTGGAATGAATGACGTGTAGAATGAATGATGTGCAGAATGATGTGTAGAATGATGTGTAGAATAATGTGTCGAATGATGACTAGAATGAATGATGTGTAGAAAGATGTGTCATTGGATGTGTAGAATGATGCTACGAATGATGTTTAGAATGATGTGTAGAATGATGTGTAGAATGATGTGTACAATGATGTGCAGAATGATGTGTAGAATTAAAGATGTGTAGAATGACGTGTAGAATGATGTGCAGAATGATGTGCAGACTGATGTGTAGAATGATGCTAGAATGATGTGTAGAATGATGTGTAGAATGATGTGTAGAATGATGTGTAGAATGATGTGTAGAAATGATGTTGTGTAGAATGATTTTCAACATGATGTGTAGAATGATCAGTAGAATGATGTATAGAATGATGTGCTGAATGATGTGCTGAATGATGTGTTCACTGATGTGCAGAATGATGTTGTAGAATGATGTGTAGAATGATGTGCAGAGTGATGTGTAGAATGATGTGTAGAATGATGTGTAGAATGATGTTGTGTAGAATGATATGCAGAATGATGTGTAGAATGATATGTAGAATGATGTGTAAAATAATGTGTAGAATGACGTGTCGAATGATATGTAGAATGATGTGTAGAATGATGCGTAGAATGATGTGTAGAATGATGTGTAGAATTATGTGTAGAATGATTGTTAGATAGAATGATGTGTGGAATGATGTGTTGAATTAATGACGTGTTGAATGATGAGTCGAATGATGTGCAGTATGATGTGTATGATGAAGTGTAGAATGATGTGCAGAATGATGTGAAGAAAGATGTGCAGAATGAATGATGTCCATAATGAATGATGTGCATAATGACGTGTAGAACCATGTGTAGAATGATGTGCAAAATGAATGATGTGCAGTATGAATAATGTGTAGAATGATGTGTAGAATGAGGTACAGAATGATGTGTAGAATGATGTGTACAATTAAGTGTAGAATGATATGTAGAATGATATGCAGAATGAAGTGTAGAATGATATGTAGAATGATGTGTAGAATTCTGTGTAGAATGATGTGTAGAATGATATGTAGAATGATGTGTAGAATGATGTGCGGAATGATGTGCAGAATGATGTGTAAAATGAAGTGTAGATTGATGTGTAGAATGATGTATAGAATGATATGTAGAATGATGCTAGAATGATGTGTAGAATGATGTGTAGAATGATGTGTAGAATGATGTGTAGAATGATGTGTAGAAATGATGTTGTGTAGAATGATTTTCAACATGATGTGTAGAATGATCAGTAGAATGATGTATAGAATGATGTGCTGAATGATGTGCTGAATGATGTGTTCACTGATGTGCAGAATGATGTTGTAGAATGATGTGTAGAATGATGTACAGAGTGATGTGTAGAATGATGCGTGGAATGATGTGTAGAATGATGTTGTGTAGAATGATGTTTAGAATGATGTGTAGAATGATGTTGTGTAGACAGATGTTGTGTGGAATTATGGGAAGAATGATGTGTAGAATGTTGTGTCGGATGATGCGTGGAATGACGTGCAGAATGATGTGTAGAATGATGTGCTTTAGAATTATGTGTAGAATTATGTGTAGAATGATGTGTCGAATGATGTGTAGAATGATGTTGTGTAGAATGATTTTTAAAATTATGTGTAGAATGATCAGTAGAATGATGTATAGAATGAAGTGTAGAATGATGTGTAGAATAATGTGCAGAATGATGTTGTGTAGAATGATGTGTAGAATGAAATGTAGAATGAAGTGCAGAATGACGTGTAGAATGATGTGTAGAATGATGTGTAGAATGAGGTGTGTAATGATGTATAGAATGATGTGTAGAATGATGTGTAGAATGATGTTGTATGGAATGATGTGCACAATGCTGTGCAGAATGATGTGCAGAATGATGTGAAGAATGATGTGTAAAACATGTGTAGAATGATGTGTCGAAAGATGATGTGTCGAATGATGTGTAGAATGATGTATAGAATGATGTGTAGAATGATGTGTAGAATGATGTGTAGAATGATGTGCAGAATGATGTTGTGTAGAATGATGTGTAGAATGATGTGTAGAATGATCAGTAGAATGATGTGTAGAATGATGTGTAGAATGATGTGTAGAATGATGTGTCGAATGAAAATCTGTTTGAATGATGTGTAGAATAGTGTGCAGAATGATGTGTCAAATGATGTGTAGAATAATGTGTTGAATGATGTTGTGTGGAATGATGTATAAAATGATGTGTAGAATGATCGTGTATGGAATGACGTGTAGAATGATGTGTAGAATGATGTTGTGTAGAATGATGTTGTGTGGAATGATGTGTATAATAATGTGTAGAATGTTGTGTCGAAAGATGTGTGGAATGATGTGCAGAATGATGTGTTGAATGAAGTGTAGAATGATGTTGTGTCGAATGATGTGTATAATAATCTGAAGAATGTTGTGTCGAATGATGTGCGGAATGATGTGTCGAATGATGTGTAGAATGATGTGCAGAATGATGTGTTCACTGATGTGCAGAATGATGTGTAGAATGATGTTGTGTAGAATGATGTGTAGAATGATGTGCAGAATGATGTGTAGAATGAGGTGTGGAATGATGTGGAGAATGATGTGTAGAATGATGTGTAGAATGATGTGTAGAATGATGTGTAGAATGATGTGTAGAAAGATGTGTAGAATGATGTGCGGAATGATGTGTCGAATGATGTTGTGTAGAATGATGTTCAGAATGATGTGTTCACTGATGTGCAGAATGATGTTGTAGAATGATGTGCAGAATGATGTGCGGAATGATGTGTCGAATGATGTTGTGTAGAATCATGTGCAGAATGATGTGTTCACTGATGTGCAGAATGATGTTGTAGAATGATGTGCAGAATGATGTGCAGAGTGATGTGTAGAATGATGTGTAGAATGATGTGTAGAATGATGTTGTGTAGAATGATGTTCAGAATGATGTGTGCAGTGATCAGTAGAATGATCAGCAGAATGATGTATAGAATGTTGTGTAGATGATGTGTAAAATAATGTTGTGCAGAATGAAGTTTCGAATGATGTGTCGAAAAATGTGCAGAATGATGTTGTGTAGAATGATGTGTAGAATGATGTGCAGAATGATGTGTAGAATGAGGTGTGGAATGATGTGGAGAATGATGTGTAGAATGATGTGTAGAATGATGTGTAGAATGATGTGTAGAATGATGTGTAGAAAGATGTGTAGAAAGATGTGTAGAATGATGTGTCGCATGATGTTGTACGGAATGATGTGCACAATGCTGTGCAGAATGATGTGCAGAACGATGTGTAGAATGATGTGTAGAATGATGTGTCGAATGATGTGTAGAATGATGTGTAGAATGATGTTGTATGGAATGATGTGCACAATGCTGTGCAGAATGATGGGCAGAATGATGTGTAGAATGATGTGTAGAATGATGTGTAGAATGACGTGTCGAAAGATGATGTGTCAAATGATGTGTAGAATGATGTATAGAATGATGTGTGGAATTATGTGTAGAATGATGTGTAGCAAGATGTGTAGAATGATGTATAGATTGACGTGTAGAATGAGGCGTGGAATGATGTGTAGAATGATGTGTAGAATGATGTGTAGAAAGATGTGTAGAATGATGTGTAGCATGATGTTGTACGGAATGATGTGCACAATGCTGTGCAGAATGATGTGCAGAATGATGTGTAGAATGATGTGTAGAATGATGTGTAGAATGATGTGTAGAATGATGTGTAGAATGATGTGTAGAATGATGTGTGGAATTATGTGTGGAATGATGTGTAGAATTATGTTATGCAGAATGGCGTCTTAGAATGATGTGTAGAATGATGTGTACAATGATGTGCATAATGACGTGTAAAATGATCTTAGAATGATGTGAAGAATGATGTTTTGTAGAATGATGTGCAGAATGATGTGTAGAATGATATGTAGAATTATGTGTAGAATGATATGTAGAATGATGTGCAGAATGATGAGTAGAAAGATGTGTGGAATGATGTATCGCATGATGTGTAGAATGATATGTAGAATGAAGTGCAGAATGACGTGTAGAATGATGTGTAGAATGATGTGTAGAATGAGGTGTGGAATAATGTATAGAATGATGTGTAGAATGATGTGTAGAATGATGTTGTATGGAATGATGTGCACAATGCTGTGCAGAATGATGTGCAGAATGATGTGTAGAATGATGTGTAAAACATTTGCAGAATGATGTGTCGAAAGATGATGTGTCGAATGATGTGTAGAATGATGTATGGAATGATGTGTAGAATGATGTGTAGAATGATGTGTAGAATGATGTGCAGAATGATGATGTGTAGAATGATGTGTAGAATGATGTGTAGAATGATCAGTAGAATGATGTGTAGAATGATGTGTAGAATGATGTGTAGAATGATGTGTCGAATGAAGGTGTGCTGAATGATGTGTAGAATAATGTGCAGAATGATGTGTCAAATGATGTGTAGAATAATGTGTTGAATGATGTTGTGTGAAATGATGTATACAATGATGTGTAGAATGGTCTTGTATGGAATGAAGTGTAGAATGATGTGTAGAATGATGTTGTGTAGAATGATGTTGTGTGGAATGATGTGTATAATAATGTGTAGAATGTTGTGTCGAAAGAAGTGTGGAATGATGTGCAGAATGATGTGTTGAATGAAGTGTAGAATGATGTTGTGTCGAATGATGTGTATAATAATCTGAAGAATGTTGTGTCGAATGATGTGCGCAACGATGTGTCAAATGATGTGTAGAATGATGTGCAGAATGATGTGTTCACTGATGTGCAGAATGATGTTGTAGAATGATGTGCAGAATGATGTGCAGAGTGATGTGTAGAATGATGTGTAGAATGATGTGTAGAATGATGTTGTGTAGAATGATGTTCAGAATGATGTGTGCAATGATCAGTAGAATGATCAGCAGAATGATGTATAGAATGTTGTGTAGATGATGTGTAAAATAATGTTATGCAGAATGAAGTGTCGAATGACGTTGTGTAGAATGATGTTTAGAATGATGTGTCGAATAATGTGCAGAATGATGTTGTGTAGAATGATGTGTAGAATGATGTGTAGAATGATGTATAGAATGAGGTGTGGAATGATGTGGAGAATGATGTGTAGAATGATGCGTAGAATGATATGTAGAAAGATGTGTAGTATGATGTGTACAATGATGTGCAGAATGATGTGTAGAATTAAAGATGTGTAGAATGACGTGTAGAATGATGTGCAGAATGATGTGCAGACTGATGTGTAGAATGATGCTAGAATGATGTGTAGAATGATGTGTAGAATGATGTGTAGAATGATGTGTAGAATGATGTGTAGAAATGATGTTGTGTAGAATGATTTTTAACATGATGTGTAGAATGATCAGTAGAATGATGTATAAAATGAAGTGCTGAATGATGTGCAGAATGATGTGTTCACTGATGTGCAGAATGATGTTGTAGAATGATGTGCAGAGTGATGTGTAGAATGATGTGTAGAATGATGTGTAGAATGATGTTGTGTAGAATGATGTGTAGAATGATGTGTAGAATGATGTTGTGCAGACAGATGTTGTGTGGAATTATGGGAAGAATGATGTGTAGAATGTTTTTTCGGATGATGCGTGGAATGACGTGCAGAATGATGTGTAGAATGATGTGCTTTAGAATTATGTGTAGAATTATGTGTAGAATGATGTGTCGAATGATGTGTAGAATGATGTTGTGTAGAATGATTTTTAAAATTATGTGTAGAATGATCAGTAGAATGATGTATAGAATGAAGTGTAGAATGATGTGTAGAATAATGTGCAGAATGATGTTGTGTAGAATGATGTGTAGAATGATATGTAGAATGAAGTGCAGAATGACGTGTAGAATGATGTGTAGAATGATGTGTAGAATGAGGTGTGGAATGATGTATAGAATGATGTGTAGAATGATGTGTAGAATGATGTTGTATGGAATGATGTGCACAATGCTGTGCAGAATGATGTGCAGAATGATGTGTAGAATGATGTGTAAAACATGTGTAGAATGATGTGTCGAAAGATGATGTGTCGAATGATGTGTAGAATGATGTATAGAATGATGTGTAGAATGATGTGTAGAATGATGTGTAGAATGATGTGCAGAATGATGATGTGTAGAATGATGTGTAGAATGATGTGTAGAATGATCAGTAGAATGATGTGTAGAATGATGTGTAGAATGATGTGTAGAATGATGTGTCGAATGAAGGTGTGCTAAATGATGTGTAGAATAGTGTGCAGAATGATGTGTCAAATGATGTGTAGAATAATGTGTTGAATGATGTTGTGTGGAATGATGTATAAAATGATGTGTAGAATGATCGTGTATGGAATGACGTGTAGAATGATGTGTAGAATGATGTTGTGTAGAATGATGTTGTGTGGAATGATGTGTATAATAATGTGTAGAATGTTGTGTCGAAAGATGTGTGGAATGATGTGCAGAATGATGTGTTGAATGAAGTGTAGAATGATATTGTGTCGAATGATGTGTATAATAATCTGAAGAATGTTGTGTCGAATGATGTGCGGAATGATGTGTCGAATGATGTGTAGAATGATGTGCAGAATGATGTGTTCACTGATGTGCAGAATGATGTTGTAGAATGATGTGCAGAATGATGTGCAGAGTGATGTGTAGAATGATGTGTAGAATGATGTGTAGAATGATGTTGTGTAGAATGATGTTCAGAATGATGTGTGCAATGATCAGTAGAATGATCATCAGAATGATGTATAGAATGTTGTGTAGATGATGTGTAAAATAATGTTGTGCAGAATGAAGTGTCGAATGACGTTGTGTAGAATGATGTTTAGAATGATGTGTCGAAAAATGTGCAGAATGATGTTGTGTAGAATGATGTGTAGAATGATGTGCAGAATGATGTGTAGAATGAGGTGTGGAATAATGTGGAGAATGATGTGTAGAATGATGCGTAGAATGCTATGTAGAAAGATGTGTAGAATGATGTATAGAATGACGTGTAGAATGAGGTGTGGAATGATGTGTAGAATGATGTGTAGAATGATGTGTAGAATGATGTGTAGAAAGATGTGTAGAATGATGTGTCGCATGATGTTGTACGGAATGATGTGCACAATGCTGTGCAGAATGATGTGCAGAACGATGTGTAGAATGATGTGTAGAATGATGTGTAGAATGATGTGTAGAATGATGTTGTATGGAATGATGTGCACAATGCTGTGCAGAATGATGGGCAGAATGATGTGTAGAATGATGTGTAGAATGATGTGTAGAATGACGTGTCGAAAGATGATGTGTCAAATGATGTGTAGAATGATGTATAGAATGACGTGTAGAATGAGGCGTGGAATGATGTGTAGAATGATATGTAGAATGATGTGTAGAAAGATGTGTAGAATGATGTGTAGCATGATGTTCTACGGAATGATGTACACAATGCTGTGCAGAATGATGTGCAGAATGATGTGTAGAATGATGTGTAGAATGATGTGTAGAATGATGTGTAGAATGATGTGTAGAATGATGTTGTATGGAATGATGTGCACAATGCTGTGCAGAATGATGTGCAGAATGATGTGTAGAATGATGTGTAGAATGATGTGTAGAATGATGTGTGGAATTATGTGTGGAATGATGTGTAGAATTATGTTATGCAGAATGGCGTCTTAGAATGATGTGCAGAATGATGTGTACAATGATGTGCAGAATGACGTGTAAAATGATCTTAGAATGATGTGAAGAATGATGTTTTGTAGAATGATGTGCAGAATGATGTGTAGAATGATATGTAGAATTATGTGTAGAATGATATGTAGAATGATGTGCAGAATGATGAGTAGAAAGATGTGTGGAATGATGTATCGAATGATGTGTAGAACGATATGTAGAATGAAGTGCAGAATGACGTGTAGAATGAAGTGTAGAATGATGTGTAGAATGAGGTGTGGAATGATGTATAGAATGATGTGTAGAATGATGTGTAGAATGATGTTGTATGGAATGATGTGCACAATGCTGTGCAGAATGATGTGCAGACTGATGTGTAGAATGATGTGTAAAACATGTGTAGAATGATGTGTCGAAAGATGATGTGTCGAATGATGTGTAGAATGATGTGTAGAATGATGTGCAGAATGATGATGTGTAGAATGATGTGTAGAATGATGTGTAGAATGATCAGTAGAATGATGTGTAGAATGATGTGTAGAATGATGTGTAGAATGATGTGTCGAATGAAGGTGTGCTGAATGATGTGTAGAATAATGTGCAGAATGATGTGTCAAATGATGTGTAGAATAATGTGTTGAATGATGTTGTGTGGAATGATGTATAAAATGATGTGTAGAATGGTCTTGTATGGAATGACGTGTAGAATGATGTGTAGAATGATGTTGTGTAGAATGATGTTGTGTGGAATGATGTGTATAATAATGTGTAGAATGTTGTGTCAAAAGATGTGTGGAATGATGTGTAGAATGATGTGTTGAATGAAGTGTAGAATGATGTTGTGTCGAATGATGTGTATAATAATCTGAAGAATGTTGTGTCGAATGATGTGCGGAATGATGTGTCAAATGATGTGTAGAATGATGTGCAGAATGATGTGTTCACTGATGTGCAGAATGATGTTGTAGAATGATGTGCAGAATGATGTGCCGAGTGATGTGTAGAATGATGTGTAGAATGATGTGTAGAATGATGTTGTGTAGAATGATGTTCAGAATGATGTGTACAATGATCAGTAGAATGATCATCAGAATGATGTATAGAATGTTGTGTAGATGATGTGTAAAATAATGTTGTGCAGAATGAAGTGTCGAATGACGTTGTGTAGAATGATGTTTAGAATGATGTGTCGAAAAATGTGCAGAATGATGTTGTGTAGAATGATGTGTAGAATGATGTGCAGAATGATGTGTAGAATGAGGTGTGGAATAATGTGGAGAATGATGTGTAGAATGATGCGTAGAATGATATGTAGAAAGATGTGTAGAATGATGTATAGAATGACGTGTAGAATGAGGTGTGGAATGATGTGTAGAATGATGTGTAGAATGATGTGTAGAATGATGTGTAGAAAGATGTGTAGAATGATGTGTCGCATGATGTTGTACGGAATGATGTGCACAATGCTGTGCAGAATGATGTGCAGAACGATGTGTAGAATGATGTGTAGAATGATGTGTCGAATGATGTGTAGAATGATGTGTAGAATGATGTTGTATGGAATGATGTGCACAATGCTGTGCAGAATGATGGGCAGAATGATGTGTAGAATGATGTGTAGAATGATGTGTAGAATGATGTGTGGAATTATGTGTGGAATGATGTGTAGAATTATGTTATGCAGAATGGCGTCTTAGAATGATGTGTAGAATGATGTGTACAATGATGTGCAGAATGACGTGTAAAATGATCTTAGAATGATGTGAAGAATGATGTTTTGTAGAATGATGTGCAGAATGATGTGTAGAATGATATGTAGAATTATGTGTAGAATGATATGTAGAATGATGTGCAGAATGATGAGTAGAAAGATGTGTGGAATGATGTATCGAATGCTGTGTAGAACGATATGTAGAATGAAGTGCAGAATGACGTGTAGAATGAAGTGTAGAATGATGTGTAGAATGAGGTGTGGAATGATGTATAGAATGATGTGTAGAATGATGTGTAGAATGATGTTGTATGGAATGATGTGCACAATGCTCTGCAGAATGATGTGCAGAATGATGTGTAGAATGATGTGTAAAACATGTGTAGAATGATGTGTCGAAAGATGATGTGTCGAATGATGTGTAGAATGATGTATAGAATGATGTGTAGAATGATGTGTAGAATGATGTGTAGAATGATGTGCAGAATGATGATGTGTGGAATGATGTGTAGAATGATGTGTAGAATGATCAGTAGAATGATGTGTAGAATGATGTGTAGAATGATGTGTAAAATGATGTGTCGAATGAAGGTGTGCTGAATGATGTGTAGAATAATGTGCAGAATGATGTGTCAAATGATGTGCAGAATAATGTGTTGAATGATGTTGTGTGGAATGATGTATAAAATGATGTGTAGAATGGTCTTGTATGGAATGACGTGTAGAATGATGTGTGGAATGATGTGTATAATAATGTGTAGAATGTTGTGTCGAAAAATGTGTGGAATGATGTGTAGAATGATGTGTTGAATGAAGTGTAGAATGATGTTGTGTCGAATGATGTGTATAATAATCTGAAGAATGTTGTGTCGAATGATGTGCGGAATGATGTGTCAAATGATGTGTAGAATGATGTGCAGAATGATGTGTTCACTGATGTGCAGAATGATGTTGTAGAATGATGTGCAGAATGATGTGCAGACTGATGTGTAGAATGATGTGTAGAAAGATGTGTAGAATGATGTGTCGCATGATGTTGTACGGAATGATGTGCACAATGCTGTGCAGAATGATGTGCAGAACGATGTGTAGAATGATGTGCAGAATGATGTGTCGAATGATGTGTAGAATGATGTGTAGAATGATGTTGTATGGAATGATGTGCACAATGCTGTGCAGAATGATGGGCAGAATGATGTGTAGAATGATATGTAGAATGATGTGTAGAATGATGTGTCGAAAGATGATGTGTCAAATGATGTGTAGAATGATGTATAGAATGATGTGTGTAATTATGTGTAGAATGATGTGTAGCAAGATGTGTAGAATGATGTATAGATTGACGTGTAGAATGAGGCGTGGAATGATGTGTAGAATGATGTGTAGAATGATGTGTAGAAAGATGTGTAGAATGATGTGTAGCATGATGTTGTCCGGAATGATGTGCACAATGCTGTGCAGAATGATGTGCAGAATGATGTTTAGAATGATGTGTAGAATGATGTGTAGAATGATGTGTAGAATGATGTGTGGAATTACGTGTGGAATGATGTGTAGAATTATGTTATGCAGAATGGCGTCTTAGAATGATGTGTAGAATGATGTGTACAATGATGTGCAGAATGACGTGTAAAATGATCTTGGAATGATGTGAAGAATGATGTTTTGTAGAATGATGTGCAGAATGATGTGTAGAATGATATGTAGAATTATGTGTAGAATGATATGTAGAATGATGTGCAGAATGATGAGTAGAAAGATGTGTGGAATGATGTATCGAATGATGTGTAGAATGATGTGTACAATGAAGTGTAGAATGATATGTAGAATGATATGTAGAATTATGTGTAGAATTATATGTAGAATGATGTGCAGAATGATGAGTAGAAAGATGTGTGGAATGATGTGCAGAATGATGTGTAGAATGGTATCTAGAGAGATGTGTAGAATGATCAGTAGAATGATGTGTGGAATGATGTGTCGAATAATGCTTGCAGAATGATGTGCCAAAGAAGTTGTGTAGAATGATGTGTCGAATGATGTGCAGAATGATGTGTAGAATGAAGTGTAGAATGACGTGCACAATGATGTGCAGAACGATGTGTAGTAAGATGTGCAGAATTATGTGTAGAATGCTGCGTAGAATGATGTGTAGAATGATGTTGTGTAAAATGATGTGTCGAATGATGTGCGAATAATGTGTGGAATGATGTTGTGTGGAATGATGTATCGAATGATGTGCAGAATGATGTGTAGAATGATGTGAAGAATGCTGTGTAGAATGCTGTGTAGAATGATGTGTAGAATGTTGTGTACAATGATGTGTAGAGTGAGGTGTAGAATGATGTGTAGAATGATGTGTAGAATGAAGTGTAGAATGAAGTGTAGAATGATGTTGTGCAGAACGATGTGTACAATGATGTGTAGAATGAAGTGGAGAATGATGTGCAGAATGATGTGTAGAATGATGTGCAGAATGATGTGTAGAATGGCGTGCAGAATGATGTGTAGAATGATGAGTAGAATGATGTGTGGAATGATGTGTCGAATAATGCTTGTAGAATGATGTGCCAAAGAAGTTTTGTAGAATGATGTGAAAATGATGTGTAGAATGATGTGTAGAATGTTGTGTACAATGATGTGTAGAATGAAGTGTAGAATGATATGTAGAATGATATGTAGAATGAAGTGTAGAATGAAGTGTAGAATGAGGTGTGGAATAATGTGTAGAATGTTGTGTCGAATGATGTGTGGAATGATGTGTAGAATGATGTGTTGAATGATGTGTAGAATGATGTTGTGTCGAATGATTTGTAAAATAATGTGTCGAATGTTGTGTCGAATGATGTGCGGAATGGTGTGTGGAATGATATGTAGAACGATGTGTAGAATGATGTTGTATGGAATGATGTGCACAATTCTGTGCAGAATGATGTGCAGAATGATGTGAAGAATGATGTGTAGAATGATGTGTTAAATGATGTGTCGAATGATGTTGTGTCGAATGATTTGTAGAATGATGTGTAGAATGACGTGTAGAATGATGTGTAGAATGATGTGTAGAATGCTGTGTAGAATGACGTGCAGAATGATGTTTAGAATGATGTTGTGAAGACTGGTATAGAATGATGTGTAGAATAATGTGTCGAATGATGTATGGCATGATATGTAGAATGATTTGCAGAATGATGTGTAGAACAATGTTGTGTAGAATGCTCTTTTGAATGATGTGTAGAATAATGTGGTGTAGAATGACGTGTAGGATGATGTATAGATTGATGTTGTGTAGACAGATGCTGGGTGGAATGATGGGTAGAATGATGTGTCGAATTTTGTGTCGGATGTTGCGTGGAATGATATGTCGAATGATGTGTAGAATGATGTGGTTTCGAATGATTTGTGGAATGAATTGTAGAATGATGTGTACAATGATTTGCATAATGATATGTAGAATGATGTGTAGAATGATGTGCAGAATGCTGTGTGCAATGATGTGCAGAATGAAGTATAGACTGATGTGTCGATTGTTGTGTCGAATGAAGTGCGGAATGATGTGTAGAATGATGTGCAGAATTATGTGTTCACTGATGTGCAGAATGATGTTGTGGAATGATGTGTAGAATGATGTGTAGAATGACGTGTAGAATGAGGTGTGGAATGATGTGTAGAGTGATGTGTAGAATGATGTGTAGAATGATGTGTAGAAAGATGTGTAGAATGATGTGTAGAATGATGTTGTATGGAATGATGTGCACAATGCTGTGCAGAATGATGCGCAGAATGATGTGAAGAATGATGTGTAGAATGATGTGTAACATGATGTGTCGAATGAAGTTGTGTCGAATGATGTGTAGAATGATGTGTAGAATGATGTGTAAAATGATGTGTAGAATGATGTGTAGAATGATGTGCAGAATGATGATGTGTAAATGATGTGTAAAATGACGTGTAGAATGATGTGTAGAATGATGTGTAGAATATTGTGGTGCAGAATGATGTGTCGAATGAAGTTATGTAGAATGATGTGTAGAATGATGTGTAGAATGATGTGTAGAATGCTGTGTAGAATGACGTGCAGAATGATGTTTTGAATGATGTTGTGAAGAATGGTATAGAATGATGTGTAGAATAATGTGTCGAATGATGTATGGAATGATATGTAGAATGATTTGCAGAATGATATGTAGAACAATGTTGTGTAGCATGCTCTTTTGAATGATGTGTAGAATAATGTTGTGTAGAATGACGGATGATGTATAGATTGATGTTGTGTCGACAGATGTTGGGTGGAATGATGGGTAGAATGATGTGTCGAATTTTGTGTCGGATGATGCGTGGAATGATATGTCGAATGATGTGTAGAATGATGTGGTTTCGAATGATTTGTGGAATGATGTGTAGAATGATGTGTACAATGATGTGCAGAATGATATGTAGAATGATGTGTACAATGATGTGCAGAATGCTGTGTGCAATGATGTGCAGAATGAAGTATAGACTGATGTGTCGAATGATGTGTAGAATGATGTGTAGAATGCTTTGTAGAATGTTGTGTAGAATGATGTTTAGAATAATGTGCAGAATGATCAGCAGAATGATGTAGAGAATGATGTGTAGAATGGTGTAGAATAGTGTTGTGTCGAATGATGGGTCGAATGAAGTTGTGTAGAATGATGTGTCGACTGATGTGTAGAATGATGTGTAGAATGCTGTGTAGAATGACGTGTAGAATGCTGTGTAGAATGATGTTGTGTAGAATGATGTATAGAATGATGTGTAGAATGATGTGTGGAATGATGTATGGAATGAAATGTAGAATGATGTGCAGAATGTAGTTTAGAATGCTGTTGTGCAGCAAGCTGTGTAAAATGATGTGTAGAATAATGTTGTGTAGAATGATGTGTCGAATTAAGTTGTGCAGAAAGATTTGTCGAATGATGTGCAGAATGATAAGTCGATTGATGTGTAGAATGATGTGTCGAATGATGTGCAGAATGATGTGTAGAATGTTGTGTTGAATAATGTGTAGAATGATGTATAGAATGATGTGTAGAATGATGATGTGTAGAATGCTGTGTAGAATGATGTGTAGAATGATCAGTAGAATGATGTGTGGAATGATGTGTCGAATAATGCTTGTAGACGATATGCCAAAGAAGTTGTGTGGAATGATGTGTCGAATGATGTGTAGAATAATGTGTAGAATGATGTTGTGCAGAACGATGTGTACAATGATGTGTAGAATGACGTGGAGAATGATGTGTAGAATGAAGTGTAGAATGATGTTGTGCAGAACGATATGTACAATGATGTGTAGAAAGATGTGTAGAATGATGTGTAGAATGATGTGTAGAAAGATGTGTAGAATGATGTGTAGAATGGCGTGCAGAATGATGTGTAGAATGATGTGTAGAATGATGCGTAGAATGATGTGTAGAATGATGTGTAGAATGATGTTGTATGGAATGATGTGCACAATGCTGTGCAGAATGATGTGTAGAACGATGATGTGTAGAATGATGTTGTGTGGAATTATGTGTTGAATGATCTGTAGAATGATGTGTAGAATGATGTAGTGAATGATGTGCAGAATGATGGGTAGAATGTAGTGTCGAATGATGTGTGGAATGATGTGTAGAATGATGTTATGCAGAATGGTGTTTAGAATGATGTGTAGAATGATGTGTACAATGATGTGCAGAATGATGTGTAGAATGCTCTTGGAATGATGTGAAGAATGATGTTTTGTAGAATGATGTGCAGAATGATGTGTAGAATGATATGTAGAATTATGTGTAGAAAGATATGTAGAATGATGTGCAGAATAATGAGTAGAAAGAGGTGTAGAATGATGTGTAGAATGATGTGTAGAATGATGTGTAGAATGATGTGTAGAATAATGTTGTGTCGAATGATGTGCCAAAGAAGTTGTGTAGAATGTTGTGTCGAATAATGTGTAGAATGATGTGTAGAATGCTGTGCAGAATGATGTGTAGAATGATATCTAGAATGATGTGTAGAATGATCAGTAGAATGATGTGTGGAATGATGTGTCGAATAATGCTTGCAGAATGACGTGCCAAAGAAGTTGTGTGGAATGATGTGTCGAATGATGTGCAGAATGATGTGTAGAATGAAGTGTAGAATGACGTGCACAATGATGTGCAGAATGATGTGTAGAAATGATGTTGTGTAGAATGATTTTTAAAATGATGTGTAGAATGATCAGTAGAATGATGTATAGAATGATGTGTAGAATGATGTGTAGAATAATGTTGTGTAGAATGTTGTGTCGAATGAAGGTGTGCAGAATGATGTGTAGAATGATGTGCAGAATGTTGTGTCGAATGATGTGTAGAATAATGTGTTGAATGATGTTGTGTGGAATGATGTATAGAATGATGTGCAGAATGATGTTGTGAGGTATGACGTGCAGAATGATGTGTCGAATGATGTTGTGAAGAATGATGTTGTGTGGAATGATGTGCATAATAATGTGTGGAATGTTGTATCGAATGATGTGTGGAATGATGTGTAGAATGATGTGTTGAATGAAGTGTAGAATGATGTTGTGTCCAATGATGTGTATAATAATCTGAAGAATGTTGTGTCGAATGATGTGTGGAATGATGTGTAGAATGATGTGTTGAATGAAGTGTAGAATGATGTTGTGTCCAATGATGTGTATAATAATCTGAAGAATGTTGTGTCGAATGATGTGTAGAATGATGTGCAGAATGATGTGCAGAGTGATGTGTAGAATGATGTGTAGAATGATATGTAGAATGATGTTGTGTCGAATGATGTTTAGAATGCTGTGTAGAATGATCAGTAGAATGATCAGCAGAATGATGTATAGAATGTTGTGCAGATGATGTGTAAAATAATGTTGTGTAGAATGAAGTGTCGAATGACGTTGTGTAGAATGATGTTTAGAATGATGTGTCGAATAATGTGCACAATGATGTTGTGTAGAATGATGTGTAAAATGATGTGTAGAATGATGTATAGAATGAGGTGTGGAATGATGTGTGAATGATGTGTAGAATGATGCGTAGAATGATGTGTAGAAAGATGTGTAGAATAATGTACAGAATGACGTGTAGAATGAGGTGTGGAATGATGTGTAGAATGATGTGTAGAATGATGTGTAGATTGATGTATAGAATGTTGTGTAGATGATGTGTAAAATAATGTTGTGTAGAATGATGTTTAGAATGATGTGTAGAATGATCAGTCGAATGATGTGTAGATTGATGTATAGAATGTTGTGTAGATGATGTGTAAAATAATGTTGTGTAGAATGAAGTGTCGAATGACGTTGTGTAGAATGATGTTTAGAATGATGTGTCGAATAATGTGCAGAATTATGTTGTGTAGAATGATGTGTAGAATGATGTGTGGAATGATGTGTAGAATGATGTGTAGAATGATGTTGTATGGAATGATGTGCACAATGCTGTGCAGAATGATGTGCAGAATGATGTGTAGAATGATGTGTAGAATGATGTGTAAAATGATGTGTCGAATTATGATGTGTCGAATGATGTGTAGAATGATGTAGAGAATGAGGTGTAGAATGATGTGTAGAATGATGTGTAGAATGATGTGCAGAATGATGATGTGTAGAATGATGTGTGCAATGATGTGCAGAATGATGAGTAGAATGATGTGTAGAATGATGTGTAGAATGATGTGAAGAATGATGTGTAGAATAATGTGTGGAATGATGTGTGGAATGAGATTTGGAATGAGGTGTGGAATGATATTTGGAATGCTGCGTGGAATGATGTGTGGAATGATTTCTGGAATGAGGTGTGGATTGATGTGTGGCATGATGTGTGCAATAATTGTGGCATGCTGTGTGGAATGAGGTGTGGAATGATGTGTGGAATGATGTTTGGAATGATATGTGGAATGATGTATTGAATGATGTGTTGAATGAGGTGAGGAATGATGTGTGGAATGAAGTGTGGAATGATGTGTGCAATGATGCGTCGAATTGTATCTGGAATGATGTGTGGAATAATGTGTGGAATAACGTGGGAATGATGTTTGGAATGATGTGTGGAATGATTCATGGAATGTTATGTGGAATGAGGTGTGGAATGATATTTGGAATGATGTGTGGAATGATGTGTGGAATGATGCGTGGAATGATGTGTTCAATGATGTGGAATGATGTGTGGAATGAGGTGTGGAATGATGTATGGAATGCTGTGTGGAATGATGTGTGGAATGATGTGTGGAATGAGGTGTGAAATGAGGAGTGGAATGATGTGAGGAATGATGTGTGGAATGATGTGTGGGATGCTTTGTGGAATGAGGTGTGGAATCAGTTATGGACTGATGTGTGGAATGATGTGTGGATTGATGTGTGGAATGATGTTTGGAATGTTGTGGAATGATGTGTGGAATCATTTCTGGAATGAGGTGTGGAATGAGGAGTCGAATGATGTGTGGAATGATGTGTGGAATGATGTGTGGAATCATGTGTGGAATGATGTGTGGAATCATGTGTGGAATGAGGTGAGGAATGAGGTATGGACTGATGTGTGGAATGATGTGTGGAATGATGTGTGCAATGATGTGTCGAATGATATCTGAAATGATGTGTGGAATAATGGGTGGAGTGATGTTTGGAATGATGTGTGGAATGATTCGTGGAATGTTATGTTGTATGAGGTGTGGAATGTTGTTTGGAATGATGTGTGGAATGATGTGTGGAATGATGTGTGGAATGATGTGTGGAATGTTGTGGAATGTTGTGTGGAATGAAGTGTGGAATGATGTGTGCAATGCTGTGTGGAATGATGTGTGGAATGAGGTGTGGAATGAGGAGTGGAATGATGTGTGGAATGATGTGTGGAATGATGTGTGGGATGAAGTGTGGATTGAGATGTGGAATGAGGTATGGACTGTTGTGTGGAATGATATGTGGATTGATGTATGGAATGATGAGTGGAATGTAGTGGAATGATGTGTGGAATGAGGTGTGCAATGATGTGTGGAATGATGTGTGGAATGAGGTGTGGAATGAGGAGTGGAATGATGAGTGGAATGATGTGTGGAATGATGTTTGGAATGATGTATGTAAAGATGTTTGGAATTATGTGTGGAATCAGGTGCGGAATGTGGCGTGGAATGATGTGTGGAATGAGGTGTGGAATGACGTGTGGAATGATGTTTGGAATTATGTGTGGAATGAGGTGCGGAATGTGGTGTGGAATGAGGTGTGGAATGATGTGTGCAATGAAGTGTTGAAAGTTTTGTGGAATGATGTGTGGAATGATATGTGGAATGAGATTTGGAATGAGGTGTGGAATGATATTTGGAATTCTGTGTGGAATGATGTGTGGAATGATTTCTGGAATGAGGTGTGGATTGATGTGTGGCATGATGTGTGCAATGATGTGTGGCATGCTGTGTGGAATGAGGTGTGGAATGATGTGTGGAATGATGTTTGGAATGATACGTGGAATGATGTATTGAATGATGTGTTGAATGACGTGAGGAATGATGTGTGGAATGAAGTGTGGAATGATGTGTGCAATGATGTGTCGAATGATATCTGGAATGATGTGTGGAATAAAGTGTGGAATAACGTGTGGAATGATGTTTGGAGTGATGTGTGGAATGATTCATGGAATGTTATGTGGAAAAGGTGTGGAATTATATTTGGAATGACGTGTCGAAAAATGTGGAATGATGTGTGGAATGAGGTGTGGAATGATGTGTGGAATGCTGTGTGGAATGATATGTGGAATGATTTGTGGAATGAGGTGTAAAATGAGGAGTGGAATGATGTGAGGAATGATGTGCAGAATGATGCGCAGAATGATGTGTAGAATGATGTGTAGAATGATGTGTAAAATGATGTGTCGAATTATGATGTGTCGAATGATGTGTAGAATGATGTAGAGAATGAGGTGTAGAATGATGTGTAGAATGATGTGTAGAATGATGTGCAGAATGATAATGTGTAGAATGATGTGTGCAATGATGTGCAGAATGATGAGTAGAATGATGTGTAGAATGATGTGTAGAATGATGTGTAGAATGATGTGAAGAATGATGTGTAGAATAATGTGTGGAATGATGTGTGGAATGAGATTTGGAATGAGGTGTGGAATGATATTTGGAATGCTGCGTGGAATGATGTGTGGAATGATTTCTGGAATGAGGTGTGGATTGATGTGTGGCATGATGTGTGCAATAATTGTGGCATGCTGTGTGGAATGAGGTGTGGAATGATGTGTGGAATGATGTTTGGAATGATATGTGGAATGATGTATTGAATGATGTGTTGAATGAGGTGAGGAATGATGTGTGGAATGAAGTGTGGAATGATGTGTGCAATGATGCGTCGAATGATATCTGGAATGACGTGTGGAATAATGTGTGGAATAACGTGGGAATGATGTTTGGAATGATGTGTGGAATGATTCATGGAATGTTATGTGGAATGAGGTGTGGAATGATATTTGGAATGATGTGTGGAATGATGTGTGGAATGATGTGTGGAATGATGTGGAATGATGTGTGGAATGAGGTGTGGAATGATGTATGAAATGCTGTGTGGAATGATGTGTGGAATGATGTGTGGAATGAGGTGTGAAATGAGGAGTGGAATGATGTGAGGAATGATGTGTGGAATGATGTGTGGGATGATTTGTGGAATGAGGTGTGGAATCAGTTATGGACTGATGTGTGGAATGATGTGTGGATTGATGTGTGGAATGATGTTTGGAATGTTGTGGAATGATGTGTGTAATCATTTCTGGAATGAGGTGTGGAATGAGGAGTCGAATGATGTGTGGAATGATGTGTGGAATGATGTGTGGAATCATGTGTGGAATGATGTGTGGAATCATGATGGAATGAGGTGAGGAATGAGGTATGGACTGATGTGTGGAATGATGTGTGGAATGATGTGTGCAATGATGTGTCGAATGATATCTGAAATGATGTGTGGAATAATGGGTGGAGTGATGTTTGGAATGATGTGTGGAATGATTCGTGGAATGTTATGTTGTATGAGGTGTGGAATGTTGTTTGGAATGATGTGTGGAATGATGTGTGGAAAGATGTGTGGAATGATGTGTGGAATGTTGTGGAATGTTGTGTGGAATGAAGTGTGGAATGATGTGTGCAATGCTGTGTGGAATGATGTGTGGAATGAGGTGTGGAATGAGGAGTGGAATGATGTGTGGAATGATGTGTGGAATGATGTGTGGGATGAAGTGTGGATTGAGATGTGGAATGAGGTATGGACTGTTGTGTGGAATGATATGTGGATTGATGTATGGAATGATGAGTGGAATGTTGTGGAATGATGTGTGGAATGAGGTGTGCAATGATGTGTGGAATGATGTGTAGAATGAGGTGTGGAATGAGGAGTGGAATGATGAGTGGAATGATGTGTGGAATGATGTTTGGAATGATGTATGTAAAGATGTTTAGAATTATGTGTGGAATCAGGTGCGGAATGTGGCGTGGAATGATGTGTGGAATGAGGTGTGGATTGACGTGTGGAATGATGTTTGGAATTATGTGTGGAATGAGGTGCGGAATGTGGTGTGGAATGAGGTGTGGAATGATGTGTGCAATGAAGTGTGGAAAGTTTTGTGGAATGATGTGTGGAATGATATGTGGAATGAGATTTGGAATGAGGTGTGGAATGATATTTGGAATTCTGTGTGGAATGATGTGTGGAATGATTTCTGGAATGAGGTGTGGATTGATGTGTGGCATGATGTGTGCAATGATGTGTGGCATGCTGTGTGGAATGAGGTGTGGAATGATGTGTGGAATGATGTTTGGAATGATACGTGGAATGATGTATTGAATGATGTGTTGAATGACGTGAGGAATGATGTGTGGAATGAAGTGTGGAATGATGTGTGCAATGATGTGTCGAATGATATCTGGAATGATGTGTGGAATAAAGTGTGGAATGATGTTTGGAGTGATGTGTGGAATGATTCATGGAATGTTATGTGGAAAAGTTTTGGAATTATATTTGGAATGATGTGTGGAATGATGTGTGGAATGATGTGTGGAATGATGTGTCGAAAGATGTGGAATGATGTGTGGAATGAGGTGTGGAATGATGTGTGGAATGCTGTGTGGAATGATATGTGGAATGATTTGTGGAATGAGGTGCAAAATGAGGAGTGGAATGATGTGAGGAATGATGTGTGGAATGGTGAGTGGGATGATGTGTGGAATGATGTGTGCAATCAGGTATGGACTGATGTGTGGAATGATGTGTGGATTGATGTTTGGAATGATGTTTGGAATGTTGTGGAGAATGATGAGTGGAATGAGGTGTGTAACGATGTTTGGAATGATGAATAGAATTAAGTGTGGAATGATGTGCTAATGATGTGTGGAATGATATTTGGAATGAGTTGTGGAATGCGGTGTGGAATGATGTGTGGAATGAGGTGTGGAATGATGTGTGGAATGATGTTTGGAATGATGTGTTGAATGATGAATGTAAATATGTTTGGAATTATGTGTGGAATGAGGTGCGGAATGTGGTTTGGAATGATGTGTGGAATGATGTGTGCAAAGAAGTGTGGAATGTTTTATGGAATGATGTGTGGAATGAGTTGTGGAATGATGTGTTGAATGATGAATGATGAATGATAGGTCCAAGTCAGCATGGTTTTGTGAAAGGGAAATCATGCTTGACAAATCTTCTGAAATTTTTTGAGGATGTTTACAGTAGAGTGGGTCAGGGAGAACCAGTTGATGTGGTATATTTGGACTTTCAGAAGGCGTTCGACAAGGTCCCACACAAGAGATTGATGTGCAAAGTTAGAGCACATGGGATTGTGTGTAGTGTACTGACATGGATTGAGAACTGGTTGTCAGACAGGAAGCAAAGAGTAGGAGTAAATGGGTACTTTTCAGAATGGCAGGCAGTGACTAGTGGGGTACCGCAAGGTTCTGTGCTGGGGCCCCAGCTGTTTACACTGTACATTAATGATTTAGATGAGGGGATTAAATGTAGTATCTCCAAATTTGCGGATGATACTAAGTTGGGTGGCAGTGTGAGCTGCGAGGAGGATGCTGTGAGGCTGCAGAGCGACTTGGATAGGTTAGGTGAGTGGGAAAATGCATGGCAGGTGAAGTATAATGTGGATAAATGTGAGGTTATCCACTTTGGTGGTAAAAACAGAGAGACAGACTATTATCTGAATGGTGACAGATTAGGAAAAGGGGAGGTGCAAAGAGACCTGGATGTCATGGTACATCAGTCATTGAAGGTTGGCATGCAGGTGCAGCAGGCGGTTAAGAAAGCAAATGGCATGTTGGCCTTCATAGCAAGGGGATTTGAGTACAGGGGCAGGGAGGTGTTGCTACAGTTGTACAGGGCATTGGTGAGGCCACACCTGGAGTATTGTGTACAGTTTTGGTCTCCTAACCTGAGGAAGGACATTCTTGCTATTGAGGGAGTGCAGCGAAGGTTCACCAGACTGATTCCTGGGATGGCGGGACTGACCTATCAAGAAAGACTGGATCAACTGGGCTTGTATTCACTGGAGTTCAGAAGAATGAGAGGGGACCTCATAGAAACATATAAACTTCTGACGGGGTTAGACAGGTTAGATGCAGGAAGAATGTTCCCAATGTTGGGGAAGTCCAGAACCAGAGGTCACAGTCTAAGGATAAGGGGTAAGCCATTTAGGACCGCGATGCGGAGGAACTTCTTCACCCAGAGAGTGGTGAACCTGTGGAATTCTCTACCATAGAAAGTTGTTGAGGCCAATTCACTAAATATATTCAAAAAGGAGTTAGATGAGGTCCTTACTACTAGGGGGATCAAGGGGTATGGCGAGAAAGCAGGAATGGGGTACTGAAGTTGAATGTTCAGCCATGAACTCATTGAATGGCGGTGCAGGCTAGAAGGGCCGAATGGCCTACTCCTGCACCTATTTTCTATGATTCTATGTTTCTATGATGCGTGGAATGATATGTAGAATGATGTCTCGAATGAGATGTGGAATGAGGTGAGGAATAATGTGTGGAATGATGTTTGGAATGCTGTGTGGAATGATGTGTGTAATGATGTGTGGAATGATGTATGGAATGACGCGTGGAATTATGTGTGTAATTATGTGTGGAATGATGTGTGGAATGATATGTGGAATGATGTAGTGAATGATGTGTGGTATAAAGTGTGGAATGAGGTGTGGGATGAAGTGTGGAAAGATGTGTGGAATGATGTTTGGAATGATGTGTGGAATGATGCTTGGAATGTTATGTGGTATGGGATGTGGAATGATGTTTGGAATGATGTGTGGAATGATGTGTGAAATGTTGTGTGGAATGATGTGCGGAATGATGTTTGGAATGTTATGTGGAATGTGGTGTGGAATGATGTTTGGAATGATGTGCGGAATCATGTGTGGAATGATGTGTGGAATGATGTGTGGTATGAGGTGAGGAATGAGGTATGGACTGATATGTGGAATGAGGTGTGGAATGATGTGTGGAATGTTGTGAAATGATGTGTGGATTGCGGTGTGGAATGATGTGTGGAATAATGTGTGGAATGATGTGTGGAATGATGTGTGGAATGATGTCTGAATGAATGTTTGGAATTATGTGTGGAATGAGGTGCGGAATGTGGTGTGGAATGATGTGTGGAATGATGTGTGCAATGAAGTGTGGAATGTTTTGTGGAATGATGTGTGGAATGAGTTGTGGAATGAGGTGTGGAATGATCTTTGAAATGAGGTTTTGAATGATGTGTGGAATGATGTGTGGAATGATGCGTGGAATGAGATGTGGAATGACGTGTGGAAGGAGATGTGGAATGAGGTGTGGAATGACGTGTGGAATGATGTGTGCAATGATGTGTGGAATGTTGTGTGGAATGATGCGTGGAATGATGTGTGGAATGATGTGTGGAATGATATCTGGAATGATGTATTGAATGATGCGTGGAATGAAGTGTGGAATGAGGTGAGGAATGATGTGTGGGATGAAGTATGGAAAGATGTGTGGAATGATTTGTGGAATGATGCGTGGAATCTTACGTGGAATGACGTGTGGAATGATGTTTGGAATGATGTGTGGAATGATGTGTGGAATGTTGTGTGGAGTGATGTGTGGAATGATGTGTGGAATGATGTGTGGAATGATGTGTCGAATGATATCTGGAATGATGTGTGGAATAATGTGTGGAATGTTGTTTGGAATGATGTTTGGAATTATGTGTGGAATGATGTGTGGAATGATGTGTGGAATGAAGCGTGGAATGATATGTGGAATGACGTGTGGAATGAGATGTGGAATTAGGTGTGAAATGATGGGTGGAATAATTTGTGGAATGCTGTGTGGAAGGATGTTTGGATATGATGTGTGGAATGATGTTGGGAAAGAGGTGTGGAATGAGGTATGGACTGATGTGTGGAATGATGTGTGGATTGATGTGTGGAATGATGTGTGGAATGTTGTGGAATGTTGTGTGGAATGATGTGTGGGATGAAGCGTGGAAAGAGGTGTGGAATGATGTGTGGGATGATGTGTGGAATCATATGAGGAATGATGTGTGGAATGAAGTTAGGAATAATGTGGGAATGAGTTGTTGAATGAGGTGTGAAATGTTGTGTGGAATGATGTGTGGAATGAGGTATGGAATGATGTGTGGAATGAAGTCTGGAATGATATGTGGAATGATGTGTGGAATGATGTGTGGAATGATGTTTGGAATGAGGTGTGGAATGAGGAGTGGAATGATGTGTGGAATGATGTGTGGAATGATGTGTGGGATGAAGTGTGGAATGAGATGTGGAATGAGGTATGGACTGATGTGTGGAATGATGTGTGGATTGATGTGTGGAATGATGTGTGGAATGTTGTGGAATGATGTGTGGAATGAGGTGTGGAATGATCTGTGGAATGATGTGTGGAATGAAGCGTGGAATGAGGTGTGGAAGGATGTGTGGGATGATGTGTGGAATCATATGAGGAATGATGTGTGGAATGAAGTTAGGAATAATGTGGGAATGAGTTGTGGAATGAGGTGTGAAATGATGTGTGGAATGATGTGTGGAATGAGGTGTGGAATGATGTGTGGAATGAAGTCTGGAATGATATGTGGAATGATGTGTGGAATTATGTGTGGAATGATGTTTGGAATTATATGTGGAATGAGGTGTGGATTGGTGTGTGGAATGATGTGTGAATGAGTTGTGGAATGATGTTTGGAATGATCTATGTAATGATGTTTGGAATTATGTGTGGAATGAGGTCCGGAAAGTGGCGTGGAATGATGTGTGGAATGAGGTGTGGAATGATGTGTGGAATGATGTGTGGAATGATGTGTGATGTATGTAATGATGTTTGGAATTATGTGTGGAATGAGGTGCGGAATGTGTTGTGGAATGATGTGTGGAATGATGTGTGGAATGATGTGTGGAATGATGTGTCGAATGATATCTCGAATGATGTGTGGAATAATGTGTGGAATGTTGTTTGGAATGATGTGTGGAATGATGTGTGGAATAATGTGTGGAATGATGCGTGGAATGATATGTGGAATGACCTGTGGAATGAGATGTGGAATTAGGTGTGGAATGATAGGTGGAATAATTTGTGGAATGCTGTGTGGAATGATGTGTGGAATGATGTGTGGAATGATGTGTGGAATGAGGTGTGGAATGAGGTATGGACTGAGGTGTGGAATGTTGTGGAATGTTATGTGGAATGAGGTGTGGAATGATGTGTGCAACGCTGTGTGGAATGATGTGTGGAATGATGTTTGGAATGAGGTGTGGAATGAGGAGTGGAATGATGTGTAGAATGATGTGTGGAATCATATGAGGAATGACGTGTGGAATGAAGTTAGGAATAATGTGGGAATGAGTTGTGGAATGAGGTGTGAAATGATGTGTGGAATGTAGTGTGGAATGAGGTGTGGAATGATGTGTGGAATGAAGTGTGGAATGATATGTGGAATGATGTGTTGAATTATGTGTGGAATGATGTTTGGAATAATATGTGGAATGAGGTGTGGATTGATGTGTGGAATGATGTGTGGAATGATATGTGGAACGACGTGTGGAATGAGATGTGGAATGAGGTGTGGAATGAAGTGTGGAATGATATGTGGAATGATGTGTTGAATTATGTGTGGAATGATGTTTGGAATTATATGTGGAATGAGGTGTGGAATGATGTGTGGAATAAGTTATGGAATGATGTTTGGAATGATGTATGTAATGATGTTTGGAATTATGTGTGGAATGAGGTGCGGAATGTGGTGTGGAATGATGTGTGGAATGAGATGTTGAATTATGTGTGGAATGATGTGTTTAATGATGTGTGGAATGATGTATGTAATGCTGTTTGGAATTATGTGTGGAATGAGGTGCGGAATGTGTTGTGGAATGATGTGTGGAATGATGTGTGCAATGAAGTATGGAATGTTTCGTGGAATGATATGTGGAATGAGTTGTGGAAATGATCTTTGAAATGAGGTTTGGAATGATGTGCGGAATGATGTGTGGAATGATGCGTGGAATGATATGTGGAATGACGTGTGGAATGAGATGTGGAATGAGGAATGGAATAAGGTGCGGAATGATGTGTCGAATGATGTGTGGAATGACGTGTGGGAAGATGTGTGGAATGATGTGTGGAATGAGGTGTGGAATGATGTATGGAATGACGCGTGGGATGAAATGAGGAATGATGTGTGGAATGATGTTTGGAATGATGTGTGCAATGATGTTTGGTATGTTGTGTGGAATGATGTGTGGAATTACATGTGGAATGATGTGTGGAATGATATGTGGAATGATGTAGTGAATGATGTGTGGAATAAAGTGTGGAATGAGGTGTGGGACGATGTTTGGAATGACGTGTGGAATGTTGTGGAATGATTGTGGATTGCGGTGTGGAATGATGTGTGGAAAGATGTGTGGAATGATGTGTGAAATGTTGTGTGGAATGATGTGTGGAATGTTGTTTGGAATGATATGTGGAATGTGGTGTGGAATGATGTTTGGAATGATGTGTGGAATGATGTGTGGATTGATGTGTGGAGTGATGTGTGGAATGAGGTGACGAATGAGATATGGACTGATGTGTGGAATGATGAGTGGAATGATGTGTGGAATGTTGTGGAATGATGTGTGGATTGCGGTGTGGAATGATGTGTGGAATAATGTGTGGAATGATGTGTGGAATGATGTGTGGAATGATGTATGTAATTACGTTTGGAATTATGTGTGGAATGAGGTGCGGAATGTGGTGTGGAATGATTTGTGGAATAATGTTTGCAATGAAGTGTGGAATGTTTTGTGGAATGATGTGTGGAATGAGTTGTGGAATGAGGTGTGGAATGTTATGTGGAATAATGTGTGGAATGATCTTTGAAATGAGGTTTGGAATGATGTGTGGAATGATGTGTGGAATGATGCGTGGAATGATATGTGGAATGTCGTGTGGAAGGAGATGTGGAATGAGGTCTGGAATGATGTGTGGAATGATGTGTGGAATGATGTGTGGAATGAAGTGTGGAATGAGGAATGGAATGATGTGTGGAATGATGTGTGGAATGATGTGTGGAATTATATGAGGAATGACTTGTGGAATGAAGTTAGGAATAATGTGGGAATGAGTTGTGGAATGAAGTGTGAAATGATGTGTGGAATGATGTGTGGAATGAGGTGTGGAATGATGTGTGGAATGAAGTGTGGAATGATATGTGGAATGATGTGTTGAATTATGTGTGGAATAATGTTTGGAATTATAAGTGGAATGATGTTTGGAATTATGTGTGGAATGAGGTGCAGAATGTGGTGTGGAATGATGTGTGGAATGATGTGTGCAATGAAGTGTGGAATGTTTTGTGGAATGATGTGTGGAATGAGTTGTGGAATGAGGTGTGGAATGTAATGTGGAATAATGTGTGGAATGATCTTTGAAATGAGGTTTGGAATGATGTGTGGAATGATGTGTGGAATGATGCGTGGAATGATATGTGGAATGTCGTGTGGAAGGAGATGTGGAATGAGGTCTGGAATGATTTGTGGAATGATGTGTGGAATGATGCGTGGAATATTGTGGAATGATGTGTGGAATGAGGTGTGGAATGATCTGTGGAATGATGTGTGGAATAATGTTTGGAATTATAAGTGGAATGAGGTGTGGATTGATGTGTGGAATGATGTGTGAATGAGTTGTCGAATGAGGTGTGGAATGATGTGTGGAATGAGTTATGGAATGATGTTTGGAATGATGTATGTAATGATGTTTGGAATTATGTGTGGAATGAGGTGCAGAATGTGGTGTGGAATGATGTGTGGAATGAGGTGTGGAATGATGTGTGGAATGATGTGTGGAATGATGTGTGGAATGATGTATGTAATGCTGTTTGGAATTATGTGTGGAATGAGGTGCGGAATGAGTTGTGGAATGATGTGTGGAATGAAGTATGGAATGTTTTGTGGAATGATGTGTGGAATGAGTTGTGGTATGATGTGTGGAATGTTATGTGGAATGAGGTGTGGAAATGATCTTTGAAATGAGGTTTGGAATGATGTGTGGAATGATGTGTGGAATGATGCGTGGAATGATATGTGGAATGACGTGTGGAATGTGATGTGGAATGAGGAATGGAATAAGGTGCGGAATGATGTGTGGAATGTTGTGTGGAATGATGTGTGGAATTACGTGTGGAATGATGTGTGGAATGATATGTGGAATGATGTAGTGAATGATGTGTGGAATAAAGTGTGGAATGAGGTGTGGGATGAAGTGTAGAAAGATGTGTGGAATGATGTTTGGAATGATGTGTGGAATGATGTGTTAAATGTTGTGTGGAATGATGTATGTAATTATGTTTGGAATTATGTGTGGAATCAGGTGCGGAATGTTATGTGGAATGTGGTGTGGAATGATGTTTGGAATGATGTGTGGAATGATGTGTGGAATGATGTGTGGAATGATGTGTGGAATGAGGTGAGGAATGAGGTATGGACTGATGTGTGGAATGATGTGTGGAATGATGTGTGGAATGTTGTGGAATGATGTGTGGATTGCGGTGTGGAATGATGTGTGGAATAATGTGTGGAATGATGTGTGAAATGATGTGTGGAATGATGTATGTAATTATATTTGGAATTATGTGTGGAATGAGGTACGGAATGTGGTGTGGAATGATGTGTGGAATGATGTGTGCAATGTAGTGTGGAATGTATTGTGGAATGATGTGTGGAATGAGTTGTGGAATGAGGTGTGGAATGTTATGTGGAATAAGGTGTGGAATGATCTTTGAAATTATGTTTGGAATGATGTGTGGAATGATGTGTGGAAAGATGCGTGGAATGATATGTGGAATGTCGTGTGGAAGGAGATGTGGAATGAGGTCTGGAATGATGTGTGGAATGATGTGTGCAATGATGTGTGGAATGTTGTGTGGAATGATGTGTGGAATGATGTGTGGAATGATGTGTAGAATGATATCTGGAATGATGTATTGAATGATGTGCGGAATGAAGTGTGGAATGAGGTGAGGAATGATGTGTGGGATGAAGTGTGGAAAGATGTGTGGAATGATTTGTGGAATGATGCGTGGAATCTTACGTGGAATGATGTGTGGAATGAAGTTTGGATTGATGTGCAGAATGATGTGTGGAATGTTGTGTGGAGTGATGTGTGGAATGATGTGTGGAATGATGTGTGGAATGATGTGTCGAATGATATCTGGAATGATGTGTTGAATAATGTGTGGAATGTTGTTTGGAATGATGTGTGGAATGATTCGTGGAATGTTATGTTGTATGAGGTGTGGAATGATGTTTGGAATGATGTGTGGAATAATGTGTGGAATGATGTGTGGAATGATGCGTGGAATGATATGTGGAACGACGTGTGGAATGAGATGTGGAATGAGGTGTGGAATGATGGGTGGAATGATTTGTGGAATGCTGTGTGGAATGATGTGTGGAATGATGTGTGGAATGATGTGTGAAATGAGGTGTGGAATGAGGTATGGACTGATGTGTGGAATGATGTGTGGATTGATGTGTGGAATGATGTGTGGAATGTTGTGGAATGTTGTGTGGAATGAGGTGTGGAATGATGTGTGCAACGCTGTGTGGAATGAAGTGTGGAATGATGTGTGGAACGAGGTGTGGAATGAGGAGTGGACTGATGTGTGGAATGATGTGTGGATTGATGTGTGGAATGATGTGTGGAATGTTGTGGAATGATGTGCGGAATGAGGTGTGGAATGATGTGTGGAATGATGTGTGGAATGAAGTGTGAAATGAGGTGTGGAATGATGTGTGGAATGATGTGTGGGATGATGTGTAATCATATGAGGAATGACGTGCGGAATGAAGTTAGGTCTAATGTGGGAATGAGTTGTGGAATGAGGTGTGAAATGATGTGTGGAATGATGTGTTGAATTATGTGTGGAATGATGTTTGGAATTATATGTGGCATGAGGTGTGGATTGATGTGTGGAATGAGGTGTGAATGAGTTGTGGAATGAGGTGTGGAATGAAGTGTGGAATGAGGTGTGGAATGTTGTTTGGAATTATTTGTGTAATGACTTGCGGAATGTGGTGTGGAATGATGTGTGGAATGAGGTGTGAAATGATGTGTGGAATGATGTGTGGAATGATGTGTGGAATGATGTGTGGAATGAGGTGAGGAATGAGGTATGGACTGATGTGTGGAATGATGTGTGGAATGATGTGTGGAATGTTGTGGAATGATGTGTGGATTGCGGTGTGGAATGATGTGTGGAATAATGTGTGGAATGATGTGTGGAATGATGTGTGGAATGATGTATGTAATTATGTTTGGAATTATGTGTGGAATGAGGTGCGGAATGTGGTGTGGAATGATGTGTGGAATGATGTGTGCAATGAAGTGTGGAATGTTTTATGGAATGATGTGTGGAATGAGTTGTGGAATGATGCGTGGAATGATATGTGGAATGTCGTGTGGAAGGAGATGTGGAATGAGGTCTGGAATGATGTGTGGAATGATGTGTGCAATGATGTGTGGAATGTTGTGTGGAATGATGTGTGGAATGATGTGTGGAATGATGTGTGGAATGATATCTGGAATGATGTATTGAATGATGTGCGGAATGAAGTGTGGAATGAGGTGAGGAATGATGTGTGGGATGAAGTGTGGAAAGATGTGTGGAATGATTTGTGGAATGATGCGTGGAATCTTACTTGGAATGATGTGTGGAATGATGTTTGGATTGATGTGTAGAATGATGTGTGGAATGTTGTGTGGAGTGATGTGTGGAATGATGTGTGGAATGATGTGTGGAATGATGTGTCGAATGATATCTGGAATGATGTGTGGAATAATGTGTGGAATGTTGTTTGGAATGATGTGTGGTATGTTTCGTGGAATGTTATGTTGTATGAGGTGTGGAATGATGTTTGGAATGATGTGTGGAATAATGTGTGGAATGATGTGTGGAATGATGCGTGGAATGATATGTGGAATGACGTGTGGAATGAGATGTGGAATGAGGTGTGGAATGATGGGTGGAATGATTTGTGGAATGCTGTGTGGAATGATGTGTGGAATGATGTGTGGAATGATGTGTGGATTGAGGTGTGGAATGAGGTGTGGAATGTTGTGGAATGTTGTGTGGAATGAGGTGTGGAATGATGTGTGCAACGCTGTGTGGAATGAAGTGTGCAATGATGTGTGGAATGATGTGTGGATTGATATGTGGAATGATGTGTGGAATGTTGTGGAATGATGTGTGGAATGAGGTGTGAAATGATGTGTGGAATGATGTGTGGAATGAGGTGTGGAATGACGTGTGGAATGAAGTGTGGAATGATATGTGGAATGAGGTGTGGATTGATGTGTGGAATGATGTGTGAATGCGTTGTGGAATGAGGTGTGGAATGAAGTGTGGAATGAGGTGTGTAATGATGTTTGGAATGATGTATGTAATGTTGTTTGGAATTATGTGTGGAATGAGGTGCGGAATGTGGTGTGGAATGATGTGTGGAATGAGGTGTGAAATGATGTGTGGAATGATGTGTGGAATGATGTATGGAATGATGTATGTAATGATGTTTGCAATTATGTGTAGAAGGAGGTGCGGAATTTGTTGTGGAATGATGTGTGGAATGATGTGTGCAATGAAGTGTGGAATGTTTTGTGGAATGATGTGTGGAATGAGCTGTGGAATGATGTGTGGAATGTTAGGTGGAATGAGGTGTGGAAATGATCTTTGAAATGAGGTTTGGAATGATGTATCGAATGATGTGTGGAATGATGCGTGGAATGATATGTGGAATGACGTGTGGAATGAGATGTGTGGAATGAGGAATGGAATTAGGTGCGGAATGATGTGTGGAATGATGTGTGGAATGACGTGTGGAATGATGTGTGGAATGATGTGTGGAATGATTTGTGGAATGATGCGTGGAATGATATGTGGAATGACGTGTGGAAGGAGATGTGGAATGAGGTCTGGAATGATGTGTGGAATGATGTGTGCAATGATGTGTGGAATGTTGTGTGGAATGATGCGTGGAATGATGAGTGGAATGATTTGTGGCATGATATGTGGAATGATGTATTGCATGATGTGTGGTATGATGTGTGGGATGATGTGAATGATGTGTGGAATGAGGTGTGGAATGATGTGTGGAATGTGGCGTGGAATGTTGTTTGGAATGACGTTTGGAATGATATGTGGAATGATTTTTGGAATGAGGTGAGGAATGATGTGTGGACTGATGTGTGGAATGAGGTCTCGAATGAGGTGTGGGACGAGGTGTGTAATGTGGTGTGGAATGTTGTGTGGAATGATGTTTGGAATGATGTGTGGAATGATGTTTGGAATGATGCGTGGAATGAGGATTAGAATGATGTGTCGAATGAGCTGTGGAATGATGTGTGGTATGATGTGTGGAATGATGTGTGGAATGATGTGTGGAATGAGGTGTGGAATGATTTGTGGAATTTGTTAGTAATGATGTGTGGAATGATGTGTGGAATGAGGTGTGGAATTATGTGTGGAATGAGGTGTGGATTGATGTGTGGAATGATGTGTGGAATGAGGTGTGCAATGATGTGACGAATGAGGTTCAGAATGAGGAGTGGAATGATGTATGGAATGATGTGTTGAATGTGGTATGGAATGAGGTGTGGAATGTTGTGTGGAATGATGTGTGGAAAGATGTGTGGAATGTGGCATGGAATGGGGTGTGAAATGATGTGTAGAATGAGATGTGGATTGATGAGTGGTATGATGTGTGGAATGCTGTGTGGAATGATGTGTGTGGAATGATGTGTGGAATGTGGTATGGAATGATGTTTATAATGATGTGAGGAATGTTGTGTGGAAAGATGTGTGGAATGTGGTGTGGAATGAGGTGTGGAATGTTGTGTGGAATGATGTATGGAATGATGTTGGAATGAGCTCTGGAATGAGATGTGGGAAGATGTGTGGAATGAGGTGTGGAATGAGGTGTGTAACGAAGAGTGGAATGAGATGTGGAATGATGTTTGTAGCGAGTTTTGGAATGCCGTTTCGAATGATGTGTGGAGTGATGTTTGTAATGATGTGAGGAATGAGGTGTGGAATCTGGTGTGGAATGTTGTGTGGAATGATGTGTGGAACGATATGTGGAATGATGTATTGAATGATGTCTGGAATGATGTGTAATGAGGTGAGGAATGATGAGTGGAATGAAGTGTGGAATGATGTGTGGAATGATATGTGGAATGATATGTGGAATGCTATGTGTAATGAGGTGTGGAATGATGTTTGGAATGATGTGTGGAATGTTGTGTTGCATGATGTATGTAATGATGATTGGAATGATGTGTGGAATTTTATGTGGAATGAGCAGTGGAATGATGTTTGGAATGATGTGTGGAATGATGTGTAGAATGATGTGTGGAATGATGTGTGGAATGAGGTATGGAATGAGGTATGGACTGATGTGTGGAATGATGTGTGGAATGATGTGTGGAATGTTGTGGAATGATGTTTGGAATGATGTGTGGAATGATGTGTGGAATGTTGTGGAATGATGTGTGGAATGATGTGTGGAATGATGTGTGGAACGAGGAGTGGAATGATGTGTGGTATAAGATGTGGAATGAGGTGTGGAATGATATTTGGAATGCTGTATGGAATGATGTGTGGTATGTTGTGTTGAATGTGGTGTGGATTTACGTGTGGAATGATATATGCAATGATGCGTTGCATGCTGTGTGGAATAATGCGTGGAATGAGGTGAGGAATGATGTGTGGAATGCGGTGTGCAATGATGTTTGGAATGATGTGTGGAATGATGTGCGGCATGATGTGTGGATTGAGATGTGTAATGATGTGTGGAATGTTATGGAATGATGTGTGGAATCAGTTGTGGAATGAGATGTGGAATGATGTGTGGAATTATGTGTGGAATGTGGTGCGGAATGATGTGTGGAATGATGTATGCAATGATGTGTTGCATGCTGAGTGGAATGATGCGTGGAATGAGGTGAGGAATGATGTGTGGAATGATGTGAGGGATGATGTGTGGAATCATATGAGGAATGATGTGTGGATTGATGTGTGGAATGATGTGTGAATGAGTTGTGGAATGAGGTGCGGAATGTGGTGCAGAATGATGTGTGGAATGATGAGTGGAATGATGTGTGCAATGATTTGTGGAATGAGATGTGGAATGATGTGTGGAATGATGTGTGGAATAAGATGTGGAATGATGCGTGGAATGATGTGTGGAATGAGGTGTGGAATGATGTGTGGAATGTTGTGTGCAATGATGTGTAGAATGATGTGTGGAATGATGTGTTGAATGATGTGTGGAATGATGTGTGGAATACTGTGTGGAATGATGTCTGGAATGATGTGTGGAATGATGTGTGGAATGATGTATGAAATGACGCGGTAAATGAAATGTGGAATTGGTGTGTGGAATGATCTGTGGAATGATGTGTGGAATGAAGTGTGGAAAGATTTGTGGAATGATGTGTGGAATGAGATGTGGAATGATGCGTGGAATGATGTGTGGAACGATATGTGGAATGATGTATTGAATGATGTGTGAAATGATGTGTGGATTGAGGTGAGGAATGATGTTTGGAATGAAGTGTGGTAAGATGTGTGGAATGATGTGGGAACGAGTTGTGGAATGAGATGTGGAATGATAATTGGAATGACATGTGGAATGAAGAGTGGATGATATTTGGAATGTTTTTTGGAATGATGTGAGGAGTGATGTGTGTAATAATGTGTGGAATGTTATGGAATGATGTGTGGAATGAGGTGTGCAATGATGTTTGGAATGATGTGTTGAATGATGTGCGGCATGATGTGTGGATTGAGTTGTGTAATGATGTGTAGAATGTTATGGAATGATGTGTGGAATGAGGTGTGGAATGATATGTAGCATGAAGAGTGGTATGATATGTGGAATGATGTTTGGAACGATGTGTGGAATGATGTGTGTGATGATGTATTGAATGATGTGTGGAATGATGTGTAGAATGATGTGTGAATTGATGTGTGTAATGTTGTGTGGAATGTTATGGAATAATGTGTGGAATGAGGTATGGAATGATGTGTCAATGATGTGAGGAAAGATGTGTGGAATAATGTGTGTAATAACGTATGGAATGGTGCCTGGAATGATGTTTGGAATGTATGTGTGGAATGATGTATGGAATGATGTGTGGATTGACGTGTGTAATGATGTGTGAATGAGTTGTGGAATGAGGTGTGGAATGATGTGTGGAATGATGTTTGGAATAAGGTGTGGCATGATGTTTCGAATGATGTTTAGAATGAAGTGTGGAATGATGTGTTGAAAGATGAGTGGAATGATGTGTGGAATGAGTTGTGGAATGAGGTTTGGAATGATGTGTGGAATGAGGTGTGGAATGAGTTGTGGAATGATGTGTGGAAAGACGTGTGGAATGATGAGTGGAATGTTGTATGTAATGACGTTTTGAATTATGTGTGGAATGAGGTGCTGAATGTGGTGTGGAATGATGTGTGGAAAGATGTGTGGAATGATGTGTGGAATGCTATGTGGAATGATGTGTGGAATGATGTGTGGAAAGATGTGTGCAATGATGTGTGGAATGTTATGTGGAATGATGTGTGGAATGATCTTTGGAACGAGGTTTGGAATGATTTGTGGAATGATGTGTGGAATGATGCGTGGAATCATATGTGGAATGAGGTGTGGAATGATATGTGGAATGAGGTTTGGAATGATGTGTCGAATGATGTGTCGAATGCTGTGTGGAATGATGTGTGGAATGATGTGTGGAATGATGTGTGGAATGATATGTGGAATGATGTATTGAATGATGTGTGGAATGATGTGTGGAATGAGGTGAGGAATGATGTGTGGAATGAAGTGTGGAAAGATGTGTGGAATGATGTGAGGAACGAGGTGTGGAATGAGATGTGAAATGATGCGTGTAATTATTTGTCGAATGAGGAGTGGGTGATATTTGGAATGTTGTTTGAAATGATGTTTGGATTGACGTGTGTAATGATGTGTGGAATGTTATGGAATTATGTGTGGAATGCGGTATGGAATGGTTATCTGGAATGATGTATGGAATGATGTGTGGAATGGTGTTTGGAATGATGTGTGGAATGATGTGTGGAATGATGTGTGGATTGGTGTGTAATGATGTGTGGAATGTTATGGAATGTTGTGTGGAATGAGGTATGGAATGAAGTGTCAATGATGTGTGGAAAGATGTGTGGAATCATTTGTGGAATGATGTGTGGAATGTTGTATGGAAAAATGTTTTTAATTATGTGTGGAACGAGGTGTGGAATGATGTGTGGAATGATGTGTGGAATGAGATGTGGAATGATGCGTGGAATGAAGTGTGGAATGATATGTGGAATGACGTATTGAATGATGTGTGGAATGATGTATGGAATGAGGCGAGGAATGATGTTTGGAATGAAGTGTGGAAAGATGTGTGGAATGATGTGGGAGCGAGTTGTGGAATGAGATGTGGAATGATGTGTTGAATGATGTGTGGAATGATGTGTGGAATGAGGTGAGGAATGATGTTTGGCTTGATGTGTGGATTGACGTGTGTAATGATGGGTGGAATGTTATGGAATGATGTGTGGAATGAGTTGTGGAATGGAATGTGGAATGAGTAGTGGATGATATTTGGAATGTTGTTTGGAATGATGTGTGGATTGATGTGATTAATGATGTGTGGAATGTTATGGAATGATGTGTGGAATGCGGTGTGGATGCTGTTTGGAATGGTGTGTGGAATGATGTTTGGCTTGATGTGTGGAATGATATGTGGAATGATGTGTGGAATGATTTGTGAATGGATGTGTGTAATGATGTGTGGAATGTTATGGAATGATATGTGGAATGATGTGTGGAATGATGTGTGGAATGATGTTTGGAATGATGTGTGGAATGATGTGTGGAATGATGTGTGGAGTAATGCGTGAAATGTTGTGTAGAATGTTATGGAATGATGTATGGAACTATGTGTGGAAGGCTGTATGGAATGATGTGTGGAATGATGTGTGGAATGATGTGTGGAATGAGGTGTGGAATTAGGTATGGAATGAGGTGTGGAATGATGTATGGAATGAGGTGTGGAATGATGTGTGGAATGAGGTCTGGAATGATGTGTGGAATGATGTCCGGTAATGATGTGTGGAATGTTGTGTTGCATGATGTATGTAATGATGATTGGAATGATGTGTGAAATGATGTGTGGAATTTTATGTGGAATGAGCAGTAGAATGATGTTTGGAATGATGTGTGGAATGATGTGTGGAATGATGTGTGGAATGATGTGTGGAATGAGGTATGGAATGAGGTATGGACTGATGTGTGGAATGATGTGTGGAATGATGTGTGGAATGAGGTGAGGAATGATGCGTGGAATGATGTGTGGAATGATATGTGGAATGATGTGTTGAATGATGTGTGGAATGATGTGTGGAATGAGGTGAGGAATGCTGTTTGGCTTGATGTGTGGATTGACGTGTGTAATGATGGGTGGAATGTTATGGAATGATGTGTGGAATGAGTTGTGTAATGATGTGTGGCATGATGTGTGGAATGAAATGTGGAATGAGTAGTGGATGATATTTGGAATGTTGTTTGGAATGATGTGTGGATTGATGTGATTAATGATGTGTGGAATGTTATGGAATGATGTGTGGAATGCGGTGAGGAATGCTGTTTGGAATGATGTGTGGAATGATGTGTGGCTTGATGTGTGGAATGATATGTGGAATGATGTGTGGAATGATTTGTGAATGGATGTGTGTAATGATGTGTGGAATGTTATGGAATGATATTAGGAATGATGTGTGGAATGATGTGTGGAATGATGTTTGGAATGATGTGTGGAATGATGTGTGGAATGATGTATTGAATGATGTGTGGAATGATGTGTCGAATGATATCTGAAATGATGTGTGGATTGATGTGTGAAATGTTGTGTAGAATGTTATGGAATGATGTGTGGAACTATGTGTGGAAGGCTGTATGGAATGATGTGTGGAATGATCTATGGAATGACGTGCGGAATGATGTTTGGAAGAAGGTGTGGAATGATGTGTGGAATGAGATGTGGAATGATGCGTGGAATGTTATGTGGAATGAGGTGTGGAACGAAATTTTGAATGCTGTGTGGAATGATATGTGCAATGATGTGTGGAATGACGTGTGGAATGAGGTGTGGATAGATGTGTGGAATGATGTGTGGAATGAGATGTGGAATGAGGTATCGATTGAGGAGTGGAATGACGTGTGGAATGATGATTGGAATTATGTGTGGGATGATGTGTGGAATCATATGAGGAATGATGTGTGGATTTGTGTGTGGAATGATGTGTGAATGAGTTGTGGAATGAGGTGTCGAATGATGTGTGGAATGACGTGTGGAATGAGGTGTGGAATGATGTTTGGAATGTTGTCTGGAATGAAGTGTGGAAAGATGTTTTGAATGATGTGTGGAATGATGTGTGATATGAGATGTGGAATGAGGTGTGGAATGATGTGTGGAATAAGGTGCGGAATGTTGTGTCGAATGATATCTGGAATGATGTGTGGAATTATGTGTGGAATGCTGTATGGAATGATGTGTGGAATGAAGTGTGGAATGAGGTGTGGATTGATGTGTGGAATGATGTGTGCAATGATGTGTGGCATGCTGTATGGAATGAGGTGTGGAATGTTGAGTGGAATGATGTGTGGAATGATATGTAGAATGATGTATTGAATTATGTGCGGAATGAGGTGAGGAGTGATGTGTGGACTGAAGTTTGGAATGCTGTGTGCAATGATGTGCCGAATGATATCTGGAAATATGTGTGGAATAATGTGTGGAATTATGTTTGGAATGATGTGTGGAATGATGCGTGGAATGATCTGTGGAATGAGGTATGGATTGATGTTTATAATGATGTGTGGAATGATGTGTGGAAAGATGTGTGGAATGATGTGTGGAATGAGGGATGAAATGAGGTCTGTACTGATGTGTGGAATGATGTGTGGATTGATGTGTGGTATGAGGTTTGGAATGAGGAGTGGAATGATGTGTGAATGAGTGGTGGAATGAGGTTTGGAATGATGTGTGGAATGATGTTTGGAATGAGGTGTGGAATGATGTTGGGAATGATGTGTAGAATGAAGTGTGGAATGATGTGTTGAAAGATGAGTGGAATGATGTGTGGAATGAGTTGGGGAATGAGGTGTGCAATGATGTGTGGAATGAGGTGTGGAATGATGTGTGGAATGAAGTGTGGAATGATGTGTGGAATGAAGTACGTAATGATGTTTGTAATTATTTGTGGAATGACGTGCTGAATGTCGTGTGGAATGATGTTTGAAATAATGTGTGCAATGATGTGTGGAATGTTTTGTTGAATAATGTATGGAATGAGTTGTGGAATGATTTGTGGAATTATCTTTGGAATGAGGTTTGGAATGATGTGTGGAATGATGTGTGGAATGATGTTTGGATTAATTGGTAGAATGAGTTGTGGAATGAGCTGTGGAATGAGGTTTGGAATGATGTGTGGAATGATGTGTGGAATGCTGTGTGGAATGGTGTGTGGAATAAATTATGGAATGATGTGTGGATTGATGAGTGGAATGCTGTGTAGAATGATGTGTGGAATGATGCGTGGAATGATGTGTGGAATGATGGATAGAATGTTGATTGAAAAGATGCGTGGAATGATGTGTGGAACGAGGTGTGGAATGATGTGTGGAATGATATGTGGAATGTTGTATTGAATGAAGTGTGGAATGATGTGTGGAATGAGGTGAGCAATGATGTGTGGAATGAAGTGTGGAATGATGTGTGGAATGATATGTGGAATGCGTTGTGGAATGTTATGTGGTATGAGGTGTGGAATGATGTTTGGTATGATGTGTGGAATGATGTGTGGAATGATGTGTGGAATGATGTGTGGAATGAGGTGTCGATTTATGTGTCGAATGATATCTGGAATGATGTGTGGAATGATTTGTGGAATGATCTGACGAATGATTTCTGGAATGAGGTGTGGAATGATGTGTGGATTGAGGTGTGGAATGTTATATGGAATGAGGTGTGGGATGATGTGTGGAATGATGTGTGGAATGAGATGTCGAATGATGCGTGGAATGATGTGTGGAATGCTGTGTGAAATGATGTGTGGAATGAGGTGTGGAATGATGTGTGGAATTTTGTGTGCAATGATGTGTAGAATGATGTGTGGAATGATGTGTTGAATGATGTGTGGAATGATGTGTGGAATGCTGTGTGGAATGATGTGTTGAACGAAGTGTGGAATGATGTGTGGAATGATGTATGAAATGACGCGGTAAATGAAATGTGGAATTGGTGTGTGGAATGATCTGTGAAATGATGTGTGGAATGAAGTGTGGAAAGATTTGTGGAATGATGTGTGGAGTGATGTGCGAAATGGTGTGTGGAATGTTGCGTGGAAAGATGTGTTTGATGTTGTGTGGAACGAGGTGTGAAATGAAGTGTGAAATGATGTGTGGAATGATGTGTGGAATGAGATGTGGAATGATGCGTGGAATGATGTTTGGAACGATATGTGGAATGATGTATTGAATGATGTGTGGAATGATGTGTGGAATGAGGTGAGGAATGATGTTTGGAATGAAATGTGGTAAGATGTGTGGAATGATGTGGGAACGAGTTGTGGAATGAGATGTGGAATGATACTTGGAATGACATGTGGAATGAGGAGTGGATGATATTTGGAATGTTGTTTGGAATGATGTGAGGATTGATGTGTGTAATGATGTGTGGAATGTTATGGAATAATGTGTGGAATGAGGTGTGCAATGATGTTTGGAATGATGTGTGGAATGATGTGAGGCATGATGTGTGGATTGAGGTGTGTAATGATGTTTGGAATGTTATGGAATGATGTGTGGAATCAGATGTGGAATAATGTGTGGAATTATGAGTGGAATGATGTGTGGAATGATATGTGGAATGATGTATTGAATGATGTGTGGAATTATGTGTGGAATGAGGTGCGGAAAGATGTGTGGAATGAAGTATGGAATGATTTATGGAATGCTGTGTGGAATGATGTGTGGAATGATGTGTGGAATGATGTGTGGAACGATATGTGGAATGATGTATTGAATGATGTCTGGAATGATGTGTAATGAGGTGAGGAATGATGAGTGGAATGAAGTGTGGAATGATGTGTGGAATGATATGTGGAATGATATGTGGAATGTTATGTGTAATGAGGTGTGGAATGATGTTTGGAATGATGTGTGGAATGATGTGTGGAATGAGGTGAGGAATGATGCTTGGAATGAAATGTGGTAAGATGTGTGGAATGATGTGGGAACGAGTTGTGGAATGAGATGTGGAATGATACTTGGAATGACATGTGGAATGAGGAGTGGATGATATTTGGAATGTTGTTTGGAATGATGTGAGGATTGATGTGTGTAATGATGTGTGAAATGTTATGGAATGATGTGTGGAATGAGGTGTGCAATGATGTTTGGAATGATGTGTGGAATGATGTGCGGCATGATGTGTGGATTGAGGTGTGTAATGATGTGTGGAATGTTATGGAATGATGTGTGGAATCAGTTGTGGAATGAGATGTGGAATGATGTGTGGAATTATGAGTGGAATGATGTGTGGAATGATATGTGGAATGATGTATCGAATGATGTGTGGAATTATGTGTGGAATGAGGTGCGGAATGATGTGTGGAATGAAGTATGGAATGATGTATGGAATGCTGTGTGGAATGATGTGTGGAATGATGTGTGGAATGATGTGTGGAACGATATGTGGAATAATGTATTGAATGATGTCTGGAATGATGTGTAATGAGGTGAGGAATGATGAGTGGAATGAAGTGTGGAATGCTGTGTGGAATGATATGTGGAATGATATGTGGAATGTTATGTGTAATGAGGTGTGGAATGATGTTTGGAATGATGTGTGGAATGATGTGTGGAATGATGTGTGGAATGATGTATGGAATGAGGTGTGGAATGAGGTATGGAATGAGGTGTGGAATGATGTGTGGAATGAGGTGTGGAATGATGTGTGTAATGAGGTGTGGAATGATGTGTGGAATGATGTGCGGTAATGATGTGTGGAATGTTGTGTTGCATGATGTATGTAATGATTATTGGAATGATGTGTGGAATTTTATGTGGAATGAGCAGTGGAATGATGTTTGGAATGATGTGTGGAATGATGTGTGGAATGATGTGTGGAATGAGGTATGGAATGAGGTATGGACTGATGTGTGGAATGATGTGTGGAATGATGTGTGGATTGATGTGTGGAATGATGTGTGGAATGTTGTGGAATGATGTGTGGAATGATGTGTGGAATGTTATGTGGAATGATGTGTGGAATAATGTGTGGAACGAGGAGTGGAATAATGTGTTGTATGAGATGTGGAATGAGGTGTGGAATGATATTTGGAATGCTGTATGGAATGATGTGTGGTATGATGTGTTGAATGAGGTGTGAATTTCCGTGTGGAATGATGTATGTAATGATGTGTTGCATGCTGTGTGGAATGATGCGTGGAATGAGGTGAGGAATGATGTGTGGAATGCGGTGTGCAATGATGTTTGGAATGATGTGTGGAATGATGTGCGGCATGATGTGTGGATTGAGGTGTGTAATGATGAGTGGAATGTTATGGAATGATGTGTGGAATCAGTTGTGGAATGAGATGTGGAATGATGTGTGGAATTATGTGTGGAATGAGGTGCGGAATGATGTGTGGAATGAAGTATGGAATGATGTGTGAAATGCTGTGTGGAATGATGTGTGGAATGATATGTGGAATGATGTATTGAATGATGTATGGAATTATGTGTGGAATGAGGTGCGGAATGATTTGTGGAATGAAGTATGGAATGATGTGTGGAATGCTGTGTGGAATGATGTGTGGAATGATGTGTGGAATGATGTATTGAATGATGTGTGGAATTATGTATGGAATGAGGTGCGGAATGATGTGTGGAATGAAGTATAGAATGATGTGTGGAAAGCTGTGTGGAATGATGTGTGGAATGATGTGTGGAATGATGTGTGGAACGATATGTGGAATGATGTATTGAATGATGTCTGGAATGATGTGTAATGAGGTGAGGAATCATGAGTGGAATGAATTGTGGAATGATGTTTGGAATGATTTGTGGAATGATGTGTGGAATGTTGTGTGGAATGATGTGCGGAATCAGGTGTGGAATGAGGTATGGAATGAGGTGTGGAATGATGTGTGGAATGAGGTGTGGAATGATGTGTGGAATGAGGTGTGGAATGATGTGTGGAATAATGTCCAGTAATGATGTGTGGAATATTGTGTTGCATGATGTATGTAATGATGATTGGAATGCTGTGTGAAATGATGTATGGAATGATGTCTGGAATGATGTGTGGAATGAGATATGGAATGAGGTATGGACTGTATGTGTGGAATGATGTGTGGAATGATGTGTGGATTGATGTGTGGAATGATGTGTGGAATGTTGTGGAATGATGTGTGGAATGACGTGTGGAATGTTATGTGGAATGATGTGTGGAATGATGTGTGGAACGAGGAGTGGAATGATGTGTGGTATGAGATGTGGAATAAGGTGTGGAATGATATTTGGAATGCTGTATGGAATGATGAGTGGTACGATGTGTTGAATGAGGTGCGGATTTATGTGTGGAATGATGTATGCAATGATGTGTTGCATGCTGTGTGGAATGATGCGTGGAATGAGGTGAGGAATGATGTGTAGAATGATGTGTGAAATGATGTGTGGAATCATATGAGGAATGATGTATGTATTGATGTGTGGAATGATGTGTGAATGAGTTGTGGAATGAGGTGTGGAATGATGTGTGGAATGATGTGTGGACTGAGGTGTGGAATGATGTTTGGAATGATGTGTAGAATGAAGTGTGGAATGACGTGTTGAATGATGTTTGGAATGTTGTGTGGAATGAGTGGTGGAATGAGGTGTGGAATGATGTGTGGAATGAGATGTGGAATGATGCTGGAATGATGTGTGGAATGAAGTGTGGAATGATGTGTGGAATGTTGTGTGCAATGATGTGTAGAATGATGTGTGGAATGATGCGTTGAATGATGTGTGAAATGATGTGTGGAATGCTGTGTGGAATGATGTGTGGAATGATGTGTGGAATGATGTGTGGAATGATGTATGAAATGACGCGGTAAATGAAATGTGGAATTGGTGTGTGGAATGATCTTTGGAATGATGTGTGGAATGAAGTGTGGAAAGATGTGTGGAATGATGTGTGGAACGAGGTGTGAAATGAAGTTTGGAATGATGTGTGGAATGATGTGTGGAATGAGATTTGGAATGATGCGTGGAATGATGTGTGGAACGATATGTGGAATGATGTATTGAATGATGTGTGAAATGATGTGTGGATTGAGGTGAGGAATGATGTTTGGAATGAAGTGTGGTAAGATGTGTGGAATGATGTGAGGAACGAGGTGTGGAATGAGATGTGTAATGATGCGTGGAATTATTTGTCGAATGAGGAGTGGGTGATATTGGAATGTTGTTTGGAATGATGTTTGGATTGACGTGTGTAATGATGTGTGGAATGTTATGGAATGATGTGTGGAATGCGGTATGGAATAATATCTGGAATGATGTATGGAATGATGGGTGGAATGTTGTTTGGAATGAAGTGTGGAATAATGTGTGGAATGATGTGTGGATTGGTGTGTAATGATGTGTGGAATGTTATGAAATGTTGTGTGGAATGAGGTATGGAATGATGTGTCAATGATGTGTGGAAAGAAGTGTGGAATCATTTGTGGAATGATGTGTGGAATGTTGTGTGGAAAGATGTTTTTAATTATGTGTGGAACGAGGTGTGGAATGATGTGTGGAATGATGTGTGGAATGAGATGTGGAATGATGCGTTTAATGAAGTGTGGAATGATATGTGGAATGATGTATTGAATGATGTGTGGAATGATGTATGGAATGAGGCGTGGAATGATGTTTGGAATGCAGAGTGGAAAAATGTGTGGAATGATGTGGGAGCGAGTTGTGGAATGAGATGTGGAATGATGCGTGGAATGACATGTGGAATGAGGAGTGGATGATATTTGGAATGTTGTTTTGAATAATGTGTTAATTGATGTGTATAATGATGTGTGCAATGTTATGGAATGATGTGTGGAATGAGGTGTGGAATGATGTTTGGAATGATGTGTGGAATGCTGTGCGGCATGATGTGTGGAATGACGTGTGTAATGATGTGTGGAATGTTATGGAATGATGTGTGGAATGAGTTGTGGAATGATGTGTGGCATGATGTGTGGAATAATGTGTGGAATGATGTGTGGAATTATGTTTGGAATGATATGTGGAATGATGAGTGGAATGACGTGTGGATTGATGAGTATAATGATGCGTGGAATGTTATGGCATGATGTGTGGAATGAGGTGCGGAATGATGTGTCAATGATGTGTGGAATGATGTGTGGAATGATGTGTGGAATGATGTGTGGAATGAGTTTTTGAATGAGGTGTGGAATGATGTGTGGAATGATGTGTATAATGATGTGTAGAATGCTGTATGGAATGAGGTGTGGAATGTTGAGTGGAATGATGTGTGGAATGATATGTGCAATGATGTGTTGAATGTTGTGTGGAATGAGGTGAGGAATGATGTGTTGAATAAAGTTTTGAATGATGTGTGCAACGATGTGTCGAATGATATCTGGAATGATGTGTGGAATAATGTGTGGAATGATGTTTGGAATGATGTGTGGAATGATGCGTGGAATGTTATGTGGAATGATGTATGGAATGATGATTGGAATGACGTGTGGAATGATGTGTGGCATGATGTGTGGAATGTTGTGTGGAATGTTGTGTGGAAAGATGTGTTTAATGATGTGTGGAACGAGGTGTGGAATGAGATGTGGAATGATGCGTGGAATGATGTGTGGAATGATATGTGGAATGATGTTTGGCTTGATGTGTGGATTGACGTGTGTAATGATGGGTGGAATGTTATGGAATGATGTGTGGAATGAGTTGTGGAATGATGTGTGGCATGATGTGTGGAATGAAATGTGGAATGAGTAGTGGATGATATTTGGAATGTTGTTTGGAATGATGTGTGGATTGATGTGCGTAATGATGTGTGGAATGTTATGGAATGATGTGTGGAATGCGGTGTGGAATGCTGTTTGGAATGATGTGTGGAATGATGTGTGGCTTGATGTGTGGAATGATATTTGGAATGATGTGTGGAATGATTTGTGAATGGATGTGTGTAATGATGTGTGGAATGTTATGAAATGATATGTGGAACGATGTGTGGAATGATGTGAGGAATGATGTTTGGAATGATGTGTGGAATGATCTGTGGAATGATGTATTGAATGATGTGTGGAATGATGTGGCGAATGATATCTGGAATGATGTGTGGAATGATGTGTGGATTGATGTGTGAAATGTTGTGTAGAATGTTATGGAATGATGTGTGGAATTATTTGTGGAAGGCTGTCTGGAATGATGTGTGGAATGATCTATGGAATGACGTGCGGAATGTTGTTTGGAAGAAGGTGTGATTTGATGTGTGGAATGATGTTTGGAATGAGATGTGGAATGATGCGTGGAATGTTATGTGGAATGAGGTGTGGAACGAAATTTTGAATGCTGTGTGGAATGATGTGTGCAATGATGTGTGGAATGACGTGTGGAATGAGATGTGGATAGATGTGTGGAATGATGTGTGGAATGAGATGTGGAATGAGGTATCGATTGAGGAGTGGAATGACGTGTGGAATGATGATTGGAATTATGTGTGGGATCATGTGTGGAATCATATGAGGAATGATGTGTAGATTAATGTGTGGAATGATGTGTGAATGAGTTGTGGAATGAGGTGTCGAATGATGTGTCGAATGACGTGTGGAATGAGGTGTGGAATGATGTTTGGAATGTTGTCTGGAATGAAGTGTGGAAAGATGTTTTGAATGATGTGTGGAATGATGTGTGGTATGAGATGTGGCATGAGGTGTGGAATGATGTGTGGAATGAGGTGTGGAATGATGTGTCGAATGATATCTGGAATGATGTGTGGAATTATGTGTGGAATGCTGTATGGAATGATGTGTGGAATGATGTGTGGAATGAGGTGTGGATTGATGTGTGGAATGATGTGTGCAATGATGTGTGGCATGCTGTATGGAATGAGGTGTGGAATGTTGAGTGAAATGATGTGTGGAATGATATGTAGAATGATGTGTTAAATTATGTGCGGAATGAGGTGAGGAGTGATGTGTGGACTGAAGTTTGGAATGCTGTGTGCAATGATGTGCCGAATGATATCTGGAAATATGTGTGGAATAATGTGTGGAATTATGTTTGGAATGATGTGTGGAATGATGCGTGGAATGATCTGTGGAATGAGGTATGGATTGATGTTTATAATGATGTGTGGAATGATGTGTGGAATGATGTGTGGAATGATGTGTGGAATGATGTGTGGAATGATGTGTGGAATGAGGGATGGAATGAGGTCTGTACTGATGTGTGGAATGATGTGTGGATAGATGTGTGGTATGATGTGATTAATGTTTTAGAATGATGTGTTGAATCAGTTGTGTAATGATGTGTGGAATGCTGTTGTGGAATGATGTGTGGAATTATGTGTGGAATGAGGTTTGGAATGAGGAGTGGAATGATGTGTGAATGAGTGGTGGAATGAGGTTTGGAATGATGTGTGGAATGATCTTTGGAAGGAGGTGCGGAATGATGTTTGGAATGATGTGTAGAATGAAGTGTGGAATGACGTGTTGAAAGATGAGTGGAATGATGTGTGGAATGAGTTGGGGAATGAGGTGTGGAATGATGTGTGGAATGAGGTGTGGAATGATGTGTGGAATGAAGTGTGGAATGATGTGTGGAATGAAGTATGTAATGATGTTTGTAATTATGTGTGGAATGACGTGCTGAATGTCTTGTGGAATGATGTGTGAAATAATGTGTGCAATGATGTGTGGAATGTTTTGTTGAATAATGTGTGGAATGAGTTGTGGAATTATTTGTGGAATGATCTTTGGAATGAGGTTTGGAATGACGTGTGGAATGATGTGTGGAATGATGCATGGGATCATATGTAGAATGAGGTGTGGAATGAGATGTGGAATGAGGTTTAGAATGATGTGTGGAATGATGTGTGGAATGTTTCGTGGAAAGATGTGTTTAATGATGTGTGGAACGAGGTTTAAAATGAGGTGTGGAATGATTTGTGGAATGATGTGTGGAATGAGATGTGGAATGATCCGTGGAATGATGTGTGGAATGATATTTGGAATGATGTATTGAATGATGTGTGGAATGAGGTGAGGAATGATGTTTGGAATGAAGTGTGGAAGGATGTGTGGAATGATGTGGGAACGAGTTGTGGAATGATGCGTGGCATGATGTGTGGAATGATGTGTGGAATGATGTGTGTAATAATGTGTGGAATGATGTGTGGAATGATGTTTGGGATGATGTGTGGAATGATGTGTGGAATGATGTGTGGAATGAGGTGTGGAATGAGGTGTTGAATGATGTGTGGAATGTTATGGAATTATGTGTGGAATGAGGTGTGGAATGATGTGTCAATGATGTGTGGAATGATTTGTAGAATGATCTGTGGAATGATGTGTTGAATGATTTGTGGAACGATGTGTGGAATGATGTGAGGAATGAGTTGTGGAATGATGTGTGGAATGATGTGTGGAATGAGGTGTGGAATGAGCTGTGGAATGATGTGTGAATGCTTTATGTAATGATGTTTTGAATTATGTGTGGAATGAGGTGCTGAATGAGGTGTGGAATGATGTGTGGAAAGATGTGTGCAATGATGTGTGAAATGTTTTGCGGAATGATGTGTGGAATGATGTTTGGAAGTTAGTGTGGAAAGATGTGTGGAATGATGTGGGAACGAGTTATGGAATGAGATGTGGAATGATGCGTGAAATGACATGTGGAATGAGGAGTGGATGATATTTGGAATGTTGTTTGGAATGATGTATGGATTGATGTGCGCCATGATGTGTGGATTGCGGTGTGTGATGATGTGTGGAATGTTATGGAATGATGTGTGGAATGAGGTGTGGAATGATGTTTGGAATGATGTGTGGAATGATGTGCGGCATGATGTGTGGATTGAGGTGTGTAATGATGTGTGGAATGTAATGGAATGATGTGTGGAATGAGGTGTGGAATGATGTGTGGCATGATGTGTGGATTGATGTGTGGAATGATGTGGGAAATAATGTGTGGAATGATGTGTGGAATGATGTTTGGGATGATGTGTGGAATGATGTGTGGAATGATGTGTGGATTGATGTGTGTAATGATATGTAAATGAGTTGTTGAATGAGGTGTGGAATGATGTGTAGAATGAAGTGTGGAATGATGTGTTGAAAGATGAGTGGAATGATGTGTGGAATGAGTTGTGGAATGATGTGTGAATGATGTATGTTATGATGTTTTAAATTATGTGTGGAATGAGCTGCTGAATGTGGCGTGGAATGATGTGTGGAATGAGGTGTGGAATGAGGTGTGGAATGATGTGTGAATGATGTATGTTATGATGTTTTGAATTATGTGTGGAATGAGCTGCTGAATGTGGCGTGGAATGATGTGTGGAAAGATGTGTGCAATGATGTGTGGAATGTTTTGTGGAATGATGTGTGGAATTATCTTTGGAATGAGGTTTGGAATGATTTGTGCAATGATGTGTGGAATTATGCGTGGAATCATATGTGGAATGAGGTGTGGAATGATATGTGAAATGAGGTTTGGAATGATGTGTGGAATGATGTGTGGAATGCTGTGTGGAATGATGTGTGGAATGATGTGTGGAATGATGTGTTAAATGATGTATGGAATGACGCGGTAAATGAAATGTGGAATGGTGTGTGGAATGATGTGTGGAATGATGTGTGGAATGAAGTGTGGAATGATGTGTGGAATGTTATGTCGAATGATGTATTGGATGATGTGTGGAATGATGTGTGGAATTAGGTGAGGAATGATGTGTGGAATGATGTGTGGAAGGTTATGGAATGATGTGTGGAATGAACTGTGGAATGATGTGTCAATGTTGTGTGGAAATATATGTGGAATGATGTGTTGATTGATGTCTGGAATGAGGTGTGAAATGAGGTGTGGAATGAGGTGTGGAATGAAGTGTGGAATGATATCTGGAATGATGTGTGGAATGATGCTTGGAATGATGTTTGGAATGATGTGTGGATTGATGTGTGTAATGACGTGTGGAATGTTCTGGAATGTTGTGTGGAATGAGGTATGGAATGATGTGTCAATGATGTGTGAAAAGGTGTGTGGAATGATGTGTGTAATAATGTGTGGAATGATGTGTGGAATGATGTTTGGAATGATTTGTAGAATGATGTTTAGAATGAGGTGTAGAATGATGTGTGGAATGATGTGTAGAACGATCTGTGGAATGATGTGTCAATGATGTGTGGAATGATGTGTGTAATGATTTGTAGAATGATGTTTAGAATGAGGTGTAGAATGATGTGTGGAATGATGTGTAGAACGATCTGTGGAATGATGTGTTGAATGATTTGTGGAAAGATGTGTGGAATGTTGTGTGGAATGAGATGTGGAATGATGTGTGAAATGAGGTGTGAAATGATGTGTGGAATGTTGTGTGCAATGATGTGTGGATTGCTGTTTGGAATTATGTGTGGAATGCTGTAAGGAATGATGTGTGGAATGATGTATGGAATGACGTGCGGAATGATGTGTGGAAGAAGGTGTGGATTGACGTGTGGAATGATGTGTGGAATGAGATGTGGAATGATGCGTGCAATGATATGTGAAATGAGGTGTGGAATGATATTTTGAATGTTGTGTGGAAAGCTCTGTGCAATGATGTGTGGAATGATGTGTGTAAAGAGGTGTGGATAGATGTGTGGAATGATGTGTGAAATGAGATGTGGAATGAGGTGTGGATTGATGTGTGGAATGATGTGTGCAATGATGTGTGGCATGCTGTAAGGAATGAGGTGTGGAATGCTGAGTGGAATAATGTGTGGAATGATATGTGGAATGATGTATTGAATGATGTGCGGAATGAGGTGAGGAATGCTGTGTGGAATGAAGTTTGGAATGATGTGTGTAATGATGTGTCGAATGATATCTGGAATGATGTGTGGAATAACGTGTGAAATGATGTGTGGAATGATGTGTGGAATGATGTGTGGAATGATGTGTGGAATGATGTATGGAATGACGCGGTAAATGAAATGTGGAAAGTTGTGTGGAATGATCTGTGGAATGATGTGTGGAATGAAGTGTGGAAAGCTGTGTGGAATGATTTTTGGAATGATGTGTGGAATGATGAGTGGATTGATGTGTGTAATGATGTGTGGAATGTTATGGAATGATGTGTGGAATGAGGTGTGGAATGATGTGTCAATGATGTGTGTAATGATGTGTGGAATGATGTGTGGAATGAATTGTGGAATGAGGTGTGGAATGATGTGTGGAATGAGGTTTAGAATGAGGTGTAGAATGATGTGCGGAATGATGTGTAGAATGATCTGTGGAATGATGTGTTGAATGATTTGTGGAACGATGTGTGGAATGATGTGCAGAATGAGATGTGGAATGATGTGTGGAATGAGGTGTGGAATAACGTGTGGAATGTTGTCTGCAATGCCGTTTGGAATGCTGTGTGGAATTATGTGTGGAATGCTGTATGGAAAGATGTGTGGAATGATGTATGGAATGACGTGCGGAATGATGTGTGGAAGATGGTGTGGATTGACGTGTGGAATGATGTGTGGCATGAGATGTGGTATGATGCGTGGAATGATATGTGGAATGAGGTGTGGAATTATATTTTGAATGCTGTGTGGAAAGATTTGTGCAATGATGTGTGGAATGATGTGTGGAAAGAGGTGTGGATAGATGTGTGGAATGATGTGTGCAACCATGTGTGGAATGAGGTTTGGAATGATGGTAAGAATGATGTGTGGAATGAGATGTGGAATGAGGTGTGGAATTATATTTGGAATGCTGTTTGGAATGATGTGTTGAATGATGTGTGGAATGAGGTGTGGATTGATGTGTGCAATGATGTGTGCAATGATGTGTGGCATGATGTGTGGAATAATGTGTGAAATGATGTGTGGAATGATGTGTGGAATGATGTGTGGAATGATGTGTGGAATGATGCGGTAAATGAAATGTGGAATGGTGTGTGGAATGATCTGTGGAATGATGTGTGGAATGTTGTGTGCAAATATATTTTTAATGATGTGTGGAACGAGGTGTGAAATGAGGTGTGGAGTGTGGAATGATGTGTGGAATGAGATGTGGAATGATGCGTGGAATGATGTTTGGAATTATGTGTGGAATGATGTGCGGCATGATGTGTGGATTGACCTGTTTAATGATGTGTGGAATGTTGTGGAATGATGTGTGCAATGAGGTGTGGAATGATGTATGGCATGATGTGTAGAATGATCTGTGGAATGATGTGTTGAATGATTTGTGGAACGATGTGTGGAATGATGTGCAGAATGAGATGTGGAATGATGTGTGGAATGAGGTGTGGAATAACGTGTGGAATGTTGTCTGCAATGCTGTTTGGAATGCTGTGTGGAATTATGTGTGGAATGCTGTATGGAAAGATGTGTGGAATGATGTATGGAATGACGTGCGGAATGATGTGTGGAAGATGGTGTGGATTGACGTGTGGAATGATGTGTGGCATGAGATGTGGTATGATGCGTGGAATGATATGTGGAATGAGGTCTGGAATTATATTTTGAATGCTGTGTGGAAAGATTTGTGCAATGATGTGTGGAATGATGTGTGGAATGAGGTGTGGATAGATGTGTGGAATGATGTGTGCAACCATGTGTAGAATGAGGTTTGGAATGATGTTTGGAATGATGTGTGGAATGAGATGTGGAATGAGGTGTGGAATTATATTTGGAATGCTGTTTGGAATGATGTGTTGAATGATGTGTGGAATGAGGTGTGGATTGATGTGTGCAATGATGTGTGCAATGATGTGTGGCATGATGTGTGGAATAATGTGTGGAATGATGTGTGGAATGACCTGTGGAATGATGTGTGGAATGATGTGTGGAATGATGTATGGAATGATGAGGTAAATGAAATGTGGAATGGTGTGTGGAATGATCTGTGGAATGATGTGTGGAATGAAGTGTGGAAAGTTGTGTGGAATGATGTGTGGAATGATGTGTGGAATGTTGTGTGCAAATATATTTTTAATGATGTGTGGAACGAGGTGTGAAATGAGGTGTGGAGTGTGGAAGGATGTGTGGAATGAGTTGTGGAATGATGCGTGGAATGATGTTTGGAATGATGTGTGGAATGATGTGCGGCATGATGTGTGGATTGACCTGTGTAATGATGTGTGGAATGTTGTGGAATGATGTGTGCAATGAGGTGTGGAATGATGTGTCATTGATGTGTGGAATAATGTGTGGAATGATGTTTGGAATGATGTGTGGAATGTTGTGTGGAATGAGATGTGGAATGATGCCTGGAATGATGTGTGGAATAATATGTGGAATTATGTATTGAATGATGTGTGGAATGATGTGTGGAATGAGGTGAGGAATGATGTGTGGAATGAAGTGTGGAATGTTGTGTGGAATGATGTGAGGAACGAGGTGTGGAATGAGATGTGGAATGATGCGTGGAATGATATGTGGTATGAGGATTGTATGATATTTAGAATGTTGTTTGGAATGATGTGTGGATTGCTGTGCGTAATGATGTGTGGAATGTTATGGAATGATGTGTGAAATGTGGCGTGGAATGATGTTTGGAATGATGTGTGGAATGATGTGTGGCTTGATGTGTGGATTGACGTGTGTAATGATATGTGGAATGTTATGGAATGATGTGTGGAATGAGGTGTGGAATGATGTGTGGCATGATGTGGAATGATATGTGGAATGTTGTGTGGAATGCTGTGCGGAATGATGTGTTGAATGATGTGTGGAGTGAGGTGTGGATTGATGTGTGGAATGATGTGTGCAATGATGTGTGGCATGCTATATGGAATGAGGTGTCGAATGTTGAGTGGAATGATGTGTGGAATTATATGTGGAATAATGTATTGAATGATGTTTGGCATGTGGTGAGGAACGATGTGTGGAATGAAGTGTGGAATGATGTGTGCAATGATGTGTCGAATGATATCTGGAATGAAGTGTGAAATAATGTGTGGAATAATATTTGGAATGATATGTGGAATGATGAGTGGAATGTTACGTGGAATGAGGTGTGGAATGATGTTTGGAAAGATGTATGGAATGATGTGTAGAATGATGTGTGGAATGATGTGTGGAATGATGTGAGGAATGAGGTGAGGAATGATGTGTGGAATGAAGTGTGGAAGGTTGTGTGGAATGATGTGAGGAACGAGGTTTGGAATGAGATCTGGAATGATGCGTGGAATGATATGTGGAATGAGGGGTGGATGATATTTGGAATGTTGTTTGGAATTATGTGTGGATTGATGTGCGTAATGATGTGTGCAATGTTATGGAATGATGTGTGAAATGTGGCGTGGAATGATGTTTGGAATGATGTGTGGAATGATGTGTGGCTTGATGTGTGGATTGACGTGTGTAATGATGTGTGGAATGTTATGGAATGATGTGTGGAATGAGGTGTGGAATGATGTGTGGCATGATGTGGAATGATATGTGGAATGTTGTGTGGAATGATGTGTGGAATGAGGTATGGAATGATGTGTCAATGATGTGTGGAAAGATGTGTGGAATGATTTGTGGAATGATGTGTGGAATAGCGTGCAGAATGATGAGTGGAATGATGTTTGGAATGATGTGTGGAATGATATGTGGAATGATGTGTGGATTGATGTATTTAATGATGTGTGGAATGTTATGGAATGATGTGTGGATTGAGATATAGAATGATATGTGCAATGATGTGTGGAATGATCGGTGGAATGATGTGTTGAATGATTTGTGGAAAGATGTGTCGAATGATGTGTGGAATGAGATGTGGAATGTTGTGTGGAATGAGGTGTGGAATGATGTGTGGAATGTTGTCTACAATGATGTGTGGAATGCTGTGTGAAATTATGTGTGGAATGCTGTATTGAATGACGTGTGGAATGATATGTGGAATGACGTGCGGAATGATTTGTGGAAGAAGGTGTGGATTGATGTGTGGAATGATGTGTGGAATGAGATGTGGAATGATGCGTGGAATGCTATGTGGAATGAGGTGTGGAATGATATTGTGAATGCTGTGTGGAATGATGTTTGCAATGATGTGTGGAATGACGTGTGGAAAGAGGTGTGGATAGGTGTGTGGAATGATGTGTGCGATGATGTATGGAATGAGTTGTTGAATGAGGTGTGGAATGATGTGTGGAATGATGTGTAGAATGATCGGTGGAATGATGTGTTGAATGATTTGTGGAAAGATGTGTGGAATGATGTGTGGAATGATATATGGAATGACGTGCGGAATGATGTGTGGAAGAAGTTGTGGATTGATGTGTGGAATGATGTGTAGAATGAGATGTGGAATGATGAGTAGAATGATATGTGGAATGAGGTGTGGAATGATATTTTGAATGCTGTGTGGAATGATGTGTGCAATGATGTGTGGAATGACGTGTGGAATGAGGTGTGGATAGGTGTGTGAAATGATGTGTGCAACGATGTAAGGAATGAGGTGTGGAATGATTTGTGGAATGATGTGTGGAATGAGATGTGGAATGAGGTGTGGAATGATGTGTGGAATGAATTGTGTAATGATGTGTGGCATGCTGTATGGAATGAGGTGTCGAATGTTGAGTGGAATGATGTGTGGAATGATATGTGGAATGACGTGCGGAATGATGTGTGGAAGAAGGTGTGGATTGATGTGTGGAATGATGTGTAGAATGAGATGTGGAATGATGAGTAGAATGATATGAGGAATGAGGTGTGGAATGATATTTTGAATGCTATGTGGAATGATGTGTGCAAAGATGTGTGGAATGACGTGTGGAATGAGGTGTGGATAGGTGTGTGGAATGATGTGTGCAACGATGTATGGAATGAGGTGTGGAATGATTTGTGGAATGATGTGTGGAATGAGATGTGGAATGAGGTGTGGAATGATATTTGGAATGCTGTGCGGAATGATGTGTTGAATGATGTGTGGAGTGAGGTGTGGATTGATGTGTGGAATGATGTGTGCAATGATGTGTGGCATGCTGTATGGAATGAGGTGTGGAATGTTGATTGCAATAATGTGTGGAATTATATGTGGCATAATGTATTGAATGATGTTTGGAATGAGGTGAGGAATGATGTGTGGAATGAAGTGTGGAATGTTGTGTGGAATGATGTGAGGAAGGAGGTGTGGAATGAAGTGTGGAATGATGAGTGCAATGATGTGTGGAATGATATCTGTAATGATGTGTGGAATAACATGTGGAATAATGTTTGGAATGATGTGTGGAATGATGCGTGGAATGATATGTGGAATGAGGTGTAGAATGATGTTTGGAAAGATGTATGGAATGATGTGTAGAATGATCTGTGGAATGATGTGAGGAATGAAGTGAGGAATGATGTGTGGAATGATGTGTGGAAGGTTGTGTTGAATGATGTCAGGAACGAGGTGTGGAATGAGATCTGGAATGATGCGTGGAATGATATGTGGAATGAGGAGTGGATGATATTTGGAATGTTGGTTGGAATTATGTGTGGATTGATGTGCGTAATGATGTGTGCAATGTTATGGAATGATGTGTGAAATGTGGCGTGCAATGATGTTTGGAATGATGTGTGGAATGATGTGTGGCTTGATATGTGGATTGACGTGTGTAATGATGTGTGCAATGTTATGGAATGATGTGTGGAATGAGGTGTGGAATGATGTGTGGCATGATGTGTGGAATGCTATGTGGAATGATGTGTGGAAAGATGTGTGGATGGATGTGTGTAATGATGTGTGGAATGTTATGTAATGATGTGTGGAAGATGTGTGGAATGATGTGTGGAATGATGTTTGGAATGATGTGTGGTATGATGTGTGGAATGATGTATTGAATGATCTGTGGAATGGTGTGTGGAATGATGAGTGCAATGATGTGTGTAATGAGTTGTTGAATGAGGTGTGGAATGATGTGTGGAATGATGTGTAGAATGATCGGTGGAATGATGTGTTGAATGATTTGTGGAAAGATGCGTGGAATGATGTTTGGAATTAGATGTGGAATGATGTGTGGAATGAGGTGTGGAATGATGTGTGGAATGTTGTGTGCAATGTTGTGTGGAATGCTGTGTGGAATTATGTGTGGAATGCTGTATGGAATGATGTGTGCAATTATGTGTGTAAGAAGGTGTGGATTGATGTGTGGAATGATGTGTAGCATGAGATGTGGAATGATGCGGGGAATGATATGTGGAATGAGGTGTGGAATGATATTTTGAATGCTTGTTGAATGATGTGTCCAATGATGTGTGGAATGACGTGTGGAATGAGGTGTGGAAATGTGTGTGGAATGATGTGTGCAATGATGTGTGGAATGAGGAGGGAATGATTTGTGGATGATGTGTGGAATGAGATGTGGAATGAGGTGTGGAATGATATTTGGAATGCTGTGCGGAATGATGTGTTGAATGATGTGTGGAGTGAGGTGTGGATTGATGTGTGGAATGATGTGTGCAATGATGAATGGCATGCTGTTTGGAATGAGGTGTGGAATGTTGAGTGGAATGATGTGTGGAATGTTATGTGGAATGATGTATTGAATGATGTGTGGAATGAGGTGAGGAATGATCTGTGGAATGAAGTGTGGAATGATGTGTGCAATGATGTGTCGAATGATATCTGGAATGATGTGTTGAATAATGTGTGAAATAATGTTTGGAATGATGTTTGTAATGATGCATAGAATGTTTTGTGGAATGAGGTGTGGAATGATGTTTGGAATGATGTGTGGAATGATATGTGGAATGATGTATGGAATGATGTGTGGATTGATGTGCGGAATGAGGTGTGGAATGAGGTATGGACTGATGTGTGGAATGATGTGTGGATTGATATGTGGTATGATGTGTGGAATGATGTGTGGAATGAGGTGTGGAATGATGTGTGGAATGCTGTGTGGAATGTTGTGTGGAATAATGTGTGGAATGAGGTGTCGAATGAGGAGTGGAATGATGTGTGGAATGAGGTGTGGAATGATGTGTGGCATGATGTGTGGAATCATATGAGTAATGATGTGTGGATTAATGTGTGGAATGATATTTAAATGAGTTATGGAATGAGGTGTGGAATGACGTGTGGAATGATGTCTGGAATGAGGTGTGGAATGATGTTTGGAATGATGTTTAGAATGAAGTGTGGAAAGATGTGTGGAATGATGTGTGGAATGATGTGTGGAATGATGTGTGGAATGATGTTTGGAATGCTGTGTGGAATTATGTGTGTAATGCTGTATGGAATGATGTGTGGAATGATGTATGAATTGACGTTTGGAATGATGTGTGGAAAAAGTTGTGGATTGATGTGTGGAATGATGTGTGGAATGAGATGTGGAATGATGCGTGGAATGATATGTGGAATGAGTTGTGGAATGATATTTTGAATGCTTTGTGGAATGATGTGTGCAATGATGTGTGGAATGATGTGTGGAATGAGGTGAGGAATGATGTGTGGAATGAAGTGTGGAATGATGTGTGCAATGATGTGTCGAATGATATCTGGAATGATGTGTGGAATAATGTGTGGAATGATATTTGGAATGATGTGTGGAATAATGCGTGGAATGCTATGTGGAATGAGGTGTTACATGCTGTTTGGAATGATGTGTGGAATGATGTGTGCAATGAGTTGTGGAATGAGGTGTGGAATGAGGTGTGGAACGATGTATGGAATGATGTGTGGAATGATGTGTGGAATGATATGTGCAATGATGTGTGGAATGAGGTGTGGAATGATGAGTGGAATGATGTGTGGAATGAGATGTGGAATGATGTGTGGAATGATGTGTACAATGATCTGTGGAATGATGTTTTGAATGATTTGTGGAAAGATGTGTGGAATGATGTGTGGAATGAGATGTGGAATGATGTGTGCAATGATGTTTGGAATGCTGTGTGGAATTATGTGTGTAATGCTGTATGGAATGATGTGTGGAATGATGTATGAATTGACGTTTGGAATGATGTGTGGAAAAAGGTGTGGATTGATGTGTGGAATGATGTGTGGAATGAGATGTGGAATGATGCGTGGAATGATATGTGGAATGAGTTGTGGAATGATATTTTGAATGCTTTGTGGAATGATGTGTGCAATGATGTGTGGAATGATGTGTGGAATGAGGTGAGGAATGATGTGTGGAATGAAGTGTGGAATGATGTGTGCAATGATGTGTCGAATGATATCTGGAATGATGTGTGGAATAATGTGTGGAATGAGATTTGGAATGATGTGTGGAATAATGCGTGGAATGCTATGTGGAATGAGGTGTTACATGCTGTTTGGAATGATGTGTGGAATGATGTGTGCAATGAGTTGTGGAATGAGGTGTGGAATGAGGTGTGGAATGATGTATGGAATGATGTGTGGAATGATGTGTGGAATGATATGTGCAATGATGTGTGGAATGAGGTGTGGAATGATGAGTGGAATGATGTGTGGAATGAGATGTGGAATGAGGTGTGGAATGATATTTGGAATGCTGTGCGGAATGATGTGTTGAATGATGTGTGGAGTGAGGTGTGGATTGATGTGTGGAATGATGTGTGCAATGATGTGTGGCATGCTGTATGGAATGAGGTGTGGAATGTTGATTGCAATAATGTGTGGAATTATATGTGGCATAATGTATTGAATGATGTTTGGAATGAGGTGAGGAATGATGTGTGGAATGAAGTGTGGAATGTTGTGTGGAATGATGTGAGGAATGAGGTGTGGAATGAAGTGTGGAATGATGAGTGTAATGATGTGTGGAATGATATCTGGAATGATGTGTGGAATAATATGTGGAATAATGTTTGGAATGATGTGTGGAATGATGCGTGGAATGATATGTGGAATGAGGTGTAGAATGATGTTTGGAAAGATGTATGGAATGATGTGTAGAATGATCTGTGGAATGATGTGTGGAATGAAGTGAGGAATGATGTGTGGAATGAAGTGTGGAAGGTTGTGTTGAATGATGTGAGGAACGAGGTGTGGAATGAGATCTGGAATGATGCGTGGAATGATATGTGGAATGAGGAGTGGATGATATTTGGAATGTTGGTTGGAATTATGTGTGGATTGATGTGCGTAATGATGTGTGCAATGTTATGGAATGATGTGTGAAATGTGGCGTGGAATGATGTTTGGAATGATGTGTGGCTTGATATGTGGATTGACGTGTGTAATGATGTGTGGAATGTTATGGAATGATGTGTGGAATGAGGTGTGGAATGATGTGTGACATGATGTTTGGAATGCTATGTGGAATGATGTGTGGAATGATGTGTGGATGGATGTGTGTAATGATGTGTGGAATGTTATGTAATGATGTGTGGAAGATGTGTGGAATGATGTGTGGAATGATGTTTGGAATGATGTGTGGTATGATGTGTGGAATGATGTATTGAATGATCTGTGGAATGGTGTGTGGAATGATGAGTGCAATGATGTGTGGAATGAGTTGTTGAATGAGGTGTGGAATGATGTGTGGAATGATGTGTAGAATGATCGGTGGAATGATGTGTTGAATGATTTGTGGAAAGATGCGTGGAATGATGTTTGGAATTAGATGTGGAATGATGTGTGGAATGAGGTGTGGAATGATGTTTGGAATGTTGTGTGCAATGTTGTGTGGAATGCTGTGTGGAATTATGTGTGGAATGCTGTATGGAATGATGTGTGGAATTATGTGTGGAAGAAGGTGTGGATTGATGTGTGGAATGATGTGTAGCATGAGATGTGGAATGATGCGGGGAATGATATGTGGAATGAGGTGTGGAATGATATTTTGAATGCAGTGTGGAATGATGTGTCCAATGATGTGTGGAATGACGTGTGGAATGAGGTGTGGAAATGTGTGTGGAATGATGTGTGCAATGATGTGTGGAATGAGGAGGGAATGATTTGTGGATGATGTGTGGAATGAGATGTGGAATGAGGTGTGGAATGATATTTGGAATGCTGTGCGGAATGATGTGTTGAATGATGTGTGGAGTGAGGTGTGGATTGATGTTTGGAATGATGTGTGCAATGATGTGTGGCATGCTGTTTGGAATGAGGTGTGGAATGTTGAGTGGAATGATGTGTGGAATGTTATGTGGAATGATGTATTGAATGATGTGTGGAATGAGGTGAGGAATGATCTGTGGAATGAAGTGTGGAATGATGTGTGCAATGATGTGTCGAATGATATCTGGAATGATGTGTTGAATAATGTGTGAAATAATGTTTGGAATGATGTTTGTAATGATGCATAGAATGTTTTGTGGAATGAGGTGTGGAATGATGTTTGGAATGATGTGTGGAATGATATGTGGAATGATGTATGGAATGATGTGTGGATTGATGTGCGGAATGTGGTGTGGAATGAGGTATGGACTGATGTGTGGAATGATGTGTGGATTGATATGTGGTATGATGTGTGGAATGATGTGTGGAATGAGGTGTGGAATGATGTGTGGAATGCTGTGTGGAATGTTGTGTGGAATAATGTGTGGAATGAGGTGTCGAATGAGGAGTGGAATGATGTGTGGAATGAGGTGTGGAATGATGTGTGGCATGATGTGTGGAATCATATGAGGAATGATGTGTGGATTAATGTGTGGAATGATATTTAAATGAGTTGTGGAATGAGGTGTGGAATGACGTGTGGAATGATGTCTGGAATGAGGTGTGGAATGATGTTTGGAATGATGTTTAGAATGAAGTGTGGAAAGATGTGTGGAATGATGTGTGGAATGATGTGTGGAATGAGTGTGGAATGAGTTGTGGAATGACGTGTGGAATGAGGTGTGGAATGATGTGTGGAATGATGTGTGGAATGGTGTGTGGAATTATATATGTATTGATGTTTGGAATTATGTGTGGAATGAGGTGCGGAATGTGGTGTGGAATGATCTGTGGAATGATGTGTGCAAAGATGTGTGGAATGTTTTGTGGAATGATGTGTGGAATGAGTTGTGGAATGAGGTGTGGAATGTAATGTGGAATGATGTGTTGGATAATGCGTGGAATGATATGTGGAATGAGGTATGGAATGAAGTTAGGAATGATGTGTGGAATGATGTGTGGATTGATGTTTGGAATGATGTGTGCAATGATGTGTGGAATGATGTGTGGAATGAGGTAAGGAATGATGTGTGGAATGAAGTTTGGAATGATGTTGCAATGATGTGTCGAATGATATCTGGAATGATGTGTGGAATAACGTGTGGAATGCTGTTTGGAATGATGTGTGGAATGATGCGTGGAATGCTATGTGGAATGAGGTGTTACATGATGTTTGGAATGATGTGTGGAATGATGTGTGGAATGAGTTATGTAATGAGGTGTGGAATGAGGTGTGGAATGATGTATCGAATGATGTGTGGAATGATGTGTGCAATGATGTGTGCAATGATTTGTGGAATGAGGTGTGGAATGTTATGGAATGATGTGTGGAATGAACTGTGGAATGATGTGTCAATGTTGTGTGGAAATATGTGTCGAATGATGTATTGATTGATGTCTGGAAAGAGGTGTGGAATGAGGTGTGGAATGAGGTGTGGAATGATGTGTGGAATGATGTGTAGAATGAGGTATGGAATGATGTGTGGAATGATGTGTAGAATGATCTGTGGAATGATGTTTTGAATGATTTGTGGAAAGATGTGTGGAATGATGTGTGGAATGAGATGTGGAATGATCTGTGCAATGATGTTTGGAATGCTGTGTGGAATTATGTGTGTAATGCTGTATGGAATGATGTGTGGAATGATGTATGAAATGACGTTTGGAATGATGTGTGGAAGAAGGTGTGGATTGATGTGTGGAATGATGTGTGGAATGAGATGTGGAATGATGCGTGGAATGATATGTGGAATGAGGTGTGGAATTATATTTTGAATGCTGTGTGGAATGATGTGTGCAATGATGTGTGGAATGATATGTGGAATGAGGTGAGGAATGATGTGTGGAATGAAGTGTGGAATGATGTGTGCAATGATGTGTCGAATGAAAACTGGAATGATGTGTGGAATAATGTGTGGAATGATATTTGGAATGATGTGTGGAATAATGCGTGGAATGCTATGTGGAATGAGGTGTTACATGCTGTTTGGAATGATGTGTGTAATGATGTGTGCAATGAGTTCTGGAATGAGGTGTGGAATGAGGTGTGGAATGATGTATGGAATGATGTGTGGAATGATGTGTGGAATGATATGTGCAATGATGTGTGGAATGAGGTGTGGAATGATGAGTGGAATGATGTGTGGAATGAGATGTGGAATGAGGTGTGGAATGATATTTGGAATGCTGTGCGGAATGATGTGTTGAATGATGTGTGGAGTGAGGTGTTGATTGATGTGTGGAATGATGTGTGCAATGATGTGTGGCATGCTGTATGGAATGAGGTGTGGAATGTTGAGTGCAATGATGTGTGGAATTAAATGTGGCATAATGTATTGAATGATTTTTGGAATGAAGTGAGGAATGTTGTGTGGAATGAAGTGTGGAATGTTGTGTGGAATGATGTGAGGAAGGAGGTGTGGAATGAAGTGTGGAATGATGTGTGCAATGATGTGTGGAATGATATCTGGAATGATGTGTGGAATAATATGTGGAATAATGTTTGGAATGATGTGTGGAATGATGCGTGGAATGTTATGTGGAATGAGGTGTGTAATGATGTTTGGAAAGATGTATGGAATGATGTGTAGAATGATCTGTGGAATGATGTGTTGAATCATTTGTGGAAAGATGTGTGGAATCATGTGTGGAATGATGTGTGGAATGAAGTGAGGAATGATGTGTGGAATGAAGTGTGGAAGGTTGTGTGGAATGATGTGAGGAACGAGGTTTGGAATGAGATCTGGAATGATGCGTGGAATGATATGTGGAATGAGGTGTGGAATGATCTTTGGAAAGTTATGTGGAATGAGGTTTGGAATGATCTTTGGAAAGAGGTTTGGAATGATGTGTGGAATGATGTGTTGGATGATGCGTGGAATGGTGTGTGTAATGATGTATGGAATGATTTGAGGAATGATATGTGGAATGATATGTTGAATGATGTGTGGAATGATGTGTGGAATGACTTCTGGAATGATGTGTGGAATGATGTGTGGAATGATGTTTGGAATGATGTGTGGAATGATGTGTGGAATGATGTGTGGATTGATATGTGGAATGATGTCTGGAATGTTATGGAATGATGTGTGGAATGAACTGTGGAATGATTTGTCAATGATGTGTGGAATGATGTGTGGAATGTTATGGAATGATGTGTGGAAGATGTGTGGAATGATGTGTGGAATGATATTTGGAATGATGTGTGGAATGATGTGTGGAATGATGTATTGAATGATCTGTGGATAGGTGTGTGGAATGAGATGTGGAATGATGTGTGCAATGATGTTTGGAATGCTGTGTGGAAATATGTGTGTAATGCTGTATGGAATGATGTGTGGAATGATGTATGAAATGACGTTTGGAATGATGTGTGGAAGAAGGTGTGGATTGATGTGTGGAATGATGTGTGAATGAGATGTGGAATGATGCGTGGAATGATATGTGGAATGAGGTGTGGAATGATATTTTGAATGCTGTGTGGAATGATGTGTGCAATGATGTGTGGAATGATGTGTGGAATGAGGTGAGGAATGATGTGTGGAATGAAGTGTGGAATGATGTGTGCAATGATGTGTCGAATGATATCTGGAATGATGTGTGGAATAATGTGTGGAATGATATTTGGAATGATGTGTGGAGTAATGCGTGGAATGCTATGTGGAATGAGGTGTTACATGCTGTTTGGAATGATGTGTGGAATGATGTGTGCAATGAGTTGTGGAATGAGGTGTGGAATGATGAGTGGAATGATGTGTGGAATGAGATGTGGAATGAGGTGTGGAATGTTGTATGGAATGATGTGTGGAATGATGTGTGGAATGATATGTGCAATGATGTGTGGAATGAAGTGTGGAATGAAGAGTGGAATGATGTGTGGAATGAGATGTGGAATGAGGTGTGGAATGATATTTGGAATGCTGTGCGGAATGATGTGTTGAATGATGTGTGGAGTGAGGTGTGGATTGATGTGTGGAATGATGTGTGTATTGATGTGTGGCATGCTGTATGGAATGAGGTGTGGAATGTTGAGTGCAATGATGTGAGGAATTATATGTGGCATAATGTATTGAATGATGTTTGGAATGAGGTGAGGAATGATGTGTGGAATGAAGTGTGGAATGTTGTGTGGAATGATGTGAGGAAGGAGTTGTGGAATGAAGTGTGGAATGTGTGTGCAATGATATGTGGAATGATATCTGGAATGATGTGTGGAATAATATGTGGAATAATGTTTGGAATGATGTGTGGAATGATGCGTGGAATGTTACGTGGAATGAGGTGTGTAATGATGTTTGGAAAGATGTATGGAATGATGTGTAGAATGATCTGTGGAATGATGTGTTGAATGATTTGTGGAAAGATGTGTGGAATGATGTGTGGAATGATGTGTGGAATGAAGTGAGGAATGATGTGTGGAATGAAGTGTGGAAGGTTGTGTGGAATGATGTGAGGAACGAGGTGTGGAATGAGATCTGGAATGATGCGTGGAATGATATGTGGAATGAGGTGTGGAATGATCTTTGGAAAGCTTTGTGGAATGAGGTGTGGAATGATCTTTGGAAAGAGGTTTGGAATGATGTGTGGAATGATGTGTTGGATGATGCGTGGAATGGTGTGTGTAATGATGTATGGAATGATGTGAGGAATGATATGTGGAATGATATATTGAATGATGTGTGGCATGATGTGTCGAATGACATCTGGAATGATGTGTGGAATGATGTGTGGAATGATGTTTGGAATGATGTGTGGAATGATGTGTGGAATGATGTGTGAATTGATGTGTGGAATGATGTCTGGAATGTTATGGAAAGATGTGTGGAATGAACTGTGGAATGATGTGTCAATGTTGTGTGGAAATATGTGTGGAATGATGTATTGATTGATGTCTGGAAAGAGGTGTGGAATGATGTGTAGAATGAGGTGTGGTATGATGTGTGGAATGATGTGTAGAAAGAGATGTGGAATGATGTGTGCAATGATGTTTGGAATGCTGTGTGGAATTATGTGTGTAATGCTGTATGGAATGATGTGTGGAATGATGCATGAAATGACGTTTGGAATGATGTGTGGAAGAAGGTGTGGATTGATGTGTGGAATGATGATGGAATGAGATGTGGAATGATGCGTGGAATGATATGTGGAATGAGGTGTGGAATGATATTTTGAATGCTGTGTGGAATGATGTGTGCAATGATGTGTGGAATGATGTGTGGAATGAGGTGAGGAATGATGTGTGCAATGAAGTGTGGAATGACGTGTGCAATGATGTGTCGAATGATATCTGGAATGATGTGTGGAATAATGTCTGGAATGATATTTGGAATGATGTGTGGAATAATGCGTGGAATGCTATGTGGAATGAGGTTTTACATGCTGTTTGGCATGATTTGTGGAATGATGTGTGCAATGAGTTGTGGAATGAGGTGTGGAATGAGGTGTGGAATGATGTATGGAATGATGTGTGGAATGATGTGTGGAATGATATGTGCAATGATGTATGGAATGAGGTGTGGAATGATGAGTGGAATGATGTGTAGAATGAGATGTGGAATGAGGTGTGGAATGATATTTCGAATGCTGTGCGGAATGATGTGTTGAATGATGTGTGGAGTGAGGTGTGGATTGATGTGTGGAATGATGTGTGCAATGATGTGTGGCATGCTGTATGGAATGAGGTGTGGAATGTTGAGTGCAATGATGTGTGGAATTATATGTGGCATAATGTATTGAATGATGTTTGGAATGAGGTGAGGAATGATGTGTGGAATGATGTGTGGAAGGAGGTGTGGAATGAAGTGTGGAATGATGTGTGCAATGATATGTGGAATGATATCTGGAATGATGTGTGGAATAATATGTGGAATAATGTTTGGAATGATGTGTGGAATGATGCGTGGAATGTTACGTGGAATGAGGTGTGTAATGATGTTTGGAAAGATGTATGGAATGATGTGTAGAATGATCTGTGGAATGATCTGTTGAATGATTTGTGGAAAGATGTGTGGACTGATGTGTGGAATGATGTGTGGAATGAAGTGAGGAATGATGTGTGGAATGAAGTGTGGAAGGTTGTGTGGAATGATGTGAGGAACGAGGTGTGGAATGAGATCTGGAATGATGCGTGGAATGATATGTGGAATGAGGAGTGGATGATATTTGGAATGTTGGTTGGAATTATGTGTGGATTGATGTGCGTAATGATGTATGCAATGTTATGGAATGATGTGTGAAATGTGGCGTGGAATGATGTTTGGAATGATGTGTGGAATGATGTGTGGCTTGATATGTGGATTGCCGTGTGTAATGATGTGTGGAATGTTATGGAATGATGTGTGGAATGAGGTGTGGAATGATGTGTGGCATGATGTGTGGAATGATATGTGGAATGATGTGTGGAATGATGTGTGGATGGATGTGTGTAATGATGTGTGGAATGTTATGGAATGATGTGTGGAAGATGTGTGGAATGATGTGTGGAATGATGTTTGGAATGATGTGTGGAATGATGTGTGGAATGATGTATTGAATGATCTGTGGATAGGTGTGTGGAATGATGTGTGCAATGATGTGTGGAATGAGTTGTTGAATGAGTTGTGGAATGATGTGTGGAATGATGTGTAGAATGATGTGTGGAATGACGTGCGGAATGAGGTGTGGATAGGAGTGTGGAATGATGTGTGCAATGATGTGTGGAATGAGTTGTTGAATGAGGTGTGGAATGATGTGTGGAATGATGTGTAGAATGATCGGTGGAATGATGTGTTGAATGATTTGTGGAAAGATGCATGGAATGATGTTTTGAATGAGATGTGGAATGATGCGGGGAATGATATGTGGAATGAGGTGTGGAATGATATTTTGAATGCAGTGTGGAATGATGTGTCCAATGATGTGTGGAAAGACGTGTGGAATGAGGTGTGGATAGGTGTGTGGAATGATGTGTGCAATGATGTGTGGAATGAGGAGGGAATGATTTGTGGATGATGTGTGGAATGAGATGTGGAATGAGGTGTGGAATGATATTTGGAATGCTGTGCGGAATGATGTGTTGAATGATGTGTGGAGTGAGGTGTGGATTGATGTGTGGAATGATGTGTGCAATGATTTTTGCATGCTGTTTGGAATGATGTGTGGATGGATGTGTGTAATGATGTGTGGAATGTTATGGAATGATGTGTGGAAGATGTGTGGAATGATGTGTGGAATGATGTTTGGAATGATGTGTGGAATGATGTGTGGAATGATGTATTGAATGATCTGTGGATAGGTGTGTGGAATGATGTGTGCAATGATGTGTGGAATGAGTTGTTGAATGAGGTGTGGAATGATGTGTGGAATGATGTGTAGAATGCTGTGTGGAATGACGTGCGGAATGAGGTGTGGATAGGTGTGTGGAATGATGTGTGCAATGATGTGTGGAATGAGTTGTTGAATGAGGTGTGGAATGATGTGTGGAATGATGTGTAGAATGATCGGTGGAATGATGTGTTGAATGATATGTGGAAAGATGCGTGGAATGATGTTTGGAATGAGATGTGGAGTGATGTGTGGAATGAGTTGTGGAATGATTTGTGGAATGTTGTGTGCAATGTTGTGTGGAATGCTGTGTGGAATTATGTGTGGAATGCTGTATGGAATGATGTGTGGAATTATGTGTGGAAGAAGGTGTGGATTGATGTGTGGAATGATGTGTAGAATGAGATGTGGAATGATGCGGGGAATGATATGTGGAATGAGGTGTGGAATGATATTTTGAATGCAGTGTGGAATGATGTGTCCAATGATGTGTGGAAAGACGTGTGGAATGAGGTGTGGATAGGTGTGTGGAATGATGTGTGCAATGATGTGTGGAATGAGGAGGGAATGATTTGTGGATGATGTTTGGAATGAGATGTGGAATGAGGTGTGGAATGATATTTGGAATGCTGTGCGGAATGATGTGTTGAATGATGTGTGGAGTGAGGTGTGGATTGATGTGTGGAATGATGTGTGCAATGATATGTGGCATGCTGTTTGGAATGAGGTGTGTAATGTTGAGTGGAATGATGGGTGTAATGATATGTGGAATGATGTATTGAATGATGTGGGGAATGAGGTGAGGAATGATGTGTGGAATGAAGTGTGGAATGAAGTGTGCAATGATGTGTCGAATGATATCTGGAATGATGTGTTGAATATTGTGTGGAATAATGTTTGGAATGATGTTTGGAATGATGCGTAGAATGTTATGTGGAATGAGGTGTGGAATGATGTTTGGAATGATATGTGGAATGATATGTGGAATGATGTATGGAATGATGTGTGGATTGATGTGTGGAATGAGGTGTGGAATGAGGTATGGACTGATGTGTGGAATGATGTGTGGATTGATATGTGGTATGATGTGTGGAATGATGTGTGGAATGAGGTGTGGAATGATGTGTGGAATGCTGTGTGGAATGTTGTGTGGAATAATGTGTGGAATGAGGTGTCGAAAGAGGAGTGGAATGATGTGTGGAATGAGGTGTGGAATGATGTGTGGGATGATGTGTGGAATCATATGAGGAATGATGTGTGGATTAATGTGTGGAATGATGTTTGAATGAGTTGTGGAATGAGGTGTGGAATGATGTGTGGAATGATGTGTGGAATGAGGTGTGGAATGATGTTTGGAATGATGTTTAGAATGATCTGTGGATAGGTGTGTGGAATGATGTGTGCAATGATGTGTGGAATGAGTTGTTGAATGAGGTGTGGAATGATGTGTGGAATGATGTGTATAATGATGTGTGGAATGACGTGCGGAATGAGGTGTGGATAGGAGTGTGGAACGATGTGTGCAATGATGTGTGGAATGAGTTGTTGAATGAGGTGTGGAATGATGTGTAGAATGATCGGTGGAATGATGTGTTCAATGATTTGTGGAAAGATGCGTGGAATGATGTTTTGAATGAGATGTGGAATGATGTGTGGAATGAGGTGTGGAATGATGTGTGGAATGTTGTGTGCAATGTTGTGTGGAATGCTGTGTGGAATTATGTGTGGAATGCTGTATGGAATGATGTGTGGAATTATGTGTGGAAGAAGGTGTGGATTGATGTGTGGAATGATGTGTAGAATGAGATGTGGAATGATGCGGGGAATGATATGTGGAATGAGGTGTGGAATGATATTTTGAATGCAGTGTGGAATGATGTGTCCAATGATGTGTGGAAAGACGTGTGGAATGAGCTGTGGATAGGTGTGTGGAATGATGTGTGCAATGTGGTGTGGAATGAGGAGGGAATGATTTGTGGATGATGTGTGGAATGAGATGTGGAATGAGGTGTGGAATGATATTTGGAATGCTGTGCGGAATGATGTGTTGAATGATGTGTGGAGTGAGGTGTGGATATATGTGTGGAATGATGTGTGCAATGATGTGTGGCATGTTGTTTGGAATGATGTGTGTAATGTTGAGTGTAATGATGTGTGGAATGATATGTGGAATGATGTATTGAATGATGTGGGGAATGAGGTGAGGAATGATGTTTGGAATGATGTGTGGAATGATGTGTGGAATGATGTATTGAATGATCTGTGGATAGGTGTGTGGAATGATGTGTGCAATGATGTGTGGAATGAGTTGTTGAATGAGGTGTGGAATGATGTGTGGAATGATGTGTAGAATGTTGTGTGGAATGACGTGCGGAATGAGGTGTGGATAGGTGTGTGGAATGATGTGTGCAATGATGTGTGGAATGAGTTGTTGAATGAGGTGTGGAATGACGTGTGGAATGATGTGTAGAATGATCGGTGGAATAATGTGTTGAATGATTTGTGGAAAGATGCGTGGAATGATGTTTGGAATGAGATGTGGAGTGATGTGTGGAATGAGTTGTGGAATGATTTGTGGAATGTTGTGTGCAATGTTGTGTGGAATGCTGTGTGGAATTATGTGTGGAATGCTGTATGGAATGATGTGTGGAATTATGTGTGGAAGAAGGTGTGGATTGATGTGTGGAATGATGTGTAGAATGAGATGTGGAATGATGCGGGGAATGATATGTGGAATGAGGTGTGGAATGATATTTTGAATGCAGTGTGGAATGATGTGTCCAATGATGTGTGGAAAGACGTGTGGAATGAGGTGTGGATAGGTGTGTGGAATGATGTGTGCAATGATGTGTGGAATGAGGAGGGAATGATTTGTGGATGATGTGTGGAATGAGATGTGGAATGAGGTGTGGAATGATAGTTGGAATGCTGTGCGGAATGATGTGTTGAATGATGTGTGGAGTGAGGTGTGGATTGATGTGTGGAATGATGTGTGCAATGATGTGTGGCATGCTTTTTGGAATGAGGTGTGTAATGTTGAGTGGAATGATGTGTGTAATGATATGTGGAATGATGTATTGAATGATGTGGGGAATGAGGTGAGGAATGATGTGTGGAATGAAGTGTGGAATGAAGTGTGCAATGATGTGTCGAATGATATCTGGAATGATGTGTTGAATAATGTGTGGAATAATGTTTGGAATGATGTTTGGAATGATGCGTAGAATGTTATGTGGAATGACGTGTGGAATGATGTTTGGAATGATATGTGGAATGATATGTGGAATGATGTATGGAATGATGTGTGGATTGATGTGTGGAATGAGGTGTGGAATGAGGTATGGACTGATGTGTGGAATGATGTGTGGATTGATATGTGGTATGATGTGTGGAATGATGTGTGGAATGAGGTGTGGAATGATGTGTGGAATGCTGTGTGGAATGTTGTGTGGAATAATGTGTGGAATGAGGTGTCGAATGAGGAGTGGAATGATGTGTGGAATGAGGTGTGGAATGATGTGTGGGATGATGTGTGGAATCATATGAGGAATGATGTGTGGATTAATGTGTGGAATGATGTTTGAATGAGTTGTGTAATGAGGTGTGGAATGATGTGTGGAATGATGTGTGGAATGGTGTGTGGAATTATATATTTGTAATGATGTTTGGAATTTTGTGTGGAATGAGGTGCGGAATGTGGTGTGGAATGATCTGTGGAATGATGTGTGCAAAGATGTGTGGAATGTTTTGTGGAATGATGTGTGGAATGAGTTGTGGAATGCGGTGTGGAATGTAATGTGGAATGATGTGTTGGATGCTGCGTAGAATGATATGTGGAATGAGGTGTGGAATGAAGTTAGGAATGATGTGTGGAATGATGTATTGAATGATGTGTGGAATGGTGTGTGTAATGATGTTTGGAATGATGTGTGGATTGAAAGTGAGGAATGATATATTGAATGATGTGTGGAATGATGTGTCGAATGACATCTGGAATGAGGTGTGGAATGTTATGTGGAATGATGTGTTGGATGATGCGTGGAATGATATGTGGAATGAGGTGTGGATTGATGTTTGGAATGATGTGTGCAATGATGTGTGGAATGATGTGTGGAATGAGGTAAGGAATGATGTGTGGAATGAAGTGTGGAATGATGTGTGCAATGATGTGTCGAATGATATCTGGAATGATGTGTGGAATGCTGTTTGGAATGATGTGTGGAATGATGCGTAGAATGCTATGTGGAATGAGGTGTTACATGATGTTTGGAATGATGTGTGGAATGATGTGTGGAATGAGTTGTGTAATGAGTTGTGTAATAAGGTGTGGAATGATGTATCGAATGATGTGTGGAATGATGTGAGCAATGATGTGTGCAATGATTTGTGGAATGAGGTGTGGAATGATGTATGGAATGATGTGTGGATTGATGTGTGGAATGAGGTGTGGAATGAGGTATGGACTGATGTGTGGAATGATGTGTGGATTGATATGTGGTATGATATGTGGAATGATGTGTGGAATGATGTGTGGATGGATGTGTGTAATGATGTGTGGAATGTTATGGAATGATGTGTGGAAGATGTGTGGAATGATGTGTGGAATGATGTTTAGTATGATGTGCTGAATGTTGTGTGGAATGATGTTTTGAATGATCTGTGGATAGGTGTGTGGAATGATGTGTGCAATGATGTGTGGAATGAGTTGTTGAATGAGGTGTGGAATGATGTGTGGAATGATGTGTAGAATGATGTGTGGAATGACGTGCGGAATGAGGTGTGGATAGGTGTGTGGAATGATGTGTGCAATGATGTGTGGAATGAGTGGTTGAATGAGGTGTGGAATGATGTGTGGAATGATGTGTAGAATGATCGGTGGAATGATGTGTTGGATGATTTGTGGAAAGATGCGTGGAATGATGTTTGGAATGAGATATGGAATGATGTGTGGAATGAGGTGTGGAATGATGTGTGGAATGTTGTGTGCAATGTTGTGTGGAATGCTGTGTGGAATTATGTGTGGAATGCTGTATGGAATGATGTGTGGAATGATGTGTGGAAGAAGTTGTGGATTGATGTGTGGAATGATGTGTTGAATGAGATGTGGAATGATGCGGAGAATGATATGTGGAATGAGGTGTGGAATGATATTTTGAATGCAGTGTGGAATGATGTGCCCAATGATGTGTGGAATGACGTGTGGAATGAGGTGTGGATAGGTGTGTGGAATGATGTGTGCAATGATGTGTGGAATGAGGAGGGAATGATTTGTTAATGATGTGTGGAATGAGATGTGGAATGAGGTGTGGAATGATATTTGGAATGCTGTGCGGAATGATGTGTTGAATGATGTGTGGAGTGAGGTGTGGATTGATGTGTGGAATGATGTGTGCAATGATGTGTGGCATGCTGTTTGGAATGAGGTGTGGAATGTTGAGTGGAATGATGTGTGGAATGATATGTGGAATGATGTATTGAATGATGTGTGGAATGAGGTGAGGAATGATGTGTGGAATGAAGTGTGGAATGAAGTGTGCAATGATGTGGCGAATGATATCTGGAATGATGTGTTGAATAATGTTTGGAATAATGTTTGGAATGATGTTTGGAATGATGCGTAGAATGTTATGTGGAATGAGGTGTGGAATGATGTTTCGAATGATGTGTGGAATGATATGTGGAATGATGTATGGAATGATGTGTGGATTGATGTGTGGAATGAGGTGTGGAATGAGTTATGGACTGATGTGTGGATTGATATGTGGAATGAGGTATGGAATGATGTGTGGGATGATGTGTGGAATCATATGAGGAATGATGTGTGGATTAATGTGTGGAATGATGTTTGAATGAGTTGTGGAATGAGGTGTGGAATGATGTGTGGAATGATGTGTGGAATGAGGTGTGGAATGATGTTTGGAGTGATGTTTAGAATGAAGTGTGGAAAGATGTATGGAATGATGTGTGGAATGATGTGTGGAATGAGTGTGGAATGAGTTGTGGAATGCCGTGTGGAATGAGGTGTGGAATGATGTGTGGAATGATGTGTGGAATGGTGTGTGGAATTATATATGTAATGATGATTGGAATTTTGTGTGGAATCATGTGCGGAATGTGGTGTGGAATGATCTGTGGAATGATGTGTGCAAAGATGTGTGGAATGTCTTGTGGAATGATGTGTGGAATGAGATGTGGAATGAGGTGTGGAATGTAATGTGGTATGATGAGTTGGATGATGCGTGGAATGATATGTGGAATCAGGTGTGGAATGAAGTTAGGAATGATGTGTGGAATGATGTATTGAATGATGTGTGGAATGGTGTGTGTAATGATGTTTGGAATGATGTGTGGATTGAAAGTGAGGAATGATATTTTGAATGATGTGTGGAATGATGTGTCGAATGACATCTGGAATGAGGTGTGGAATGTTATGTGGAATGATGTGTTGGATGATGCGTGGAATGATATGTGGAATGAGGTGTGGAATGAAGTTAGGAATGATGTGTGGAATGATGTGTGGATTGATGTTTGGAATGATGTGTGGAATGATGTGTGGAATGATGTGTGGATTGATGTTTGGAATGATGTGTGCAATGATGTGTGGAATGATGTGTGGAATGAAGTAAGGAATGATGTGTGGAATGAAGTGTGGAATGATGTGTGCAATGATGTGTCGAATGATATCTGGAATGATGTGTGGAATAATGTGTGGAATGCTGTTTGGAATGATGTGTGGAATGATGCGTGGAATGCTATGTGGAATGAGGTGTTACATGATGTTTGGAATGATGTGTGGAATGATGTGTGGAATGAGATGTGTAATGAGGTGTGGAATAAGGTGTGGAATGATGTATCGAATGTTGTGTGGAATGATGTGTGCAATGATGTGTGCAATGATTTGTGGAATGAGGTGTGGAATGATGTATGGAATGATGTGTGGATTGATGTGTGGAATGAGGTGTGGAATGAGTTATGGACTGATGTATGGAATTATGTGTGGATTGATATGTGGTATGATGTGTGGAATGATGTGTGGAATGAGGTGTGGAATGATGTGTGGAATGCTGTGTGGAATGTTGAGTGGAATAATGTGTGGAATGAGGTGTCGAATGAGGAGTTGAATGATGTGTGGAATGAGGTGTGGAATGATGTGTGGGATGATGTGTGGATTCATATGAGGAATGATTTGTGGATTAATGTGTGGAATGATGTTTGGATGAGTTGTGGAATGAGGTGTGGAATGATGTGTGGAATGATGTGTGGAATGAGGTGTGGAATGATGTTTGGAGTGATGTTTAGAATGAAGTGTGGAAAGATGTGTGGAATGATGTGTGGAATGATGTGTGGAATGAGGTGTGGAATGATGTGTGGAATGTTGCGTGCAATGTTGTGTGGAATGCTGTGTGGAATTATGTGTGGAATGCTGTATGGAATGATGTGTGGAATGATGTGTGGAAGAAGGTGTGGATTGATGTGTGGAATGATGTGTAGAATGAGATGTGGAATGATGCGGGGAATGATATGTGGAATGAGGTGTGGAATGATATTTTGAATGCAGTGTGGAATGATGTGCCCAATGATGTGTGGAATGACGTGTGGAATGAGGTGTGGATAGGTGTGTGGAATGATGTGTGCAATGATGTGTGGAATGAGGAGGGAATGATTTGTTAATGATGTGTGGAATGAGATGTGGAATGAGGTGTGGAATGATATTTGGAATGCTGTGCGGAATGATGTGTTGAATGATGTGTGGAGTGAGGTGTGGATTGATGTGTGGAATGATGTGTGCAATGATGTGTGGCATGCTGTTTGGAATGAGGTGTGGAATGTTGAGGGGAATGATGTGTGGAATGATATGTGGAATGATGTATTGAATGATGTGTGGAATGAGGTGAGGAATGATGTGTGGAATGAAGTGTGGAATGAAGTGTGCAATGATGTGTCGAATGATATCTGGAATGATGTGTTGAATAATGTGTGGAATAATGTTTGGAATGATGTTTGGAATGATGCGTAGAATGTTATGTGGAATGAGGTGTGGAATGATGTTTGGAACGATGTGTGGAATGATATGTGGAATGATGTATGGAATGATGTGTGGATTGATGTGTGGAATGAGGTGTGGAATGAGTTATGGGCTGATGTGTGGATTGATATGTGGAATGAGGTGTGGAATGATGTGTGGGATGATGTGTGGAATCATATGAGGAATGATGTGTGGATTAATGTGTGGAATGATGTTTGAATGAGTTGTGGAATGAGGTGTGGAATGATGTGTGGAATGATGTGTGGAATGAGGTGTGGAATGATGTTTGGAGTGATGTTTAGAATGAAGTGTGGAAAGATGTATGGAATGATGTGTGGAATGATGTGTGGAATGAGTGTGGAATGAGTTGTGGAATGCCGTGTGGAATGAGGTGTGGAATGATGTGTGGAATGATGTGTGGAATGGTGTGTGGAATTATATATGTAATGATGTTTGGAATTTTGTGTGGAATCATGTGCGGAATGTGGTGTGGAATGATCTGTGGAATGATGTGTGCAAAGATGTGTGGAATGTTTTGTGGAATGATGTGTGGAATGAGATGTGGAATGAGGTGTGGAATGTAATGTGGAATGATGAGTTGGATGATGCGTGGAATGATATGTGGAATCAGGTGTGGAATGAAGTTAGGAATGATGTGTGGAATAATGTATTGAATGAGGTGTGGAATGGTGTGTGTAATGATGTTTGGAATGATGTGTGGATTGAAAGTGAGGAATGATATATTGAATGATGTGTGGAATGATGTGTCGAATGACATCTGGAATGAGGTGTGGAATGTTATGTGGAATGGTGTGTTGGATAATGCGTGGAATGATATGTGGAATGAGGTGTGGAATGAAGTTAGGAATGATGTGTGGAATGATGTGTGGATTGATGTTTGGAATGATGTGTGGAATGATGTGTGGAATGATGTGTGGATTGATGTTTGGAATGATGTGTGCAATGATGTGTGGAATGATGTGTGGAATGAAGTAAGGAATGATGTGTGGAATGAAGTGTGTTATGATGTGTGCAATGAGGTGTCGAATGATATCTGGAATGATGTGTGGAATAATGTGTGGAATGCTGTTTGGAATGATGTGTGGAATGATGCGTGGAATGCTATGTGGAATGAGGTGTTACATGATGTTTGGAATGATGTGTGGAATGATGTGTGGAATGAGATGTGTAATGAGGTATGGAATAAGGTGTGGAATGATGTATCGAATGTTGTGTGGAATGATGTGTGCAATGATGTGTGCAATGATTTGTGGAATGAGGTGTGGAATGCTGTGTGGAATGTTGTGTGGAATAATGTGTGGAATGAGGTGTCGAATGAGGAGTGGAATGATGTGTGGAATGAGGTGTGGAATGATGTGTGGGATGATGTGTGGATTCATATGAGGAATGATTTGTGGATTAATGTGTGGAATGATGTTTGAATGAGTTGTGGAATGAGGTGTGGAATGATGTGTGGAATGATGTGTGGAATGAGGTGTGGAATGATGTTTGGAGTGATGTTTAGAATGAAGTGTGGAAAGATGTGTGGAATGATGTGTGGAATGATGTGTGGAATGAGTGTGGAATGAGTTGTGGAATGACGTGTGGAATGAGGTGTGGAATGACGTGTGGAATGATGTGTGGAATGGTGTGTGGAATTATATATGTAATGATGTTTGGAATTATGTGTGGAATGAGGTGCGGAATGTGGTGTGGAATGATCTGTGGAATGATGTGTGGAATGATATGTGGAATGAGGTGTGGCATGAAGTTAGGAATGATGTGTGGAATGATGTATTGAATGATGTGTGGAATGGTGTGTGTAATGATGTTTGGAATGATGTGTGGATTGAAAGTGAGGAATTATATATTGAATGATTTGTGGAATGATGTGTCGAATGACATCTGGAATGAGGTGTGGAATGTTATGTGGAATGATGTGTTGGATGATGCGTGGAATGATATGTGGAATGAGGTGTGGAATGAAGTTCGGAATGATGTGTGGAATGATGTGTGGATTGATGTTTGGAATGATGTGTGGAATGATGTGTGGAATAATGTGTGGATTGATGTTTGGAATGATGTGTGCAATGATGTGTGGAATGATGTGTGGAATGAGGTAAGGAATGATGTGTGGAATGAAGTGTGGAATGATGTGTGCAATGATGTGTCGAATGATATCTGGAATGATGTGTGGAATAATGTGTGGAATGCTGTTTGGAATGATGTGTGGAATGATGCGTGGAATGCGATGTGGAATGAGGTGTTGCATGATGTTTGGAATGATGTGTGGAATGATGTGTGGAATGAGTTGTGTAATGAGGTGTGGAATGAGGTGTGGAATGATGTATCGAATGATGTGTGGAATGATGTGTGCAATGATGTGTGCAATGATTTGTGGAATGAGGTGTGGAATGATGAGTGGAATGCTGTGTGGAATGAGATGTGGAATGAGGTGTGGAATGAGGTGTGGAATGATATTTGGAATGCTGTGTGGAATGATGTGTTGAATGATGTGTGGAGTGAGGTGTGGATTGATGTGTGGAATGATGTGTGCAATGATGTGTGGCATGCTGTATGGAATGAGGTGTGGAATGTTGAGTGGAATGAAGTGTGGAATTATATGTGGAATGATGTATTGAATGATGTGCGGAATGAGGTGAGCAATGATGTGTGGAATAACGTGTGGAATAAAGTTTGGAATAATGTGTGAAATGATGCGTGGAATATTATGTGGAATGAGGTGTGGAATGTTGTTTGGAAAGATGTATGGAATGATGTGCAGAATGATCTGTGGAATGATGTGTTGAATGATTTGTGGAAAGATGTGTGGAATGATGTGTGGAATGAGATGTGGAATGACGTGTGCAATGATGTGTGGAATGCTCTGTGGAAGTTTGTGTGTAATGCTGTCTGGAATGATGTGTGGAATGAGGTATGGAATGACGTGCGGAATGATGTGTGGAAGAAGGTGTGGATTGATGTGTGGAATGATGTGTGGAATGAGATGTGGAATGATGCGTGGAATGATATATGGAATGAGGTGTGGAATGATATTTTGAATGCTGTGTGGAATGATGTGTGCAATGTTGTGTGGAATGATGTGTGGAATGAGGTGAGGAATGATGTGTGGAATGAAGTTTGGAATGACGTGTGCAATGATGTGTCGAATGATATCTGGAATGATGTGTGGAATAATGTGTGGAATGTTATTTGGAATGATGTGTGGAATAATGCGTGGAATGCAATGTGGAATGAGGTGTTACATGCTGTTTGGAATGATGTGTGGAATGATGTGTGGAATGAGTTGTGGAATGAGATGTGGAATGAGGTATGGAATGATGTATGGAATGATGTGTGGAATGATATGTGCAATGATGTGTGGAATGAGGTGTGGAATGATGAGTGGAATGAAGTGTGGAATGAGATGTGGAATGAGGTGTGGAATGATATTTGGAATGCTGTGCGAAATGATGTGTTGAATGATGTGTGGAGTGAGGTGTGGATTGCTGTGTGGAATGATGTGTGCAATGATGTGTGGCATGCTATATGGAATGAGGTGTGGAATGTTGAGTGGAATGATGTGTGGAATTATATGTGGAATAATGTATTGAATGATGTTTGGAATGTGGTGAGGAACGATCGTGGAATGAAGTGTGGAATGATGTGTGCAATGATGTGTCGAATGATATCTGGAATGAAGTGTGAAATAATGTGTGGAATGATGTGTGGAATGAGGTGAGGAATGATGTGTGGAATGAAGTGTGGAAGGTTGTGTGGAATGATGTGAGGAACGAGGTTTGGAATGAGATCTGGAATGATGCGTGGAATGATATGTGGAATGAGGGGTGGATGATATTTGGAATGTTGTTTGGAATTATGTGTGGATTGATGTGCGTAATGATGTGTGCAATGTTATGGAATGATGTGTGAAATGTGGCGTGGAATGATGTTTGGAATGATGTGTGGAATGATGTGTGGCTTGATGTGTGGATTGACGTGTTTAATTATGTGTGGAATGTTATGGAATGATGTGTGGAATGAGGTGTGGAATGATGTGTGGCATGATGTGTGGAATGATATGTGGAATGATGTGTGGAATGATGTGTGGATGGATGTGTGTAATGATGTGTGGAATGTTATGGAATGATGTGTGGAAGATGTGTGGAATGATGTGTGGAATGATGTTTGGAATGTTGTGTGTAATGATGTGTGGAATGATGTATTGAATGATGTGTGGATAGGTGTGTGGAATGATGTGTGGAATGATGTTTAGAATGATGTGTGGAATGACGTGTGGAATGAGGTGTGGATAGGTGTGTGGAATGATGTGTGTAATGATGTGTGGAATGAGTTGTTGAATGAGTTGTGGAATGATGTGTGGAATGGTGTGTAGAATGATCGGTGGAATGATGTGTTGAATGATTTGTGGAAAGATGCGTGGAATGATGTGTGGAATGAGATGTGGAATGATGTGTGGAATGAGGTGTGGACTGTTGTGTGCAATGATGTGTGGAATGCTGTGTGGAATGATATATGGAATGACGTGCGTAATGATGTGTGGAAGAAGGTGTGGATTGATGTGTGGAATGATGTGTAGAATGAGATGTGGAATGATGCGTGGAATGATATGTGGAATGAGGTGTGGAATAATATTTTGAATGCTGTGTGGAATGATGTGTGCAATGATGTGTTAAATGACTTGTGGAATGAGGTGTGGATAGGTGTGTGGAATGATGTGTGCAATGATGTGTGGAATGAGGTGTGGAATGATTTGTGGAATGATGTGTGGAATGATATGTGGAATGAGGTGTGGAATGATATTTGGAATGCTGTGCGGAATGATGTGTTGAATGATGTGTGGAGTGAGGTGTGGATTGATGTGTGGAATGATGCGTGCAATGATGTTTGGAATGCTGTTTGGAATGAGGTGTGGAATGTTGAGTGGAATGATATGTGGAATGATGTATTGAATGATGTGTGGAATGAGGTGAGGAATGATGTGTGGCATGATGTGTCGAATGATATCTGGAATTATGTGATTTATAATGTGTGGAATAATGTTTGGAATGATGTTTAGAATGATGCGTAGAATGTTATGTGGAATGAGGTGTGGAATGATGTTTGGAATGATGTGTGGAATGATATGTGAAATGATGTATGGAATTATGTGTGGATTGATGTGTCGAATGAGGTGTGGAATCACGTATGGACTGATGTGTGGAATGATGTGTGGATTGATATGTGGTATGATGTGTGGAATGATGTTTGGAATGATGTGTGGAATGATATGTGGAATGATGTATGGAATGATGTGTGGATTGATGTGTGGAATGAGGTGTGGAATCACGTATGGACTGATGTGTGGAATGATGTGTGGATTGATATGTGGTATGATGTGTGGAATGATGTGTGGAATGAGGTGTGGAATGATGTGTTGAATGCTGTGTGGAATGATGTGTGGAATAATGTATGGAATGAGGTGTCGAATGAGGACTGGAATGATGTGTGGGATGATGTGTGGAATCATATGAGGAATGATGTCTGGATTAATGTGTGGAATGAAGTTTGAATGAGTTGTGGAATGATGTGTGGAATGATGTGTGGAATGTTGTTTGGAATGAGGTGTGGAATGATGTTTGGAATGATTTGTAGAATGAAGTTTGGAAAGATGTGTGGAATGACGTGTGCAATGATGTGTCGAATGTATTCTGGAATGATGTGTGGAATAATGTGTGGAATAATGTTTGGAATGATGTGTGGAATGGTGCGTGGAATGTTATGTGGAATGAGGTGTGGAATGATGTTTGGAAAGATGTATGGAATGATGTTTAGAATGATCTGTGGAATGATGTGTTGAATGATTTGTGGAAAGATGTGTGGAATGATGTGTGCAATGATGTATGGAATGAGGTGAGGAATGATGTGTGGAATGAAGTGGGAAGGTTGTGTGGAATGATGTGAGGAACGAGGTGTGGAATGAGATCTGGAATGATGCGTGGAATGATATGTGGAATGAGGAGTGGATGATATTTGGAATGTTGTTTGGAATTATGTGTGGATTGATGTGCGTAATGATGTGTGCAATGTTATGGAATGATGTTGTAAATGTGGCGTGGAATGATGTTTGGAATGAGGTGTGGAATGATCTGTGGCATGATGTGCGGAATGATATGTGGAATGATGTGTGGAATGATTTGAGGATGGATGTGTGTAATGATGTGTGGAATGTTATGGAATGATGTGTGGAAGATGTGTGGAATGATGTGTGGAATGATGTTTGGAATGATGTGTGGAATGATGTGTGGAATGATGTATTGAATGATGTGTGGATAGGTGTGTGGAATGATGTGTGCAATGATGTGTGGAATGAGTTGTTGAATGAGGTGTGGAATGATGTGTGGAATGACGTGTGGAATGAGGTGTGGATAGGTGTGTGGAATGATGTGTGCAATGATGTGTGGAATTAGTTGTGTGGAATGGTGTGTAGAATGATCGGTGGAATGATGTGTTGAATGATTTGTAGAAAGATGCGTGGAATGATGTGTGGAATGAGATGTGGAATGATGTGTGGAATGAGGTGTGGAATGATGTGTGGAATGAGATGTGGAATGATGTGTGGAATGATATTTGGAATGCTGTGCGGAATGATGTGTTGAATGATGTGTGGAGTGTGGTGTGGATTGATGTGTGGAATGATGTGTGCAATGATGTTTGGCATGCTGTTTGGAATGAGGTGTGGAATGTTGAGTGGAATGATGTGTGGAATGATATGTGGAATGATGTAATGAATGATGTGTGGAATGAGGTGAGGAATGATGTGTGGAATGATGTGTCGAATGAGATGAGGAATGATGTGTGGAATGAAGTGTGGAATGATGAGTGCAATGATGTGTCGAATGATATCTGGAATGATGTGTGGAATAATGTGTGGAATGATGTTTGGAATGATGTGTGGAATGATGCGTGGAATGAGTTGTGGAATGAGGTGTGGAATGAGGTGTGGAATGATGTGTGCAATGATGTGTGGCATGCTGTATGGAATGAGGTGTGGAATGTTGATTGGAATGATGTGTGGAATTATATGTGGAATAAAGTATTGAATGATGTTTGGAATGAGATGAGCAATGATATGTGGAATGAAGTGTGGAATGATGTGTGCAATCATGTGTCGAATGATATCTGGAATGATGTGTGGAATAATGTGTGGAATAACGTTTGGAATGATGTGTGGAATGATGCGTGGAATGTTACGTGGAATGAGGTGTGGAATGTTGTTTGAAAAGATGTATGGAATGATGTGTAGAATGATCTGTGGAATGATGTGTTGAATGATTTGTGGAATGCTGTGTGGAAGTTTGTGTGTAATGCTGTGTGGAATGATGTGTGGAATGATGTGTGCAATGATGTGTGGCATGCTGTTTGGAATGAGGTGTGGAATGTTGAGTGGAATGATGTGTGGAATGATATGTGGAATGATGTAATGAATGATGTGTGGAATGAGATGTGGAATGATGTGTGGAATGATATTTGGAATGCTGTGCGGAATGATGTGTTGAATGATGTGTGGAGTGTGGTGTGGATTGATGTGTGGAATGATGTGTGCAATGATGTTTGGCATGCTGTTTGGAATGAGGTGTGGAATGTTGAGTGGAATGATGTGTGGAATAATGTGTGGAATGATGTTTGGAATGATGTGTGGAATGATGCGTGGAATGAGTTGTGGAATGAGGTGTGGAATGAGGTGTGGAATGATGTATGGAATGATGTGTGGAATGATGTGTGGAATGATGTGTGCAATGATGTGTGGAATGAGGTGTGGAATGATGAGTGGAATGATGCGTGGAATGAGATGTGGAATGAGGTGTGGAGTGAGGTGTGGATTGATGTGTGGAATGATGTGTGCAATGATGTGTGGCATGCTGTATGGAATGAGGTGTGGAATGTTGAGTGGAATAATGTGTGGAATTATATGTGGAATAAAGTATTGAATGATGTTTGGAATGAGGTGAGCAATGATATGTGGAATGAAGTGTGGAATGATGTGTGCAATCATGTTTCGAATGATATCTGGAATGATGTGTGGAATAATGTGTGGAATAATGTTTGGAATGATGTGTGGAATGATGCGTGGAATGTTATGTGGAATGAGGTGTGGAATGTTGTTTGGAAAGATGTATGGAATGATGTGTAGAATGATCTGTGGAATGATGTGTTGAATGATTTGTGGAATGCTGTGTGGAAGTTTGTGTGTAATGCTGTGTGGAATGATGTGTGGAATGATGTATGGAATGACGTGCGGAATGATGTGTGGAAGAAGGTGTGGATTGATGTGTGGAATGATGTGTGGAATGATGCGTGGAATGAGTTGTGGAATGAGGTGTGGAATGAGGTGTGGAATGATGTGTGCAATGATGTGTGGCATGCTGTATGGAATGAGGTGTGGAATGTTGATTGGAATGATGTGTGGAATTATATGTGGAATAAAGTATTGAATGATGTTTGGAATGAGGTGAGCAATGATATGTGGAATGAAGTGTGGAATGATGTGTGCAATCATGTGTCGAATGATATCTGGAATGATGTGTGGAATAATGTGTGGAATAACGTTTGGAATGATGTGTGGAATGATGCGTGGAATGTTACGTGGAATGAGGTGTGGAATGTTGTTTGAAAAGATGTATGGAATGATGTGTAGAATGATCTGTGGAATGATGTGTTGAATGATTTGTGGAATGCTGTGTGGAAGTTTGTGTGTAATGCTGTGTGGAATGATGTGTGGAATGATGTGTGCAATGATGTGTGGCATGCTGTTTGGAATGAGGTGTGGAATGTTGAGTGGAATGATGTGTGGAATGATATGTGGAATGATGTAATGAATGATGTGTGGAATGAGATGTGGAATGATGTGTGGAATGATATTTGGAATGCTGTGCGAAATGATGTGTTGAATGATGTGTGGAGTGTGGTGTGGATTGATGTGTGGAATGATGTGTGCAATGATGTTTGGCATGCTGTTTGGAATGAGGTGTGGAATGTTGAGTGGAATGATGTGTGGAATAATGTGTGGAATGATGTTTGGAATGATGTGTGGAATGATGCGTGGAATGAGTTGTGGAATGAGGTGTGGAATGAGGTGTGGAATGATGTATGGAATGATGTGTGGAATGATGTGTGGAATGATGTGTGCAATGATGTGTGGAATGAGGTGTGGAATGATGAGTGGAATGATGTGTGGAATGAGATGTGGAATGAGGTGTGGAGTGAGGTGTGGATTGATGTGTGGAATGATGTGTGCAATGATGTGTGGCATGCTGTATGGAATGAGGTGTGGAATGTTGAGTGGAATAATGTGTGGAATTATATGTGGAATAAAGTATTGAATGATGTTTGGAATGAGGTGAGCAATGATATGTGGAATGAAGTGTGGAATGATGTGTGCAATCATGTTTCGAATGATATCTGGAATGATGTGTGGAATAATGTGTGGAATAATGTTTGGAATTATGTGTGGAATGATGCGTGGAATGTTATGTGGAATGAGGTGTGGAATGTTGTTTGGAAAGATGTATGGAATGATGTGTAGAATGATCTGTGGAATGATGTGTTGAATGATTTGTGGAATGCTGTGTGGAAGTTTGTGTGTAATGCTGTGTGGAATGATGTGTGGAATGATGTATGGAATGACGTGCGGAATGATGTGTGGAAGAAGGTGTGGATTGATGTGTGGAATGATGTGTGGAATGAGATGTGGAATGATGCGTGGAATGATATGTGGAATGAGGTGTGAAATGATATTTTGAATGCTGTGTGGAATGATGTGTGCAATGATGTGTGGAATGATTTGTGCAATGAGGTGAGGAATGATGTGTGGAATGAAGTTTGGAATGGTTTGTGCAATGATGTGTCGAATGATATCTGGAATGATGTGTGGAATAATGTGCGGAATGAAGTTTGGAATGATGTGTGAAATGATGCGTGGAATGCTATGTGGAATGAGGTGTGGCATGATATTTGGAATGATGTGTGGAATGATGTGTGGAATGAGTTGTGAAATGAGGTGTGGAATGATGCGTGGAATGAGGTGTGGAATGATATGTGGAATGAAATGTGGAATGATGTATGAAATGATGTGTGGAATGATCTAAGTAATGATGTTTGGAATGAGGTGCGGAATGTGGTGTGGAACGATGTGTGGAATGAGTTGTGGAATGAGGAGTGGAATGTTACGTGGAATGATGTGTGGAATGATGCGTGGAATGATATGTGGAATGAGGTGTGGAATGAGAATTGGAATGAGGTGTGCAATGATGTGTGGAATGAGGTGTGCAATGATGTGTGGAATGATGTGTGGAATGCTGTGTGGAATGATGTGTGGAGTGATGTGTGTAATGATGTGTGCATGTAATGGAATGTTGTGTGGAATGAGGTGTGGAATTATATGTGGAATGCTGTGTGGAATGATGTGTTGAATGATGTGTGGAATGAGGTGTGCATTGATATGTGGAATGAAGTTTGGAATGCTGTGTGCAATGATGTGTGGAATGATATCTGGAAATATGTGTGGAATAATGTGTGGAATGATGTTTGGAATGATATATGGAATGATGCGTGGAATGATCTGTGGAATGAGGTATGGATTGATGTTTGGAATGATGTGTGGAATGATGTGTGGAATGATGAGTGGAATGATGTGTGGAATGAGGGATGGAATGAGGTATGTACTGATGTGTGGATTGCTGTGTGGATTGATGTGCGGAATGATGTGATGAATGTTTTGGAATGATGTGTTGAATGAGTTGTGGAATGATGTGTGGAATGCTGTGTGAAATGATATGTGGAACTATGTGTCGAATGAGGTTTGGAATGAGGAGTGGAATGATGTGTGAATGAGTTGTGGAATAAAGTTTGGAATGATGTGTGGAATGATGTTTTGAATGAGGTGTGGAATGTTGTTTGGAATGATGTGTAGAATGAAGTGTGGAATGATGTGTTGAAAAATGAGTGGAATGGTGTGTGGAATGAGTTGGGGAATGAGGTGTGAAATGATGTTTGCAATGATGTGTGGAATGATGTGTGGAATGAAGTGTGGAATGATGTCTGGAATGATGTATGTAATGATGTTTGGAATTATGTGTGGAATGACGTGCTGAATGTCGTGTGGAATGATGTGTGAAATAATGTGTGCAATGATGTGTGGAATGTTTTGTGGAATGATGTGTGGAATGAGTTGTGGAATGAGGTGTGGAATGTTTTGTGGAATGAGGTGTGGAATGATCTTTGGAATGAGGTTTGGAATGATGTGTGGAATGAAGTGTGGAATGATGCATGGAATCATATGTAGAATGAGGTGTGGAATGAGATGTGGAATGAGGTTTGGCATGATGTGTGGAATGATGTGTGGAATGCTGTGTGGAATGATGTGTGGAATGATGTGTGGAATGATGTATGGAATGACGCGTTAAATGAATGTGGAATGGTGTGTGGAATGAGCTGTGGAATGATATGTGGAATGATGTGTGGAATGATGTGTGGAATGATGTGTGAAATGTTGTGTGGAAAGATGTTTTTAATGATGTGTGGAACGAGGTGTGAAATGAGGTGTGGAATGATGTGTGGAATGATGTTTGGAATGAGATGTGGAATGATGCGTGGAATGATATGTGGAATGATATGTGGAATGATGTCTTGAATGATGTGTGGAATGATGTGTGGAATGAGGTGAGGAATGATGTTGGGAATGAAGTGTGGAAAGATGTGTTGAATGATGTGGGAACGAGTTGTGGAATGAGATGTGGAATGATGCGTGGAATGACATGTGGAATGAGGAGTGGATGATATTTGGAATGTTGTTTGGTATGATGTATGGATTGATGTGCGTCATGATGTGTGGATTGCGGTGTGTAATGATATGTGGAAAGTTATGGAATGATGTGTGGAATGAGGTGAGGAATGATGTTTGGAATGATGTGTGGCATGATGTGCGGCATGTTGTGTGGATTGAGGTGTGTAATGATGTGTGGAATGTAATGGAATTATGTGTGGAATGAGGTGTGGAATGATGTGTGGCATGATGTGTGGAATGATGTGTGGAATGATGTGTGTAATAATGTGTGGAATGATTTGTGGAATGATGTTTGGAATGATATGTGGAATGATGTGTGGAATGATGTGTGGATTGATGTGTGTAATGATGTTTGAATGAATTGTTGAATGAGGTGTGGAATGATGTGTGGAATGATGTTTGGAATGATGTGTGGAATGATGTTTGGAATGATGTGTGGAATGATGTGTTGAAAGATGAGTGGAATGATGTGAGGAATGAGTTGTGGAATGAGGTTTGGAATGATGTGTGGAATGATGTGTGGAATGATGTGTGGAATGATGTGTGGAATGATGTGTGGAATAATGTGTGGAATGATGTATGTAATGATGTTTTGAATTATGTGTGGAATGAGGTGCTGAATGTGGTGTGGAATGATGTGTGGAAAGATGTGTGCAATGAGGTCTGGAATGTTTTGTGGAATGATGTGTGGAATGATCTTTGGAATGAGGTACGGAATAATTTGTGGAATGATATGTGGAATGATGCGTGAAATCATATGTGGAAAGAGTTGTGGAATGTTATGTGGAATGAGGTTTGGAATGATGTGTGGAATGATGTGTGGAATGCTGTGTGAAATGATGTGTGGAATGATGTGTGGAATGATGTGTGGAATGATGTATGGAATGACGCGGTAAGTGAAATGTGGAATGGTGTGTGGAAAGATGTGTGGAATGATGTGTGGAATGAAGTGTGGAATGATGTGTGGAATGATATGCGGAATGAGGTGAGGAATGATGTGTGGAATGAAGTATGGAAAGATGTGTGGAATGATGTGTGAACGAGGTGTGGAATTAGATGTGGAATGATGCGTGGAATGATATGTCGAATGATGAGAGGATGATATTCGGAATGTTGTTTGGAATGATGTGTGGATTGACGTGTATGATGATGTGTGGAATGTTAGGAATGATGTGTGGAATGATGTTTGGAATGATGTGTGGATTGATCTGTGTAATGATGTGTGCATGTAATGGAATGTTGTCTGGAATGAGGTATGTAAAGATGTGTCAATGATGTGTGGTAAGTTGTGTGGAATGATGTGTGTAATAATGTGTGGAATGATGTGTGGAATGATGTTTGGAATGATGTGTGGAATGATGTGTGGAATGATGTGTGGATTGATGTGTGTATTGATGTGTGGAATGTTATGGAATGATGTGTGGAATGAGGTGTGGAATGATGTTTGGAATGATGTGTGGAATGATGTGATGCATGATGTGTGGATTGACGTGTGTAATGATGTGTGGAATGGTTTGGAATGATGTGTGGAATGAGGTGTGGAATGATGTGTAGCATGTTGTGTGGAATGATATGTGGAATGATATCTGGAAAGATGTATGGAATGATGTGTGGAATTATGTGTGCAATGATGTATTGAATGATGTGTGGAATGATATGTCGAATGATATCTGGAAAGATGTATGGAATGATGTGTGGGATGATGTCTGGAATGATGTGAGGAATGATGTGTGGAATGATGTGTGGATTGACGTGTGTAATGATGTGTGGAATATTATGGAATGTTGTGTGGAATGAGGTATGGAATTATGTGTCATTGATGTGTGGAAAGATGTGTGGAATGATGTCTGGAAAAATTTGTGGAATGTTGAGTGGAATGAAGTGTGGAATGATACGTGCAATGATGCATTGAATGATGTGTGGAATGATGTGAGAACGAGGTGTGGAATGAGATGTGGAATGATGCGTGGAATGATAAGTGGAATGAGGAGTGGATGATAATTGGAATGTTGTTTGGAATGATGTGTGGATTGATGTGCGTAATGATGTGTGGAATGTTATGGGATGATGTGTGAAATGTGGTGTGGAATGTTGTTTGGAATGATGTGTGGAATGATGTGCGGAATGATGTGTGGATTGATGTGTGTAATGTTGTGTGGAATGTTATGGAATGATGTGTGGAATGAGGTATGGAATAATGTTTGGCATGATGTGTGGCAAGATGTGTGGAATGATGTGTGGAATGATGTGTGGAATAACGTGCGGAATGATGAGTGGAATGATGTTTGGAATGATGTGTGGAATGATGTGTGGAATGATGTGTGGATTGATGTGTGTAATGATGTGTGTAATGTTATGGAATGATGTGTGGATTGAGGTATGGAATGATGTGTGGAATGATGTGTGGAATGAGTTGTTGAATGAGGTGTGGATGATGTGTGGAATGATGTGTAGAATGATCGGTGGAATGATGTGTTGAATGATTTGTGGAAAGATGTGTGGAATGAGGTGTGGAATGAGATGTGGAATGATGTGTGGAATTAGGTGTGTAATGATGTGTGGAATGTTGTGTACAATGATGAGAGGAATGCTGTGTGAAATTATGTGTGGAATGCTGCATGGAATGATGTGTGGAATGATGTATGGAATGACGTGCGGAATGATGTGTGGAAGAAGGTGTGGCATGATGTGTGGAATGATGTGTGGAATGAGATGTGGATTGATGCATGGAATGATATGTGGAAAGAGGTGTGGAATGATATTTTGAATGCTGTGTGGAGTGATGTGTGCAATGATGTGTGGAATGACGTATGGAATGTGGTGTGGATAGGTGTGTGGAATGATTTGTGCAATGATGTGTGGAATGGGTTGTTGAATGATGTGTGGAATGATGTGTGGAATGATGTGTAGAATGATCGTTGGAATGATGTGTTGGATGATTTGTGGAAAGATGTGTGGAATGATGTGTGGAATGAGGTGTGGATTGATGTGTGGCATGCTGTATGGAATGAGGTGTGGAATAATGTGTGGAATGAGCTGTCGAATGAGGAGTGGAATGATGTGTGCAATGATGTGTCGAATGATATCTGGAATGATGTGTTGAATAATGTGTGGAAAATGTTTGGAATGATGTGTGGAATGATGCGCAGAATGTTATGTGGAATGAGGTGTGGAATGATGTTTGGAATGATGTTTGGAATGATATGTGGAATGATGTGTGGAATGATGTGTGGATTGATGTGTGGAATGAGGTGTGGAATGAGGTATGGACTGATGTGTAGAATAATGTGTGGATTGATATGTGGTATGATGTGTGGAATGATGTGTGGAATGAGGTGTGGAATGATGTGTGGAATGCAGTGTGGAATGATGTGTGGAATAATGTGTGGAATGAGCTGTCGAATGAGGAGTGGAATGATGTGTGGAAAGGGTTTGGAATGATGTGTGGGATGATGTGTGAAATCATATGAGGAATGATGTGTGGATTAATGTGTGGAATGATGTTTGAATGAGTTGTGGAATGAGGTGTGGAATGATGTGTGGAATGATGTGTGGAATGAGGTGTGGAATGATGTTTGGAATGATGTGTAGAATGAAGTGCGGAAAGATGTTTGGAATGATGTGTGGAATGATGTGTGGAATGAGTTGTGGAATGAGGTGTGGAATGATGTGTGGAATGAGGTGTGGAATGATGTGTGGAATGATGTGTGGAATTATATATGTTATGATGTTTGGAATTATGTGTGGAATGAAGTGCGGAATGTGGTTTTGAATGATCTGTGGAATTATGTGTGCAAAGATGTGTGGAATGTTTTGTGGAATGATGTGTGGAATGAGTTGTGGAATAAGGTGTGGAATGTTATGTGGAATGAGGTGTGGAATGATCTTAGGAAAGAGGTTTGGAATGAAGTATGGAATGATGTGTTGGATGATGCATGGAATTATATGTGAAATGAGGTGTGGAATGATATTTTGAATGCTGTGTGGAATGATGTGTGCAATGATGTGTGGAATGATGTGTGGAATGAGGTGTGGATAGATATGTGGAATGATGAGGGCAACGATGTGTGGAATGAGGTGTGGAATGATGTGTGGAATGATGTGTGGAATGAGATGTGGAATGAGGTGTGCAATGATATTTGGAATGCTATTGGAATGATGTGTTGAATGATGTGTGGAATGAGGTGTGGATTGATGTATGGAATGAAGTGTGCAATGATGTATGGCATGCTGTATGGAATTATGTGTGGAATGTTGAGTGGATTGATGTATGTACTGGTATGTGGAATGATGTATTGAATGATGTGTGGAATGAGGTGAGGAATGATGTGTGGAATGAAGTGTGGAATGATGTGTGCAATGATGTGTCGAATGATATCTGGAATGATGTGTTGAATAATGTGTGGAATGATGTTTGGAATGATGTGTGGAATGATGTGTGAATTGAGTTGTGGAATGAGGTGTGGAATGATGTGTGGAATGATGTGTGGAAGGAGGTATGGAATGATGTGTGGAATGATGTATAGAATGAAGTGTGGAATAATGTGTTGAATGATGTGTGGAATGATGTGTGGAATGAGTTGTGGAATGAGGTGTGGAATGATGCGTGGAATGAGGTGTGGAATGATATGTGGTATGTTATGTGGAATGATGTGTGGAATGATGTGTGGAATGATCTATGCAATGATGTTTGGAATGAGTTGCGGAATGTGGTGTGGAACGATATGTGGAATCAGTTGTGGAATGAGGTGTGGAATGTTATGTGGAATGATGAGTGGAATGAACATTGGAAAGAGGTTTGGAATGTTGTGTGGAATGATGTGTGGAATGATGCGTGGAATAATATGTGGAATGAGGTGTGGAATGAGATGTGGAATGAGGTGCGCAATAATGTGTGGAATAATGTGTGGAATGAGTTGTCGAATGAGGTGTGGAATGTTATGTGGAATGAGGAGTGGAATGATCATTGGAAAGAGGTTTTGAATGTTGTGTGGAATGATGTGTGGAATGATGCGTGGAATGATATGTGGAATGAGGTGTGGAATGAGATGTGGAATGAGGTGCGCAATGATGTGTGGAATGATGTGTGGAATGATGTAAGGAATGACGCGGTATATGAAATGTGGAATGGTGTATGGAATGCTGTGTGGAATGAGCTGTGTAATGAAGTTTGGAATGAAGTGTGGAAAGATGTATGGAATGATGTGTGGATTGATGTGTGGAATAATGTGTGGAATGTTGTGTGAAAAGATGTGTGGAATGATGTGTGGAACGAGGTGTGAAATGAGGTGTGGAATGATGTGTGGAATGATATGTGGAATGAGATGTGGAATGATTCGTGGAATGTTGTGTGGAATGATTTGTGGAATAAGGTTAGGAATGATGTGTGGAATGAAGTGTGGAAAGATGTGTGGAATGATGTGTGGAATGAAGTGTGGAAAGATGTGTGGAATGATGTGTGGAACGAGGTGTGGACTGAGATGTGGAATGATGCGTGGAATGATATGTGGAATGAGGAGTGGATGATATTTGGAATGTTGCTTGGAATGATGTGTAGATTGATGTGTGTAATGATGTGCGGATTGATCTATGGAATGACTTTCGGAATGATGTTTGGAAGAAGGTGTGGATTGATGTGTGGAATGATATGTTGGAATGATGCGTAGAATGATATGTGGAATGAGGTGTGGAATTATATTTTGAATGCTGTGTGGAATGATGTGTGCAATGATGTGTGGAATGAGGTGTGGATAGATGTGTGGAATGATGTGTGCAATGATGTGTGCAATGATGTGTGGAATGATGTGTGGAATGATGTGTGGAATGAGATGTGCAATGTGGTGTCGATTGAGGAGAGGAATGAAGTGTGGAATGATAATTGGAAAGATATGTGGGATGATGTGTGGAATCATATGAGGAATGATGTGTGGATTAATGTGTGGAATGATGTGTGAATGAGTTGTGGAATGAGGTTTCGAATGATGTGTGGGATGATGTGTGGAATGAGGTGTGGAATGATGTTTGGAATGATGTGTAGAATGAAGTGTGGAAAGATGTTTTGAATGATGTGTGGAATGATGTGTGGAATGAGTTGTGGAATGAGGTGTGGAATGGTGTGTGGAATGAGGTGTGGAATGATGTGTTGAATGATGTGTGGAATGAGGTGTGGATTGATGTGTGGAATGATGTGTGGAATCAGGTGTGGAATGTTATGTGGAATGAGGTGCGGAATGTACTTTGGAAAGAGGTTTGGAATGATGTGTGGAATGAGGTGTGGAATTATATGTGGAATGCTGTGTGGAATGATGTGATGAATGATGTGTGGAGTGAGGTGTGGATTGATGTGTGGAATGATGTGTGCAATAATATGTGGCATGCTGTATGGAATGAGGTGTGGAAAGTTGAGTGGAATGATGTGTGGAATGATATGTAGAATGATGTATTGAATGATGTGCGGAATGAGGTGAGGAATGATGTGTGGAATGAAGTTTGGAATGCTGTGTGCAATGATGTTTCGAATGATATCTGGAAATATGTGTGGAATAATGTGTGGAATGATGTTTGGAATGATATGTGGAATGATGCGTGGAATGATCTGTGGAATGAGGTATGGATTGATGTTTGGAATGATGTGTGGAATGATGTGTGGAATGATGAGTGGAATGATGTGTGGAATGAGGGATGGAATGAGGTATGTACTGATGTGTGGATTGCTGTGTGGATTGATGTGTGGAATGATGTGATGAATGTTTTGGAATGATGTGTTGAATGATGTGTGGAATTATGTGTGGGATGAGGTTTGGAATGAGGAGTGGAATGATGTGTGAATGAGTTGTGGAATGAGGTTTGGAATGATGTGTGGAAAGATGTTTGGAATGAGGTGTGGAATTATATTTGGAATGATGTGTAGAATGAAGTGTGGAATGATGTGTTGAAAAATGAGTTGAATGGTGTGTGGAATGATTTGGGGAATGAGGTGTGGAATAATGATTGCAATGAGGTGTGGAATGATGTGTGGAATGAAGTGTGGAATGATGTGTGGAATGATGTATGTAATGTTGTTTGGAATTATGTGTGGAATGACGTGCTGAATGTCGTGTGGAATGATGTGTGAAATAATGTGTGCAATAATGTGTGGAATGTTTTGTGGAATGATGTGTGGAATGAGTTATGGAATGAGGTGTGGAATATTTTGTGGAATGTGTTGTGGAATGATCTTTGGAATGAGGTTTGGAATGATGTGTGGAATGAAGTGTGGAATGATGCATGGAATCATATGTAGAATGAGGTGTGGAATGAGATGTGGAATGCTGTGTGGAATGGTGTGTGGAATGATGTGTGGAATGATGTGTGGAATGATGTGTGGAATGAGATGTGGAAAGATGCGTGGAATGATATGTGGAATGGTATGTGGAATGATGTCTTGAATGATGTGTGGAATGATGTTTAGAATGGAGTGTGGAATGATGTGTGGAAAGATGTGTGGATTGATGTGTGTAATGATGTGTGAATGAATTGTTGAATGAGGTGTGGAATGATGTGTGCAATGATGTTTGGAATGAGGTGTGGAATGATGTTTGGAATGATGTGTAGAATGAAGTGTGGAATGATGTGTTGAAAGATGAGTGGAATGATGTGAGGAATGAGTTGTGGAATGAGGTTTGGAATGATGTGTGGAATGATGTGTGGAATGAGGTGAGGAATGATGTGTGGAATGATGTGTGGAATGATGTGTGGAATGACGTATGTAATGATGTTTTGAATTATGTGTGGAATGAGGTGCTGAATGTGGTGTGGAATGATGTGTGGAAAGATGTGTGCAATGAGGTATGGAATGTTTTGTGGAATGATGTGTGGAAAGATCTTTGGAATGAGGTACGGAATAATTTATGGAATGATGTGTGGAATGATGCATGGAATCATATGTGAAATGATGTGTGGAATGATGTTTGGAATGATGTGTGGAATGATGTATGGAATGACGCGGAAAATGAAATGTGGAATGGTGTGTGGAATGATGTGTGGAATGAGGTGTGTAATGAAATGTGGAATGATGTGTGGAATGATATGTGGAATGATGTATTGAATGATGTGTGGAATGATGTGTGGAATGAGGTGAGGAATGATGTGTGGAATGAAGTATTGAAAGATGTGTGGAATGATGTTTGGAACGAGGTGTGGAATTAGATGTGGAATGATGCGTGGAATGATACGTCGAATGATGAGTGGATAATATTCGGAATGTTGTTTGGAATGATGTGTGGATTGACGTGTGTAATGATGTGTGGAATGTTATGGGATGATGTGTGGAATGAGGTGTGGAATGATATCTGGAATGATGTGTGGAATGATGTGTGGAATGATGTTTGGAATGATGTTTGGATTGATGTGTGTAATGATGTGTGCATGTTATGGAATGTTGTGTGGAATGAGGTATGGAATGATGTGTCAATGATGTGTGGAAAGTTGTGTGGAATGATGTGTGTAATAATGTGTGGAATGAAGTGTGGAATGATGTTTGGAATAATGTGTGGAATGATGTGTGGAATGATGTGTGGATTGATGTGTGTAATGATGTGGGGAATGTTATGGAATGATGTGTGGAATGAGGTGTGGAATGATGTGTCAATGATGTTTGGAATGATGTGTGGAATGATGTGTGGAATGAGTTGTGGAATGAGGTGTGGAATGATGTGTGGAATGATGTGTAGAATGAGGTGTAGAATGATGTGTGGAATGATGTGTAGAATGATCTGTGGAATGATGTGTTGAAAGATTTGTGGAAAGATGTGTGGAATGATGTGTGGAATGAGATGTGGAATGATGTGTGGAATGAGGTGTGGAATGATGTGTGGAATGTTGTGTGCAAGGATGTGTGGAATGCCGTGTGTTATTATGTGTGGAATGATGTATGGAATGACGTGCGGAATGAGGTGTGGAAGAAGGTGTGGATTGACGTGTGGAATTATGTGTGGAATGAGATGTGGAATGATGCGTGGAATGATATGTGGAATGAGGTGCGGAATGATATTTTGAATGCAGTATGGAAAGATGTGTGCAATAATGTGTGGAATGATGAGTGGAAAGATGTGTGGATAGATGTGTGGAATGATGTGTGCAACCATGTGTGGAATAAGGTTTGGAATGATGTTTGGAATGATGTGTGGAACGAGATGAGGAATGAGGTGTTGAATTATATTTGGAATGCTGTGTGGAATGATGTGTTGAATGATGTGTGGAATGAGGTGTGGATTGATGTGTGGAATGATGTGTGCAATGATGTGTGGCATGCTGTATGGAATGAGGTGTGGAATGCTGAGTGGAATAATGTGTGGAATGATATGTGGAATGATGTATTGAATGATGTGCGCAATGTGGTGAGGAATGATGTGTGGAATGAGGTGTGGATTGATGTGTGGAATGATTTGTGGAATGTTATGGAATGATTTGTGGAATGAGGTGTGGAATGATGTGTCAATGATGTTTGGAATGATGTGTGGAATGATGTGTGGAATGATTTGTGGAATGAGGTGTGGAATGATGTGTGGAATGATGTGTAGAATGAGATGTAGAACGATGTGTGGAATGATGTTCAGAATGATCTGTGGAATGATGTGTTGAATGATTTGTGGAAAGATGTGTGGAATGATGTGTGGAATGAGATGTGGAATGATGTTTGGAATGAGGTGTGGAATGATGTGTGGAATGTTGTGTGCAATGATGTGTGGAATGCTGTGTGGAATTATGTGTGGAATGCTGTATGGAATGAAGTGTGTAATGATGTATGGAATGACGTGCGGAATGATGTGTGGAAGAAGGTGTGGATTGAAGTGTGTAATGATGTGTGGAATAAGATGTGGAATGATGCGTGGAATTATATGTGGAATGAGGTGTGGAATGATATTTTGAATGCTGTGTGCAATGATGTGTGGAATGATCTGTGGAAAGAGGTGTGAATAGATGTGTGGCATGATGTCTGCAACCATGTGTGGAATGAGGTTTGGAATGATGTTTGGAATGATGTGTGGAATGAGATGTGGAATGAGGTGTGGAATTATATTTGGAATGCTGTGTGGAATGATGTGTTGAATGATGTGTGGAATGAGGTGTGGAATGCTGTGTGGAATAACGTGTGGAATGATATGTGGAATGATGTATTGAATAATGTGTGGAATGAGGTGAGGAATGATGTGTGGAATGATGTGTGGAATGATGTTTGGAATCATATATGGAATGACGTGGTTAATGAAATGTGGAATGGTGTGTGGTATGATCTGTGGAATGATGTGTGGAATGAAGTGTGGAAAGATGTGTGGAATGATGTGTGGAATGATGTGTGGAATGATGTGTGGAATGTTGTGTGGAATGATGTGTGGAATGATGTGGGAACAAGTTGTGGAATGAGATGTGGAATGATGCATGGAATGACATGTGGAATGAGGAGTGGATGATATGTGTAATGTTGTTTGGAATGATGTGTTGTTTGATGCGTGTAATGATGTGTGGAATGTTATGGAATGATGTGTGGAATGAGATGTGGAATGCTGTTTGGAATGATGTGTGGAATGATATGCGGCATGATGTGTGGATCGACGTGTGTAATGATGTGTGGAATGTTGTGGAATGATGTGTGGAATGAGGTGTGGAATGATGTGTGGCATGTTGTGTGGAATGATATGTGGAATGATGTATTGACTGATGTGGGAAATGATGTGTTGAATGACGTTTGGAATGATGTGTGGAATAATGTGTGCAATGTTGTATTGAATGATGTGTGGAATGATATGTCGAATGATATCTGGAATGATGTGTGGAATGATGTGCGGGATGATGTCTGGAATGATGTGAGGAATGATGTGTGGAATGATGTGTGGATTGACGTGTGTAATGATGTGTGGAATGTTATTGAATGATGTGTGGAATGAGGTATGGAATGATGTGTCATTGATGTGTGGAAAGATGTGTGGAATGATGTCTGGAAAAATGTGTGGTATGTTTAGTGGAATGAAGTGTGGAATGATATGTGCAATGATGCATTGAATGATGTGTGGAATGATGTGAGGAACGAGGTGTGGAATGAGATGTGGAATGATGCGTGGAATGATAAGTGGAATGAGGAGTGGATGATATTTGGAATGTTGTTTGGAATGATGTGTGGATTAATGTGCGTAATGATGTGTGGAATTTTTGGAATGATGTGAGAAATGTGGTGCTGAATGTTGTTTGGAATGATGTGTGGAATGATGTGTGCCTTGATGTGTGGATTGACGTGTGTAATGATGTGTGGAATGTTATGGAATGATGTGTGGAATGAGGTGTGGAATGATGTTTGGCATGATGTGTGGAATGATATGTGGAATGATGTGTGGAATGATGTGTGGATGGATGTGTGTAATGATGTGTTTAATGTTATGGAATGATGTGTGGAATGAGGTATGGAATGATGTGTCAATGATGTGTGGAAAGATGTGTGGAATGATGTGTGGAATAACGTGCAGAATGATGAGTGGAATGATGTTTGGAATGATGTGTGGAATGATGTGTGGAATGATGTGTGGATTGATGTGTGTAATGATGTGTGTAATGTTATGGATTGATGTGTGGATTGAGGTATGGAATGATGTGTGGAATGATGTGTGGAATGAGTTGTTGAATGAGGTGTGGAATGATGTGTGGAATGATGTGAAGAATGATCGGTGGAATGATGTGTTGAATGATTTGTGGAAAGATGTGTGGAATGAGGTGTGGAATGAGATGTGGAATGATGTGTGGAATTAGGTGTGTAATGATGTGTGGAATGTTGTGTACAATGATGTGTGGAATTCTGTGTGAAATTATGTGTGGAATGCTGCATGGAATGATGTGTGGAATGATGTATGGAATGACGTGCGGAATGATGTGTGGAAGAAGGTGTGGACTGAGATGTGGAATGATGTGTGGAATGAGATTTGGATGGATGCATGGAATGATATTTGGAATGAGGTGTGGAATGATATTTTGAATGCTGTGTGGAATGATGTGTGGAATGAGTTGTTGAATGATGTGTGGAATGATGTGTGGAATGATGTGTAGAATGATCGTTGGAATGCTGTGTTGAATGATTTGTGGAAAGATGTGTAAAATGATGTGAGGAATGAGAAATGGAATGATGTGTGGAATGAGGTGTGGAATGATGTGTGGAATGTTGTGTGCAATGATGTGTGGAATGCTGTGTGGAATTATGTGGGGAATTATGTGTGGAATGAGGTGTGGATTGATGTGTGGAATGATGTGTGCAATGATGTGTGACATGCTGTCTGGAATGAGGTGTGGAATGTTGATTGGAATGACGTGTGCAATGATGTGTGGAATGATGTGTGGAATGAGGTGAGGAATGATGTGTGGAATGAAGTTTGGAATGATGTGTGCAATGATGTGTCGAATGATATCTGGAATGATGTGTTGAATAATGTGTGGAATAATGTTTTGGAATGATGTGTGGAATGATGCGTAGAATGTTACGTGGAATGAGGTGTGGAATGATGTATGGAATGATGTATGGAATGATATGTGGAATAATGTGTGGAATGAGTTGTCGTATGAGGAGTGGAATGATGTGTGGAATGAGGTGTGGAATGATGTGTGGGATGATGTGTGGAATCATATGAGGAATGATGTGAGGATTAATGTGTGGAATGATGTTTGAATGAGTTGTGGAATGAGGTGTGGAATGATGTGCGAACGATGTGTGGAATGAGGTGTGGAATGATGTTTGGAATGATGTGTAGATTGAAGTGTGGAATGAGTTGTGGAATGAGGTGTGGAATGATGTGTGGAATGAGGTGTGGAATGATGTGTGGAATGATGTGTGGAATGATGTGTGGAATTATATATGTAATGATGTTTGGAATTATGTGTGGAATGAAGTGCGGAATGTGCTGTGGAATGATCTGTGGAATGATCTGTGCAAAGATGTGTGGAATGAGTTGTGGAATAAGGTGTGGAATGTTATGTGGAATGAGGTGTAGAATGATCTTTGGAAAGAGGTTTGGAATGATGTGTGGAATGATGTGTTGGATGATGCGTGGAATGATATGTGGAATGAGGTGTGGAATGAAGTTAGGAATGATGTGTGGAATGATGTATTGAATGATGTGTGGAATGTTGTGTGTAATGATGTTTGGAATGATGTGTGGAATGATATGTGGAATGATATATGAATGATGTGTGGAATGATGTGTCGAATGACATCTGGAATGATGTGTGGAATGATGTGTGGAATGATGTTTGGAATGATGTGTGGAATGATGTGTGAAATGATGTGGGGATTAATGTGTGGAATGATGTGTAGAATGTCATGGAATGATGTTTGGAATGAACTGGGGAATGATGTGTCAATGATGTGTGGAATGATGTGTCGAATGTTATGGAATGATGTGTGGAATGAACTGTGGAATGATGTGTCAATGTTGTGTGGAAATATGTGTGGAATGATGTGTCGATTGATGTCTGGAATGAGGTGTGGAATGAATTGTGGAATGAGCTGTGGAATGATGTGTGGAATGATGTGTAGAATGAGGTGTGGAATGATGTGTGGAATGATGTGTAGAATGATCTGTGGAATGATGTGTTGAATGATTTGTGGAAAGATGTGTGGAATGATGTGTGGAATGAGATGTGGAATGATGCGTGGAATGATATGTGGAATGAGGTGTGGAATGATATTTTGAATACTGTGTGGAATGATGTCTGCAATGTTGTGTGGAATGATGTGTGGAATGAGGTGAGGAATGATGTGTGGAATGAAGTGTGGAATGCTGTGTGCAATGCTGTGTCGAATGATATCTGGAATGATGTGTGGAATAATGTGTGGAATGATGTTTGGAATGATGTGTGGATTGATGCGTGGAATGCTATGTGGAATGAGGTGTTACATGATGTTTGGAATGATCTGTGGAATGATGTGTGGAATGAGTTGTGGAATGAGGTGTGGAATGTGGTGTGGAATGATGTGTGGAGTGAAGTGTGAAATGATGTGTGCAATGGTGTGTGCAATGATGTTTGTCATGCTGTGGAATGATGTGTGGAATGAGATGTGGAATGATGTGTGGAATGAGGTGTGGAATGATGTGTGGAATGTTGTGTGCAAAGATGTGTGGAATGCTGTGTGGAATTATGTGTGGAATGCTGTGTGGAATGATGTATGGAATGAAGTATGGAATGATGTTTGGAATGATGTGTGGAATGATGTGTGGAATGATGTGTGGAATGATGTGCGGAATGATGTGTGGAATGATGTGTGGAATGATGTGTGGAATGATGTGTGAAATGAGGTGTGGATAGATGTTTGAAACATAGAAACATAGAAAATAGGTGCAGGAGTAGGCCATTCGGCCCTTCTAGCCTGCACCGCCATTCAATGAGTTCATGGCTGAACATTCAACTTCAGTACCCCATTCCTGCTTTCTCGCCATACCCCTTGATCCCCCTAGCAGTAAGGACCTCATCTAACTCCTTTTTGAATATATTTAGTGAATTGGCCTCAACAACTTTCTGTGGTAGAGAATTCCACAGGTTCACCACTCTCTGGGTGAAGAAGTTCCTCCGCATCTCGGTCCTAAATGGCTTACCCCTTATCCTTAGACTGTGACCCCTGGTTCTGGACTTCCCCAACATTGGGAACATTCTTCCTGCATCTAACCTGTCTAACCCCGTCAGAATTTTATATGTTTCTATGAGGTCCCCTCTCATTCTTCTGAACTCCAGTGAATACAAGCCCAGTTGATCCAGTCTTTCTTGATAGGTCAGTCCCGCCATCCCGGGTATCAGTCTGGTGAACCTTCGCTGCACTCCCTCAATAGCAAGAATGTCCTTCCTCAGGTTAGGAGACCAAAACTGTACACAATACTCCAGGTGTGGCCTCACCAATGCCCTGTACAACTGTAGCAACACCTCCCTGCCCCTGTACTCAAATCCCCTTGCTATGAAGGCCAACATGCCATTTGCTTTCTTAGCCGCCTGCTGCACCTGCATGCCTACCTTCAATGACTGATGTACCATGACACCCAGGTCTCTTTGCACCTCCCCTTTTCCTAATCTGTCACCATTCAGATAATAGTCTGTCTCTCTGTTTTTACCACCAAAGTGGATAACCTCACATTTATCCACATTATACTTCATCTGCCATGCATTTGCCCACTCACCTAACCTATCCAAGTCGCTCTGCAGCCTCACAGCATCCTCCTCGCAGCTCACACTGCCACCCAACTTAGTGTCATCCGCAAATTTGGAGATACTACATTTAATCCCCTCATCTAAATCATTAATGTACAGTGTAAACAGCTGGGGCCCCAGCACAGAACCTTGCGGTACCTCACTAGTCACTGCCTGCCATTCTGAAAAGTACCCATTTACTCCTACTCTTTGCTTCCTGTCTGACAACCAGTTCTCAATCCATGTCAGTACACTACCCCCAATCCCATGTGCTCTAACTTTGCACATCAATCTCTTGTGTGGGACCTTGTCGAACGCCTTCTGAAAGTCCAAATATACCACATCAACTGGTTCTCCCTTATCCACTCTACTGGAAACATCCTCAAAAAATTCCAGAAGATTTGTCAAGCATGATTTCCCTTTCACAAATCCATGCTGACTTGGACCTATCATGTCACCTCTTTCCAAATGCACTGCTATGACATCCTTAATAATTGATTCCATCATTTTACCCACTACCGATGTCAGGCTGACCGGTCTATAATTCCCTGTTTTCTCTCTCCCTCCTTTTTTAAAAAGTGGGGTTACATTGGCTACCCTCCACTCCATAGGAACTGATCCAGAGTCAATGGAATGTTGGAAAATGACTGTCAACGCATCCACTATTTCCAAGGCCACCTCCTTAAGTACTCTGGGATGCAGTCCATCAGGCCCTGGGGATTTATCGGCCTTCAATCCCATCAATTTCCCCAACACAATTTCCCGGCTAATAAGGATTTCCCTCAGTTCCTCCTCCTTACTAGACCCCCCGACCCCTTTTATAACCGGAAGGTTGTTCGTGTCCTCCTTCGTGAATACCGAACCAAAGTACTTGTTCAATTGGTCCGCCATTTCTTTGTTCCCCGCTATGACTTCCCCTGATTCTGACTGCAGGGGACCTACATTTGTCTTTACTAACCTTTTTCTCTTTACATATCTATAGAAACTTTTGCAATCCGTCTTAATGTTCCCTGCAAGCTTCTTCTCATACTCCGTTTTCCCTGCCCTAATCAAACCCTTTGTCCTCCTCTGCTGAGTTCTAAATTTCTCCCAGTCCCCAGGTTCGCTGCTATTTCTGGCCAATTTGTATGCCACTTCCTTGGCTTTAATACTATCCCTGATTTCCCTTGATAGCCACGGTTGAGTCATCTTCCCTTTTTTATTTCTATGCCAGACAGGAATGTACAATTGTTGTAGTTCATCCATGCGGTCTCTAAATGTCTGCCATTGCCCATCCACAGTCAACCCCTTAAGTATCGTTCGCCAATCCATCTCAGCCAATTCACGCCTCATACCTTCAAAGTTAGCCTTCTTTAATTTCTGGACCATGGTCTCTGAATTAACTGTTTCATTCTCCATCCTAATGCAGAATTCCACCATATTATGGTCACTCTTCCCCAAGGGGCCTCGCACAACGAGATTGCTAATTAATCCTTTCTCATTACATAACACCCAGTCTAAGATGGCCTCCCCCCTAGTTGGTTCCTCGACATATTGGTCTAAAAAACCATCCCTTATGCACTCCAGAAAATCCTCCTCCACCGTATTGCTTCCAGTTTGGTTAGCCCAATCTATGTGCATATTAAAGTCACCCATTATAACTGCTGCACCTTTATTGCACGCACCCCGAATTTCCTTGGAATGATGTGTGGATGGAGATGTGCAATGATGCGTGGAATGATATGTGGAATGAGGTTGTGGAATGATATTTGGAATGCTGTTTGGAATGAAGTGTGCAATGTTGTGTGGAATGATGTGTGAAATGAGGTATGGATAGATGTATGGAATGATGTGTGCAATCATGTGTTGAATGCCGTGTGGAATGATGTGTGGAATGATGTGAGGAATGATGTGTGTAATGATATGTGGAATGATGTATTGAATGATGTGTGGAAAGATGTGTGGAATGAGGTGAGACATGATGATTGGAATGATGTGTGGAATGATGTGTGGAATGATGTACGGAATCAGTTGTGGAATGAGGTATGGACTGATGTGTTGAATGATGTGTGGAATGATGTGTGCAATCATGTGTTGAATGCCGTGTGGAATGATGTGTGGAATGATGTGTGGAATGATGTGTGGTATAATATGTGGAATGATGTATTGAATGATGTGTGGAACGATGTGTGGAATGAGGTGAGAAATGATGTTTGGAATGATATGTGGAATGATGTGTGGAATGTTGTGTGGAATGATGTACGGAATGAGGTGTGGAATGAGGTATGGGCTGAAGTGTTGAATGATGTGTGGAATGATGTGTAGAATGTTGTGGAATGCTGTGTGGAATGAGGCGTTTAATGTTATGTGGAATGAGGTGTGGAATGATATTTTGAATGCTGTGTGGAATGATGTGTGCAGTGACGTGTGGAATGATGTTTGGATTGATGTGTGGAATGATGTGTGATAATGATGTGTGGAATGATGTGTGGAATGATGTGTGGAATGATGTGTGGAATGCAGTATCGAATGATGTGTGCAATGATGTGTTGAATGATGTGTGGACTGATGTGTGGAATGAGTTGTGGAATGAGGTGTGGAATGATGTGTGGAATGAGGTATGGAATGATGTGTAGAATGATGTGTGGAATGATGTTTGGAATGTTGTGTGAAATGATGTATGTAATGATGTTTGGAAGTGTGTGTGGAATGAGATGTAGAATATTCTGTGGAATGTTGTGTTGAATGATGTGTGGAATGATGGGTGGAATCATGTGTGGAATGAGTTGTGGAATGCAGTTTGGAATGATGTGTAGTATCACGTGTGGAATGATGTGTGGAATGAGTTGTGGAATGATGTGTGGTATGACGTGTGGAATGATGTTTGGAATTATGTGTGGAATGATGTGTCGAATATGGTGCGGATGATGTGTGGAATGATGTGTGGAATGATGTGTGGAATTATGTGTGAAATGATGTGTGAAATGAGTTGTGGAATGATGTGTGGAATGAGGTTTGGAATGATATGTGGAATGATGTGTGGAATGATGTGTGGAATGAAATGTGGAATGAATTGTAGAATGATGTTTGGAATGAGGTGTGGAATGATGTGTGGAATGATATGTGGGATGATGTGTGGAATGATGTATGCAATGATGTTTGGAATTATGTGTGGCATGATGAGTGGATTGACGTGTGTAACGAAGTGTGGAATGTTATGGAATGATGTGTCGAATGCTGTGTCGAATGATATCTGGAATGATGTGTGGAATGATGTGTGGACTGATGTGTGGAATGATGTGTGGAATGATGTGTGGAATGATGTGTGGAATGCTCTATGTAATGATGTTTGGAATGAGGTGCAGAATTTGGTGTGGAACGATGAGTGGAATGAGTTGTGGAATGAGGTGTGGAATGTTATGTGGAATGAGGATTGGAATGATCATTGGAAAGAGGTTTGGAATGTTGTGTGGAATATTGTGTGGAATGATGCGTGGAATGATATGTGGAATCAGGTGTGGAATGAGATGTGGAATGATGCCTGGAATGATATGTGGAATGATATGTGGAATGATGTATTGAATGATGTGTGGAATGATTTGTGGAATAATGTATGGAATGCTGTGTGGAATGATGCGTGTAATGAAGTGTGGAATGAAGTGTGGAAAGATATGTGGAATGATGTGTGGAATGATGTGTGGAATAATGTGTGGAATGTTGTGTGGAAAGATGTGTGGAATGATGTGTGGAACGAGGTGTGAAATGAGGTGTGGAATGATGTGTGGAATGATGTGTGGAATGAGATGTGGAATGATGCGTGGATTGATGTGTGGAATGATATGTGGAATGATGTATTGAATGATGTTTGGAATGATTTGTGGAATAAGGTTAGGAATGATGTGTGGAATGAAGTGTGGAAAGATGTGTGGAATGATGTGTGGAACGAGGTGTGGACTGAGATGTGGAATGATGCGTGGAATGATATGTGGAGTGATATGTGGAATGATGTATTGAATGATGTGTTGAATGATTTGTGGAATAAGGTGAGGAATGATGTGTGGAAAGATGTGTGGAATGATGTGTGGAACGAGTTGTGGACTGAGATGAGGAATGATGCGTGGAATGATATGTGGAATGAGGAGTGGATAATATATGGAATGTTGCTTGGAATGATGTGTGGATTGATGTGTGTAATGATGTGTGGAATGTTATGGAATGATGTGTGCAATGAGGTTTGGAATGAAGTTTGGAATGATGTGTGGAAAGATTGGGGAATGATGTGTGAAATGATGTGTGCAATAATGTGTGGAATGATGTGTGGAATGTTGATTGGAATGAAGTGTGGAATGATGTGTGGAAAGATGTGTGGATTGATGTGTGTAATGATGTGTGGAATGTTATGGAATGATGTGTGGAATGAACTGTGAAATGATGTGTCAATGATGTGTGGAATGATGTGTGGAATGATGTGTCAGTGATGTGTGGTAAGATGTGTGGAGTGATGTGTTGATTAATGTGTGGAATGATGTGTGGAATTTGTTGTGGAATGAGGTGAGGAATGATGTGTGGAATGATGTGTAGAATGATCTGTGGAATGATGTGTTGAATGATTTGTGCAAAGATGTGTGCAATGATGTGTGGATTGAGATGTGGAATGATGTGTGCAATGAGGTGTGGAATGCTGTGTGGAATTATGTGTGTAATGCTGTCTGGAATGATGTGTGGAATAAGCTGTGGATTGATGTATGGAATGATGTGTGGAATGAGATGTGGAATGATGCGTGGAATGATATGTGGAATGAGGTGTGGAATGATATTTTGAATGCTGTGTGGAATGATGTGTGCAATGATGTGTGGAATGATGTGTGGAATGAGGTGTGGATAGATGTGTGGAATGATGTGTACAACGATGTGTGGAATGAGGTGTGGAATGATGTGTGGAATGATGTTTGGAATGAGATGTGGAATGAGGTGTGGAATGATTTTTGGAATGCTATTTGAATGATGTGTTGAATGATGTGTGGAATGAGATGTAGATTGATGTATGCAATGAAGTATGCAATGATGTATGGCATGCTTTATTGAATGAGGTTTGGAATGTTGATTGATTGATGTGTGGAATGATATGTGGAATGATGTATTGAATGATGTGTTGAATGAGGTGAGGAATGATGTGTGGGATGAAGTGTGGAATGATGTGTGCAATGATGTGTCGAATGATATACTGAATGATGTGTGGAATAATGTGTGAAATGATGTTTGGAATGATGCGTGGAATGATGCGTGGAATGCTATGTGGAATGAGGTGTGGAATGATGTTTGAAATGATGTGTGGGATGATGTGTGGAATGATGTGTGGAATGATCTGTGGAATGATGTTTGGAATGAGGTGTGGAATATGGTGTGGAACGATGTGTCGAATGAGTTATGGAATGATGAGTGGAATGTTATGTGGAATGATGCGTGGAATGATATGTGGAATGAGGAGTGGATGATATTTGGATTGTTGCTTGGAACGATGTGTGGATTGATGTGTGTAATGATGTGTGGAATGTTATGGAAGTATGTGTGGAATGAGGTTTGGAATGATTTTTGGAATGATGTGTGGAAAGATGTGTGGAATGATGTGTGAAATTATGTATGCAATAGTGTATGGAATGATGTGTAGAATGCTGTTTGGAATGATGTGTGGAATGACGTGTGGATTGATGTTTGTAATGATGTGTGGAATTATGTGTCAATGATGTGTGGTAAGATGTGTGGAGTGATGTGTTGATTGATGTGTGGAATGATGTGTGGAATGAGTTGTGGAATGAGGTGTGGAATGTTGTGTGGAATGATATGTGGAATGATGTGTGGAATTATGTGTGCAATCATGTGTTGAATGCCGTGTGGAATGAGGTGAGAAATGATGTTTGGAATGATGTGTGGAATGATGTGTGGAATGATGTGTGGAATGATGTACGGAATGAAGTGTGGAATGAGGTATGGACTGAAGTGTTGAATGATGTGTGGAATGATGTGTAGGATGTTGGGGAATGATGTGTGGAATGCTGTGTGGAATGATGTGTGGAATGTTATGTGGAATGAGGTGTGGAATGATGTTTGGAATGATGTGTGGAATGATGTGTGGAATGATTTGTGGAATGATGTGTGGAATGATGTGTGGAATGAAGTGTCGAATGATGTCTGCAATGATGTGTTGAATGATGTGTGGAATGATGTGTGGAATGAGTTGTGGAATGAGGTGTGGAATGATGTGTGGAATGAGGTATGGAATGATGTGTGGAATGATGTGTGCAATGATGTGTGGAATGATGTGTGAAATGATGTATGTAATGCTGTTTGGAATTATGTGTGGAATGAGATGTGGAATATTACGTGGAATGATGTGTGGATTGATGTGTGGAATGATGTGTGGAATGATGTGTGGAATGAGTTGTGGAAACATGTGTGGAATGATGTGTAGAATCACGTGTGGAATGATGTCTGGAATGAGTTGTGGAATGATGTGTCGAATGATATCTGGAATGATGTGCGGAATGATGTGTGCAATTTTATGTGGAATGAGGTGTGGAATGATGTTTGGAATGATGTTTGGAATGATGTGTGGAATGATGTGTGGAATGATGTGTGGAATGTTGTGGAATGCAGTATGGAATGATGTATGGAATGAGGTGTGGAATGATGTGTGGAATGATATGTGGAATGATGTGTGGAATGATGTGTGGAATGATGTTTGGAATTATGTGTGGAATGAGGTGTCGAATATGGTGTGGAATGATGTGTGGAATGATGTGTGAAATGATGTGTGGAATGATGTGTGAAATGATGTGTGGAATGAGTTGTGGCATGATTGTGTAGAATGAGGTTTGGAATGATATGTGGAATGATGTGTGGAATGAGGTGTGGAATGACATGTGGAATGAAGTGTAGAATGATGTTTGGAATGAGGTGTGGAATAATGTGTGGAATGATATGTGGAATGATATGTGGAATGAGGTGCGGAATGTGGTGTGGAACGATGTGTGGAATGATATGTGGAATGATGTATTCAATGATGTGTGGAATTATGTGTGGAATGATGTTTGGAATGATGTGGGGAATGATGCGTGGAATGCTATGTGGAATGAGGTGTGGAATGATGTTTGGAATGATGTGTGGAATCATGTGTGTATTTAGTTGTGCAATGAGGTGTGGAATGATGTGTGGAAGATATGTGGAATGAGGTGTGGAATGATGTTTGGAACGATGTATAGAATGAAGTGCGGAATGTGGTGTGGAACGATGTGTGGAATGAGTTGTGGAAAAAGGTGTGGAATGTTACGTGGAATGAGGCGTGGAATGTTCATTGGAAAGAGGTTTGGAATGTTGTGTGGAATGATTTGCGGAATGATGCTTGGAATGATATGTGGAATGAGGTGTGGAATGAGATGTGGAATGAGGTGTGCAATGATGTGTGTAATGATGTGTGGAATGCTGTGTGGAATGATGTGTGGAATGATGTGTGGAATGATGTGTGGAATGATGTATGGAATGACGCGGTAAATGAAATGTGGAATGGTGTATGGAATGCTGTATGGAATGATGTGTGTAATGAAGTGTGGAATGAAGTGTGAAAAGATGTTTGGAATGATGTGTGGAATGATGTGTGGAATAATGTGTGGAAAGATGTGTGGAATGATGTGTGGAAAGATTTTTGGACTGATGTGTGGAATTATGTGTGGAATAATGTGTGGAATGTTGTGTGGAAAGATGTTTGGAATGATGTGTGGAACGAGGTGTGAAATGAGGTGTGGAATGATGTGTGGAATGATTTGTGGAATAAAGTTAGGAATGATGTGTGGAATGATATGAGGAATGATGTATTGAATGATGTGTGGAAAGTTGTGTAGAATGAGGTGAGACATGATGTTTGGAATGATGTGTGGAATGATGTGTGGAATGATGTGTGGAATGATGTACGGAATGAGGTGTGGAATGAGGTATGGACTGATTTGTTGAATGATGTGTGGAATGATGTGTGCAATCATGTGTTGAATGCCGTGTGGAATGATGTGTGGAATGATGTGTGCAATGATGTGTGGAATTATATGTGGAATGATGTATTGATGATGTATGGAATGATGTGTGGAATGAGGTGAGAAATGATGTTTGGAATGATGTGTGGAATGATGTGTGGAATGATGTGTGGAATGATGTACGGAATGAAGTGTGGAATGAGGTATGGACTGAAGTGTTGAATGATGTGTGGAATGATGTGTAGGATGTTGGGGAATGATGTGTGGAATGCTGTGTGGAATGATGTGTGGAATGTTATGTGGAATGAGGTGTGGAATGATGTGTGGAATGATGTGTGGAATGAAGTGTCGAATGATGTGTCCAAAGATGTGTTGAATGATGTGTGGAATGATGTGTGGAATGAGATGTGGAATGAGGTGTGGAATGATGTGTGGAATGAGGTATGGAATGATATGTGGAATAATGTGTGCAATGAAGTGTGGAATGATGGGTGAAATGATGTATGTAATCATGTTTGGAATTATGTGTGGAATGAGATGTGGAATATTACGTGGAATGATGTGTGGAATGATGTGTGGAATGATGTGTGGAATGATGTGTGGAATGAGTTGCGGAAACATGTGTGGAATGATGTGTAGAATCACGTGTGGAATGATGTGTGGAATGAGTTGTGGAATGATGTCTCGAATGATATCTGGAATGAGGTGCGGAATGATGTGTGCAATTTTATGTGGAATGAGGTGTGGAATGATGTTTGGAATGATGTTTCGAATGATGTGTGGAATGATGTGTGGAATGATGAGTGGAATGTTGTGGAATGCAGTGTGGAATGATGTGTGGAATGAGGTGTGGAATGATGTGTGGAATGATATGTGGAATGATGTGTGGAATGATGTCTGGAATTATGTTTGGAATTATGTGTGGAATGAGGTGTCGAATATGCTGTGGAATGATGTGTGGAATGATGTGTGAAATGATGTGTGGAATGATGTGTGAAATGATGTGTGGAATGAGTTGTGGAATGATGTGTAGAATGAGGTTTGGAATGATTTGTGGAATGATGTGTGGAATGAGGTGTGGAATGACATGTGGAATGAAGTGTAGAATGATGTTTGGAATGAGGTGTGGAATGATGTGTGGAATGATGTGTGGGATGATGTGTGGAATGTTGTATGCAATGATGTTTGGAATTATGTGTGGAATGAGGTGTGGAATGTGGTGTGGAATGATGTGTGGAATGATGTGTTGAATGACGTGTGGAATGCTGTTTCGAATGATGTGTTGAATGTTATGTGGAATGTTGTGTGGAATGATGTGTGGAATGATATATGGAATGATGTGTGGAATGATGTGTGGAATGATGCGTGGAATGATATGTGGAATGTGGTGAGGAATGAGTCGTGGATTGAGGTGTGGAATGACGTGTGGAATGATGTGTGAAATGCTGTGTGGAATGATGTGTGGAATTAGGTGTGGAATGATGTATGGAATAATGTGTCGAATGATGTGTGGAATGAGGAGTGGATGATATTTGGAATGTTGTGTGGAATGATGTGTGGAATAATGTGTGGAATTACGTATATAATGAGGTGTGGATTGAGGTGTGGAATGATGTGTGCAGTGATGTGTGGATTGTTGAGAGGAATGATGTTTGGAATGATGTGTGGAATGGTATGTGGAATGATGTATTGAATGATGTGTGGAATGAGTTGTGGTATGATGTGTGGAATGAAGTGTGGAAAGATGTGTGGAATGATGTGTCGAATGACATCTGGAATGATGTGTGGAATGATGTATGGAATGATGTTTGGAATGATGAGTGCAATGATGCGTGGAATGTTACATGGAATGTGGTGTGGAATGATGTTTGGAATGATGGGTGGACTGATGTGTGGAATGATGTGCGGAATGATGTGTGGAATGACGTGTGGAATGAGGTATGAACTGATGTGTGGAATGATGCGTGGAATGAAGTGTGGAATGAGGTCTGGAATGGTGTGTGGAATGATGTGTGGAATGATGTGTGGAATGAGGTGTGGAATGATATTTGCAAAGATGTGTGGAATGATGTGTGGAATGAGGTATGAACTGATGTGTGGAATGATGCGTGGAATGAAGTGTGGAATGAGGTGTGGAATGGTGTGTGGAATGATGTGTGGAATGATGTGTGGAATGAGGTGTGGAATGATATTTGGAAAGATGTGTGGAATGATGTGTGGAATGACGCTTGGAATGATATGTGGAATGAGGTGTGGAATGAGGTGTGGAATGAGGTGAGGAATAATGTGTGGAATAATGTGTGAAATGCTGTGTGGAATGAAATGTGGAATGATGCTTGGAATGATATGTGGAATGAGGAATGGATGATATTTGGAATGTTGTGTGGAATGATGTGTGGAATGATGTGTGGAATGATATGTGGAATGATGTATTGAATGATGTGTGGAATGAGGTGAGGAATGATGTGTTGAATGTTCTGGAATGATATGTGGAATGAGGTGTGGAACGATGTTTGGAATGATGTGTGGAATGAGGTGCGCAATGATGTGTGGAATGATGTGTTGAATGTTGTGGAATGATATGTGGAGTGATGTGTGGATTGATGTGTGTAATGATGTGTTGAATGTTGTGGAATGATATTTGGAATGAGGTATGGAATGGTGTGTGGAATGATGTGTGGAATGATGTGTGCAATGATGTGTGTAATGATGTGTGGAATGACGTGTGGAATGAGGTGTGAAATGAGGGATGCAATGATGTGTGGAATGCCGTGTGGAATAATGTGTGGAATGATGTGTGGAATGATCTATGTTATGCTGTTTGGAATGATGTGCGGAATGTGGTGTGGAACGATGTGTGGAATGAGTTGTGGAATGTGGTGTGGAATTTTATGTGGAATGAGGAGTGGAATGATCATTCGAACGAGGTTTGGAATATTGTGTGGAATGATGTGTGAAATAATGTGTGGAATGATGTGTGGAATGATGTGTGGAATGATGTGTAGAATGATGTGTGGAATGAGTTGTGGAATGAGGTGTGGAATAGGTGTTTAAGTGAGGTGTGGTATGTTTTGTGGAATGATGTGTGCAATGGTGTTTGGAATGATGTGTGCAATAATGTGTGGAATTATGTGTGTAATGCTGTTTGAAAAGATGTTTGGAATGATGTGTGGAATGATGTGTGGAATAATGTGTGGAATGTTGTGTGGAAAGATGTGTGGAATGATGTGTGGAAAGATTTTTGGACTGATGTGTGGAATTATGTGTGGAATAATGTGTGGAATGTTGTTTGGAAGGATGTTTGGAATGATGTGTGGAACGAGGTGTGAAATGAGGTGTGGAATGATGTGTGGAATGATTTGTGGAATGATGTATTGAATGATGTGTGGAAAGATGTGTGGAATGAGTTGAGACATGATGTTTGGAATGATGTGTGGAATGATGTGTGGAATGATGTGTGGAATGATGTGTGCAATCATGTGTTGAATGCCGTGTGGAATGATGTGTGGAATGATGTGTGGAATGATGTGTGGAATTACATGTGGAATGATGTATTGATGATGTATGGAAAGATGTGTGGAATGAGGTGAGAAATGATGTTTGGAATGATGTGTGGAATGATGTGTGGAATGTTGTGTGGAATGATGTACGGAATGAAGTGTGGAATGAGGTATGGACTGAAGTGTTGAATGATGTGTGGAATGATGTGTAGGATGTTGGGGAATGATGTGTGGAATGCTGTGTGGAATGATGTGTGGAATGTTATGTGGAATGAGGTGTGGAATGATGTTTGGAATGATGTGTGGAATGATGTGTGGAATGATGTGTGGAATGATGTGTGGAATGAAGTGTCGAATGATGTGTGCAATGATGTGTTGAATGATGTGTGGAATGATGTGTGGAATGAGTTGTGGAATGAGGTGTGGAATGATGTGTGGAATGAGGTATGGAATGATATGTGGAATGATGTGTGCAATGATGTGTGGAATGATGTGTGACATGATGTATGTAATGATGTTTGGAATTATGTGTGGAATGAGATGTGGAATATAATTCGTGGAATGATGTGTGGAATGATGTGTGGAATGATGTGTGGAATGATGTGTGGAATGAGTTGTGGAAACATGTGTGGAATGATGTGTAGAATCACGTGTGGAATGATGTGTGGAATGAGTTGTGGAATGATGTGTCGAATGATATCTGGAATGATGTGCGGAATGATGTGTGCAATTTTATGTGGATTGATGTTTGGAATGATGTTTGGAATGATGTTTCGAATGATGTGTGGAATGATATGTGGAATGATGAGTGGAATGTTGTGGAATGCAGTGTGGAATGATGTGTGGAATGAGGTGTGGAATGATGTGTGGAATGATATGTGGAATGATGTGTGGAATGATGTCTGGAATGATGTTTGGAATTATGTGTGGAATGAGGTGTCGAATATGGTGTGGAATGATGTGTGGAATGATGTGTGAAATGATGTGTGGAATGATGTGTGAAATGATGTGTGGAATGAGTTGTGGAATGATGTGTAGAATGAGGTTTGGAATGATATGTGGAATGATGTGTGGAATGAGGTGTGGAATGACATGTGGAATGAAGTGTAGAATGATGTTTGGAATGAGGTGTGGAATGATGTGTGGAATGATGTGTGGGATGATGTGTGGAATGATGTATGCAATGATGTTTGGAATTATGTGTGGAATGAGGTGTGGAATGTGGTGTGGAATGATGTGTGGAATGAGGTGTTGAATGACGTGTGGAATGCTGTTTCGAATGATGTGTTGAATGTTATGTGGAATGTTGTGTGGAATGATGTGTGGAATGATATATGGAATGATGTGTGGAATGATGTGTGGAATGATGCGTGGAATGATATGTGGAATGTGGTGAGGAATGAGTCGTGGATTGAGGTGTGGAATGATGTGTGGAATGATGTGTGAAATGCTGTGTGGAATGATGTGTGGAATTAGGTGTGGAATGATGTATGGAATAATGTGTCGAATGATGTGTGGAATGAGGAGTGGATGATATTTGGAATGTTGTGTGGAATGATGTGTGGAATAATGTGTGGAATTACGTGTATAATGAGGTGTGGATTGAGGTGTGGAATGATGTGTGCAGTGATGTGTGGATTGTTGAGAGGAATGATGTTTGGAATGATGTGTGGAATGGTATGTGGAATGATGTATTGAATGATGTGTGGAATGAGTTGTGGTATGATGTGTGGAATGAAGTGTGGAAAGATGTGTGGAATGATGTGTCGAATGACATCTGTAATGATGTGTGGAATGATGTGTGGAATGATGTTTGGAATGATGAGTGCAATGATGCGTGGAATGTTACGTGGAATGTGGTGTGGAATGATGTTTGGAATGATGGGTGGACTGATGTGTGGAATGATGTGCGGAATGATGTGTGGAATGACGTGTGGAATGAGGTATGAACTGATGTGTGGAATGATGCGTGGAATGAAGTGTGGAATGAGGTGTGGAATGGTGTGTGGAATGATGTGTGGAATGATGTGTGGAATGAGGTGTGGAATGATATTTGGAAAGATGCGTGGAATGATGTGTGGAATGACGCTTGGAATGATATGTGGAATGAGGTGTGGAATGAGGTGTGGAATGAGGTGAGGAATAATGTGTGGAATAATGTGTGAAATGCTGTGTGGAATGAAATGTGAAATGATGCTTGGAATGATATGTGGAATGAGGAATGGATCATATTTGGAATGTTGTGTGGAATGATGTGTGGAATGATGTGTGGAATGGTATGTGGAATGATGTATTAAATGATGTGTGGAATGAGGTGAGGAATGATGTGTTGAATGTTCTGGAATGATATGTGGAATGAGGTGTGGAACGATGTTTGGAATGATGTGTGGAATGAGGTGCGCAATGATGTGTGGAATGATGTGTTGAATGTTGTGGAATGATATGTGGAGTGATGTGTGGATTGATGTGTGTAATGATGTGTTGAATGTTGTGGAATGATATTTGGAATGAGGTATGGAATGGTGTGTGCAATGATGTGTGGAATGGTGTGTGCAATGATGTGTGTAATGATGTGTGGAATGACGTGTGGAATGAGGTGTGAAATGAGGGATGCAATGATGTGTGGAATGCCGTGTGGAATAATGTGTGGAATGATGTGTGGAATGATCTATGTAATGCTGTTTGGAATGATGTGCGGAATGTGGTGTGGAACGATGTGTGGAATGAGTTGTGGAATGTGGTGTGGAATTTTATGTGGAATGAGGAGTGGAATGATCATTCGAAAGAGGTTTGGAATATTGTGTGGAATGATGTGTGAAATAATGTGTGGAATGATGTGTGGAATGATGTGTGGAATGATGTGTAGAATGATGTGTGGAATGAGTTGTGGAATGAGGTGTGGAATAGGTGTTTAAATGAGGTGTGGTATGTTTTGTGGAATGATGTGTGCAATGGTGTTTGGAATGATGTGTGCAATAATGTGTGGAATTATGTGTGTAATGCTGTTTGAAATGATGTGTGGAATGATGTGTGGAACGATGTGTGGATTGATGTGTGTAATGATGTGTGTAATGAACTGTGGAATGATGTGTCAATGACGTGTGGAATGATGTGTGGAATGATGTGTCAATGATGTGTGGTAAGATGTGTGGAGTGATGTGTTGATTGATGTGTGGAATGATGTGTGGAATGAGTTGTGGAATGAGGTGTGGAATGATGTGTAGAATGATGTGTAGAATGATCTGTGGAATGATGTGTTGAATGATTTGTGGAAAGATGTGTGGAATGATGTGTGGAATGAGATGTGGAATGATGTGTGCAATGAGGTGTGGAATGCTGTGTGGAATTATGTGTGCAATGCTATATGGAATGATGTGTGGAATGATGTATTGAATGGTGTTTGGAATGAGGTGAGGAATGATGTGTGCAATGATGTGTCGAATGATATCTGGAATGATGTGTGGAATAATGTGTGGAATGATGTTTGGAATGATGTGTGGAATGATGCGTGGAATGCTATGTGGAATGAGGTGTGGAATGATGTTTGGAATGATGTGTGGAATGATATGTAGATTGAGTTGTGGAATGAGGTGTGGAATGATGTGTGGAATGATGTATGAAATGAGGTGTGGAATGATGTTTGGAATGATGTGTAGAATGAAGTATGGAATAAGGTGTTGAATGATGTGTGGAATGATGTGTGGAATGAGTTGTGGAATGAGGTGTGGAATGATGCGTGGATTGAGGTGTCTAATGATATGTGGAATGATATGTGGAATGATGTGTGGAATGATATGTGGAATGATCTATGTAATGATGTTTGGAATGAGGTGCGGAATGTGGTGTGGAACGATGTGTGGATTGAGGTGGGGAATAGTGTGTGGAATGATGTGTGGAATGATGTGTGGAATGAGGTGTAGAATGATATTTGCAATGATGTGTGGAATTATGTGTGGAATGAGGTGGGGAACAACGTGTGGAATGATGTGTGAAATGCTGTGTGGAATGAGATGTGGAATGATGATTGGAATTATATGTGGAATGAGGAATGGATGATATTTGGAATGTTGTGTGGAATGATGTGTGGAATGATGTGTGGAATGGTATGTGGAATGATGTATTGAATGATGTGTGGAATGAGATGTGGAATGAGGTGTGGAATGATATTTTGAACGCTGTTTGGAATGATGTGTGCAATGATGTGTGGAATGATGTGTGAAATGAGGTGTGGAATGAGGTGTGGAATGACATGTGGAATGAAGTGTAGAATGATGTTTGGAATGAGGTGTGGAATGATGTGTGGAATGATGTGTGGGATGATGTGTGGAATGATGTATGCAATGATGTTTGGAATTATGTGTGGAATGAGGTGTGGAATGTGGTGTGGAATGATGTGTGGAATGAGGTGTTGAATGACGTGTGGAATGCTGTTTCGAATGATGTGTTGAATGTTATGTGGAATGTTGTGTGGAATGATGTGTGGAATGATATATGGAATGATGTGTGGAATGATGTGTGGAATGATGCGTGGAATGATATGTGGAATGTGGTGAGGAATGAGTCGTGGATTGAGGTGTGGAATGATGTGTGGAATGATGTGTGAAATGCTGTGTGGAATGATGTGTGGAATTAGGTGTGGAATGATGTATGGAATAATGTGTCGAATGATGTGTGGAATGAGGAGTGGATGATATTTGGAATGTTGTGTGGAATGATGTGTGGAATAATGTGTGGAATTACGTGTATAATGAGGTGTGGATTGAGGTGTGGAATGATGTGTGCAGTGATGTGTGGATTGTTGAGAGGAATGATGTTTGGAATGATGTGTGGAATGGTATGTGGAATGATGTATTGAATGATGTGTGGAATGAGTTGTGGTATGATGTGTGGAATGAAGTGTGGAAAGATGTGTGGAATGATGTGTCGAATGACATCTGTAATGATGTGTGGAATGATGTGTGGAATGATGTTTGGAATGATGAGTGCAATGATGCGTGGAATGTTACGTGGAATGTGGTGTGGAATGATGTTTGGAATGATGGGTGGACTGATGTGTGGAATGATGTGCGGAATGATGTGTGGAATGACGTGTGGAATGAGGTATGAACTGATGTGTGGAATGATGCGTGGAATGAAGTGTGGAATGAGGTGTGGAATGGTGTGTGGAATGATGTGTGGAATGATGTGTGGAATGAGGTTTGGAATGATATTTGGAAAGATGCGTGGAATGATGTGTGGAATGACGCTTGGAATGATATGTGGAATGAGGTGTGGAATGAGGTGTGGAATGAGGTGAGGAATAATGTGTGGAATAATGTGTGAAATGCTGTGTGGAATGAAATGTGAAATGATGCTTGGAATGATATGTGGAATGAGGAATGGATCATATTTGGAATGTTGTGTGGAATGATGTGTGGAATGATGTGTGGAATGGTATGTGGAATGATGTATTAAATGATGTGTGGAATGAGGTGAGGAATGATGTGTTGAATGTTCTGGAATGATATGTGGAATGAGGTGTGGAACGATGTTTGGAATGATGTGTGGAATGAGGTGCGCAATGATGTGTGGAATGATGTGTTGAATGTTGTGGAATGATATGTGGAGTGATGTGTGGATTGATGTGTGTAATGATGTGTTGAATGTTGTGGAATGATATTTGGAATGAGGTATGGAATGGTGTGTGCAATGATGTGTGGAATGGTGTGTGCAATGATGTGTGTAATGATGTGTGGAATGACGTGTGGAATGAGGTGTGAAATGAGGGATGCAATGATGTGTGGAATGCCGTGTGGAATAATGTGTGGAATGATGTGTGGAATGATCTATGTAATGCTGTTTGGAATGATGTGCGGAATGTGGTGTGGAACGATGTGTGGAATGAGTTGTGGAATGTGGTGTGGAATTTTATGTGGAATGAGGAGTGGAATGATCATTCGAAAGAGGTTTGGAATATTGTGTGGAATGATGTGTGAAATAATGTGTGGAATGATGTGTGGAATGATGTGTGGAATGATGTGTAGAATGATGTGTGGAATGAGTTGTGGAATGAGGTGTGGAATAGGTGTTTAAATGAGGTGTGGTATGTTTTGTGGAATGATGTGTGCAATGGTGTTTGGAATGATGTGTGCAATAATGTGTGGAATTATGTGTGTAATGCTGTTTGAAATGATGTGTGGAATGATGTGTGGAACGATGTGTGGATTGATGTGTGTAATGATGTGTGTAATGAACTGTGGAATGATGTGTCAATGACGTGTGGAATGATGTGTGGAATGATGTGTCAATGATGTGTGGTAAGATGTGTGGAGTGATGTGTTGATTGATGTGTGGAATGATGTGTGGAATGAGTTGTGGAATGAGGTGTGGAATGATGTGTAGAATGATGTGTAGAATGATCTGTGGAATGATGTGTTGAATGATTTGTGGAAAGATGTGTGGAATGATGTGTGGAATGAGATGTGGAATGATGTGTGCAATGAGGTGTGGAATGCTGTGTGGAATTATGTGTGCAATGCTATATGGAATGATGTGTGGAATGATGTATTGAATGGTGTTTGGAATGAGGTGAGGAATGATGTGTGCAATGATGTGTCGAATGATATCTGGAATGATGTGTGGAATAATGTGTGGAATGATGTTTGGAATGATGTGTGGAATGATGCGTGGAATGCTATGTGGAATGAGGTGTGGAATGATGTTTGGAATGATGTGTGGAATGATATGTAGATTGAGTTGTGGAATGAGGTGTGGAATGATGTGTGGAATGATGTATGAAATGAGGTGTGGAATGATGTTTGGAATGATGTGTAGAATGAAGTATGGAATAAGGTGTTGAATGATGTGTGGAATGATGTGTGGAATGAGTTGTGGAATGAGGTGTGGAATGATGCGTGGATTGAGGTGTCTAATGATATGTGGAATGATATGTGGAATGATGTGTGGAATGATATGTGGAATGATCTATGTAATGATGTTTGGAATGAGGTGCGGAATGTGGTGTGGAACGATGTGTGGATTGAGGTGGGGAATGGTGTGTGGAATGATGTGTGGAATGATGTGTGGAATGAGGTGTAGAATGATATTTGCAATGATGTGTGGAATTATGTGTGGAATGAGGTGGGGAACAACGTGTGGAATGATGTGTGAAATGCTGTGTGGAATGAGATGTGGAATGATGATTGGAATTATATGTGGAATGAGGAATGGATGATATTTGGAATGTTGTGTGGAATGATGTGTGGAATGATGTGTGGAATGGTATGTGGAATGATGTATTGAATGATGTGTGGAATGAGATGTGGAATGAGGTGTGGAATGATATTTTGAACGCTGTTTGGAATGATGTGTGCAATGATGTGTGGAATGATGTGTGAAATGAGGTGTGGAATGATGTGTGGAATGATGTGTGCAACGATGTGTGGAATGAGGTGCGGAATGATGTGTGGAATGATGTGTGGAATGAGATGTGGAATGAGGTCTGGAATGATATTTGGAATGCTATTGGAATGATTTGTTGAATGATGTGTGGAATGAGGTGTGGATTGATGTATGGAATGAAGTGTTCAATGATGTATGGCATGCTGTATGGAATGAGGTGTGGCATGTTCAGTGGATTGATGTGTGGAATGATATGTGGAATTATGTATTGAATGATGTTTGGAATGAGGTGAGGAATGATGTGTGAAATGAAGTGTGGAATGATGTGTGCAATGTTGTGTCGAATGATATCTGGAATGGTGTGTGGAATAATGTGTGGAATGATTTTTGGAATGATGTGTGGAATGATGTGTGGATTGAGTTGTGGAATGAGATGTGGAATGAGGTGTGGAATGATGCGTGAAATGAGGTGTGGAATGATATGTGGAATGATATGTGGAATGATGTGTGGAATGATGTGTGGAATGATCTCTGTAATGATGTTTGGAATGAGGTGCGGAATGTGGTATGGAACGATGTGTGGAATGAGTTGTGGAATGAGGTGTGGAATGTTATGTGGAATGAGGAGTGGAATGATCATTGGAAAGAAGTTTGGAATGTTGTGTGGAATGATGTGTGGAATGATGCTTGGAATGGTATGTGGAATGAGATGTGGAATGAGATGTGGAATGAGGTGTGCAACGATGTGTGGAATGATGTGTGGAATACTGTGTGGAATGATGTGTGGAATGATGTGTGGAATGATGTGTGGAATAATGTATGGAATGACGCGGTAAATTAAATGTGGAATGGTGTATGGAATGCTGTGTGGAATGATGTGTGTAATGAAGTGTGTAATGCTGTATGGAATTATGTGTGGAATGATGTCTGGAATGACGTGCGGAATGATGTGTGGAAGAAGGTGTGGATTGATGTGTGGAATGATGTGTGGAATGAGATGTGGAATGAGGTGTGGAATGATATTTTGAATGCTGTGTGGAATGATGTGTGCAATGATGTGTGGAATGATGTGTGGAATGATGTGTGGAATGATGTGTGGAATGAGATGTGGAATGAGGTGTGGAATGATATTTGGAATGCTATTGGAATGATGTGTTGAATGATGTGTGGAATGAGGTGTGGATTGATGTATGGAATGAAGTGTGCAATGATGTATGGCATGCTGTATGGAATGAGGTGTGGAATGTTGAGTGGATTGATGTGTGGAATGATATGTGGAATGATGTCTTGAATGATGTTTGGAATGAGGTGAGGAATGATGTGTGGAATGAAGTGTGGAATGATGTGTGCAATGATGTGTCGAATGATATCTGGAATGATGTGTGGAATAATGTGTGGAATGATATTTGGAATGATGTGTGGAATGATGTGTGGATTGAGTTGTGGAATGAGGTGTGGAATGATATGTGGAATGAGATGTGGAATGATATGTAGAATGAGGTGTGCAATGATGTGTGGAATGACGCGGTAAATTAAATTTGGAATGGTGTATGGAATGCTGTGTGGAATGATGTGTGTAATGAAGTGTGGAATGAAGTGTGGAAAGATGTGTGGAATGTTATGTGGAATATGGTGTGGAGTGATGTTTGGAATGATGGGTGGACTGATGTGTGGAATGATGTGCGGAATGATGTGTGGAATGACGTGTTGAATGAGGTGTGGACTGATGTGTGGAATGATGCGTGGAATGAAGTGTGGAATGAGGTGTGGAATGGTGTGTGGAATGATGTGTGGAATGATGAGTGGAATGAGGTGTGGAATGATATTTGGAATGATGTGTGGAATGATGTGTAGAATGATGCTTGGAATGATATGTGGAATGAGGTGTGGAATGAGGTGTGGAATGAGGTGGGGAATAATGTGTGGAATGATGTGTGAAATGCTGTGTGGAATGAGATGTGTAATGATGCTTGGAATGATATGTTGAATGAGGAATGGATGATATTTAGAATGTTGCGTGGAATGATGTGTGGAATGATGTTTGGATTGGTATGTGGAATGATGTATTGAATGATTTGTGGAATGAGGTGTGGAATGATGTGTTGAATGATGTGTGGAATGAGGTGCGCAATGATGTGTGGAATGATGTGTTGAATGTTGTGGAATGATATGTGGAATGATGTGTGGATTGATGTGTGGAATGATGTGTTGAATGTTGTGGAATCATATTTGGAATGAGGTATGGAATGGTGTGTGGAATAATGTGTGGAATGATGTGTGCAATGATGTGTGTAATGATGTGTGGAATGATGTGTAGAATGATGTGTGGAATGAGTTGTGAAATGAGGTGTGGAATAGGTGTTTAAATGAGATGTGGAATGTTTTGTGGAATGATGTGTGCAATGATGTTTGGAATGATGTGTGCAATGATGTGTGGAATGATGTGTTGAATGAGGTGTGGAATGATGTTTGGAATGAGGTGTGAATTGATGCGTGCAATGATGTGTGTAATGCTGTGTGGAATGATGTGTGGAATAATGTGTGGAATGATGTATGGAATGATGTCTGGAATGACGCGTGAAATGCTGTCTGGAATGATGTGTGGAATGAGGTGTGGAACGTGTTATGGAATGATGTGTCGAATGATGTGTGGATTGAGCTGGAATGATATGTGGAATTATGTTTTGAATGAGGTGTGGAATGAGGTGTGTAATGATTTGTGGAATGATGTGTGGAATGATGTGGAATGATGTTTGCAATGACGTGTGGAATGATGTGTGGAATGAGGAGTGGAATGATGTTTGGAATGAGGTGTGAATTGATGTGTAGAATGATGTGTGGAATGTTATGTGGATTGATGTGTGGAACGGTGTGTAAAATGAGGTGTGGAATGAGGTGTGGATTGAGGTGTGGAATGATGTGTGGAATGATGTATGGAATGACGCGTGGAATGCTGTCTGTAATGACGGGTGGAATGTTGTGTGGAATGATGTTTGGAATGATGTGTGGAATGATGTGTGGAATGATGTGTTGAATGAGGTGTGGAATGATGTTTGGAATGAGGTGTGGAATGACGTGTGGAATGATGTGTGGAATGACGTGTGGAATGAGGTGTGGAATGAGGTGTGGAATGATGTGTGGAATGTTGTGTGGAATGAGATGTGGAATGATGCGTGGAATGATATGTGGAATGCTGAGTGGATGGTATTTGGGATGTTGTGTGGAATGATGTGTGGAATGCTGTGTGGAATGATATTTGGAATTATGTCTTGAATGATGTGAGCAATGATGAGTGGAATGAAGTGAGGAATATTGTGTGGAATGAAGTGTGGAATGATGTGTCGAATGATATCTGGAATGATATGTGGAATGATGTGTGGAATGATGTGTGGAATGATGTGTGGAATGAGATGCGGAATGAGGTATGGACTGATGTGTGGAATGATGTGTGAATTTATATGTGGAATGATGTGTGGAATGTTGTGGAATGATGTGTGGAATGAGGTTTGGTATGACGTGTAGAATGATGTGTGGAATGGATGTGTGCAATGATGTGGAGTGATGTGTGGAATGAGGTGTGGAATGAGGTATGGAATGATGTGTCGAATGATGTGTGAAATAACGTATGTAATGATGCTTAGAATTATGTGTGGAATGAGGTGTGGAATGTGGTGTTGAATGCGATGTGAAATGATTTGTATAATGATGTGAGGAATGATGTGTGAAATGATATGTGGAATGATGTCCAGAATTACGTGTGGAATGATGTGTGGAATGATGTGTGGAATGATGTGTGTAATGATGTGTGGAATGAGGTGTCGAATGAGGTGTGGAATGATGTGTGGTATGTTGTGTGGAATGTTGTGTGGAATGAGGTATGGAATGGGGTGTGAAATGATGTGTGGAACAAGGTGTGGAACGTTGTTTGGAATGATGTGTGGAATGATGTATGGAATATCGTGTGGAATGATATGAGGAATGAGTTGTGGAATCATGTTTGGAATGATGTGTCGAATGATGTGCGGAATTATTTGTGGGATGACGTGTGGAATGTTGTGTGGAATGATGTGTGGAATAATGTGTAGAATGTTGTTTAGAATGATGTGTTGAATGATGTGTGGAATGATATGTGGAATGCTGTGTGGAACGGTGTGTGGAATGAGGTGTGGAATGAGGTGTGGAATGAGGTGTGGAATGAGGTGTGGAAGGATGTCTGGAATGAAGTGTGGAAGGATGTGTGGAATGATGTGAGGGATGTGGTGTGGAATGAGGTTGGAATGAGGTGTGGAATGGTGTGTGCACTTCCGTTTCTGGGGAGGTCCGTCTAACCCGTCTCCTACACTCCTGTATCTGCGGTGGGACATCTAACCTCTCTCCCACAATCCTGTATCTGGGGAGGCCCTCTAAAACCTCTCTCTTTCTCCTGTATTTGGGGAGATCCCTCGAACCCCTCTCTCACTATCCTGTATCTGGGGAGGTCCCTCTATCCCCTCTTTCACACTGCTGTACCTGGAGTGGTCCCTCTAACCCCTATCTCACATTATTGTCTCTGGAAAGGTCGCTGGAACCCCTCTCCCACACTCCTGTATCTGGTGGAAGTCCGTCTGAGCCCTCTCTCACAGCCCTGTATCTGGAGAGTTCCCTCTAATCCCTCTCTCACACACCTGTATCTGGGGAGGTCGCTCTTCCCCCTTTCTCACACCCCTCTATCAGAGAGGTCCCTCTGACCCCTCACAATCCTGTATCTGGGGGATGTCCCTATAACCACTCTCTCAAAATCCTGTATCTGTGTAGTCCCTTACCATCTCTCTCACACTCCTGTATCTGGGGAGGTCCTTCTAAACTCTCACACTCCTGTGTCTGGCAAGAACCCTCTAACCACGCTCTCACAATTCTGTACCTGAGGAAGTCCCTCTAGCCCCTCTCTCACACTCCTGTGTCTGGGGAGGTCCCTCTAAACCCTCTCTTGCACTCATATATCTGGAGAGGTCCCTCTAACCCCTCACATTCCTGTATCTGTAAACGTCCCTCGAACCCCTCTCTCACAATCCTGTACCTGGGGAAGTCCCTCTTACAACTCTCTCACACACCTGTATCTGGGGAGGTCCCTCTAACATCTCCCTCACACTCCTGTATCTGGGGAGGTCTCTCTAACATCTGCCTCACACACCTGTTCCTGGGGAGGTCCCGCTAACCCCTCTCTCTCTTTCCTGTACCTGGGGGTGGTCCATCTAACCTATCTCTCTCACTCCTGCAACTGGGGAGTTTCCTCTAACAACTCTCTCACACACCTGTATCTGCGGAGGTCGCTCTAACATCTCTCTCACACTCCTGTATCTGGCAAGGTCCCTCTAACCCTTGTCTCTCACTCCTGTATCTGGAGAGGTGCCTCGAACTCCTCTCTCTCACTCCTGTCTCTGAAGAGATCCCTCAATCCCCTCACTCTCACTCCTGTATCTGGGAAGTACACTCTAACCCCTCGCTTGCACTCCTGTATCTGGGGAGGTCCCTCTAACCAGCTTTCAGAAAACTGTATCCTATAGAGGTCCCTCTAACTGATGTCTCACACTCCTGTATCTGGGGAGGTCTCTCTAACATTTAACTCTCACACCTGTTTCTGGGGACGTCCCTCTAATTCCTGTCCCACACTCCTGGATCGGGGGAGGTCCCTCCAACCACTCTTTCACAATCCTGTATCTGGGGAGGTCCCTCTATCAACTCTCTCTCACTCCTATACCTGGGGAAGACCCACTAGCCCCTCTCTCACACATCTGTATCTGGGGAGGTCTCTCTAACCCCTCACACTCATGTATCTGGGGAGGTCCCTCTAACATCTGCCTCACACACCTGTTTCTGGGGAGGTGCCTCTAACCCCTCTCTCTCATTCATGTAGCTGGGGAGGTCCCTCTAACCCCTCTTTCACAATCCTGTATCTGGGGAGGTCCCTCTAACACCTCTCTCTCATTCCTGTATCTGGTTAATCCCTCTAACCCTTCTCCCACATCCTGTATCTGGGGAGGTCCCTCTCACACATCTCTCACATAAAAGTATCTGGGTAGGTCACTCTAACCCCTCACACTGCTGTGTCTGGCAAGGTCGCTCAAACCCCTCTCTCACAATCCTGTACCTTGGGAGGTCCCTCTAACCTCTCTCCCACACGCCTGTATCAGGGGAGGTCCCTCTAAACCCTCACACTCCTATATCTGGGTGATGACCCTCTAACCACTCTCTCACACTCCTGTATCTGGGGAGGACCCTCTAACCCCTCACATACCTGTATCTAGGTAGGTCCCTTTAACTCCTTACACTCCTATTTCTGGGGCGGTCCCTCTAACCTCTCACTCACACATCTGTATCTGGCGAGGTCACTCTTACCCCTTTCTCACAATCCTGTATCTGGGGATGTCTCTCTAACATCTAACTCTCACACCTGTTTCTGGGGACGTCCCTCTAAGTCCTCTCCCACACTCCTGGATCGGCGGAGGTCCCTCCAACCCCTCTTTCACAATCCTGTATCTGGGGGATGACCCTCTCACCACTCACACTCCTGTATCTGGTTAATCCCTCTCACCCTTCTCGCACATCCTGTATCTGGGGAGGGCCCTCTCACCCATCTCTCACACAATTGTATCTGGGAAGGTCACTCTAACCCCTCACACTGCTGTTTCTGGCAAGGTCCCTCTAACCCCTCTCTCACAATCCTGTACCTGTGGAGGTCCCTCTAAACTCTCTCCCACACGCCTGTATCAGGTGTGGTCCCTCTAACTCCTCACACTCCTGTGTCTGGTGGATGTCCCTCAAACCACTCGCTCACACTCCTGTATCTGGGGAGGACCCTCTAACCCCTCACATATCTGTATCTGGGTAGGTCCCTCTAACTCTTCAAATTCCAATTTTGGGGCGGTCCCTCTAACCCCTCTCTCACACTCCTGTATCTGGGGAGGTCACTCTAACCCCTCTCTCACAATCCTGTATCTTGGAAGGACACTCTAACACCTCTCTCACAGTCCTGTATATGGGGAGGTCCCTCTAACCCCTCTCGCACGCTCCTGTATCTGAGGAGGTCGGTCTAACGCCTCTCTCACAATCCTGTATCTAGGGAGGACCCTCTAACATCTTCCTCACATTTCTTTATCTGGGGAGGTCTTTCTAACATTTGCCTCACACACCTGTTTCTGGGCAGGTCCGTGTAAGCACTCTCCCACACTCCTGGATCGGGGTGGTCCCTCTAACCCCATCTCACAATCCTGCATCTGGAGAGGTCTCTCTAACCCCTCTTTCTCATCTCTGCATCTGGGGAGGTCCCTCTAACCCCTGTCCCACACTCCTGTATCTGGGGAGGTCCCACTAACTCGCCTCCGACACTCCTGTATCTGCGGAGGTACCTCTAACCGCTCTCCCACAATCCTGTATCTGGGGAGGCCCTCTAAAACCTCTCCCTCACTCCTGTATCTGGGGAGCTCCCTCTAACCGCTCTCTCACACTCCTGTATCTGGAGTGGTCCCTCTAACATCTCTAAAAATCCTGTATCTGGGGAGGTCCCGCTAACCCCTCCCTCACACTCCTGTATCGGGGGAGTTCCCTCTAACCACTCTCGCACACTCCTGTGTATGGGGAAGTCCCTCTAACAGCTCTCTCAAACTGCTGTACCTGGAGTGGTCTCTCTCATCCCTCTCCCACACTCCTGTATCTTGAGCTCCCTCTAATATCTCTCACAATCCTGTAGCTGGGGAGGTCCTTCTAACCCCTCTTCCACACTCCTGAATCTGGGGAGGTCCCTCTAACCTTTCTCTCACACTTCTCTCTCTGCGGGAAGTCCCTCTAACCCCTCTCCCACACCCCTCTATCTGGAGAGGTCACTTTAACCCCTCTGTCACACACCAGTATCTGGGGAGGTCACTCTGACAGCTTTCTCACACCGCTGTATCTGGGAGGTCCCTCTGACGCCTCACACTCCTGTATCTGATGTAAGTCCCTCTAAACCCTCTCTCACACAACTGTATCTGGGGAGGTCCCTCTAAAATCGCACATAACTGTATCTGGGGAGGTCCCTCTAACCCCTCTCTCACACTCCTGCATCTGAGGAGGTCCCTCGAACTCCTCTCTCTCACTCCTGTATCTGGGAAGGACACTCCAACACCTTTCTCGCGCTCCTGTGCTGGGGAGGTCCCTCTAACCCCCCTCTCAGAAAACTGTATCTGGAGATGTCACTATAACCCCTATCTCTCACTCCTGTATCTGGAGAGGTCCCTCTAACTCTTCTCTCACACTCCTGTATCTGGGGAGGTCTCTCTATCATGTAACTCTCACACCTGTTTCTGCGGAGGTCCCTCTAATTCCTCTCCCACACTCCTCGATCGGGGGATGTCTCTCTAACATCTGCATCACAGACCTCTTTCAGGGGAGGACCCTCTAACCACTCTCTCTCATTCCTGTACCTGGCGATGTCCCTCTAACCCGTCTTTCACAATCCTGTATCTGGGGACGTCCCTCTAACACCTCTCTCTCACTACTGTATCTGAGTAAGTCCCTCTAACCCTTCTCCCACACTCCAGTATCTGGGGAGTTCCCTCTCACCTCTCTCTCACACGCCTGTATCTGGGGAAGGCCATCTAACCTCTCACACTCCTATATCTGCGGGATGCCTCTCTAACCACTCTCTCACACTCCTGTATCGGGGGAGGACCCTCTAACCCCTCACATACCTGTATATGGGCAGGTCCCTCTAACCCCTCTCTCACACCCCTGTATCTGAGGAGGTCGGTCTAAACCCCTCTCAAAATCCTGTATCTGGGGAGTTCCCTCTAACGCCTCTCTCACAATCCTGGATCTAGGGAGGACCCTCAAACATCTTCCTCACATTGCTGTATCTGGGGAGGTTTCTCTAACATTTGCCTCACACACTTGTTTTTGGGGAGGTCCCTGTAACCACTCTCCCACACTCCTGTGTCGGGGGTGGTCCCTCTAACCCCCCTTCACAATCCTGCATCTGGTGAGATCCCGCGAAACCCTCTTTCTCACTCCTGCATCTGAGGAGGTCCCTCTAACACCTCTGCCACACTCCTGTATCTGGGGAGCTCCCTCTAACCGCTCTCCCACACTCCTGTATCTGGGGTGGTCCCTCTAATACCTCTCCCGCACTCCTGTTTATGGAGAAGTCCCTCTAACTCCTCTCTCAAACCCCTCTATCTGGAGAGGTTGCTCTAACCCATCTCTCACACACCAGTATCTGGGGAGGTCACTCTTACCACTTTCTCAACCCCCGTATCTGGGAGGTCCCTCTGACGCCTCACACTCCTGTATCTGAGGGAAGTCCTTCTAACCCCTCTCTCACACAACTGTATCTGGGGAGGTCCCTATAACATCTCACAGAACTGTATCTGGGGAGGTCCCTCTAAACCCTCTCTCACACTCCTGTATCTGGGGAGGTCCCTTAGCACCCCTCTCACAATCCTGTTTCTGGGGAGGACCCTCTAAAACCTCACTCACACTCCTGTATCTGGGGAGGTCCCTCTAACTCCTCTCTCACACTCCTGTATCTGGGGGGGGGTCCCTCTAACCTCTCTCTCACACTCCTGTATCTGGGGAGGTCCCACTAACCTCTCTTTCACACCCCTCTATCTGGAAAGGTCCCTCTAAACCCTCTCGCACACACCTGTATCAGGGGAGGTCCCTCCAACACCTCAGACTCATGTATCTGAGGAGGTCCCTACAAACCCCTCGCACACTCCTGTATCTTGGGAGATCCTTCTAACCCCCTCTCAAACTCCTGTATCTGGGGAGGTCCCTCTAACGCCTCCCTTACACTGCTGTATCTTGAGGATCCCTCTAAACACTCTCCCTCACTCCTGTACATTGGGATGCCCCTTTAACCCCTCTCTCACACTGCTGTACCTGGGGAGGTCTCTCTAACATCTCCCTCACACTCCTGTATCTGGGGAGGTCACCCCTCCCCCCTCTCCCAAACTCCTGTATCTGGGGAGGTCTCTCTAATCTCTCGTTCACACTCCTTTGTCTGGGGAGGTCCCACTAACCTCACTCTCACACCCCTCTATCTGGAAACGTCCCTCTAACTCCTCTCGCACACACCTGTATCAGGGGAGGTCCCTCTAACACCTCACGCAGCTGTATCTGAGGAGGTCCCTAAAACCCCCTCAACCACTCCTGTATCTGGAGAGGTCGCTCTAACCTTTCACTCTCATTCCTGTATCTGGGGAGGACCCTCTAAACCCTCTCTCACACTCCTATTTCTGGGGAGGTCTCTCTAACCCCTCTCTCACAATCCTGTTACTGGGGATGTCACTCTAACATCTCTCTCACAATCTTGTATCTGGGGAGGAACCTCTAACCCCTCTCCCACACGCCTGTCTCTGCGTAGCTACCTCTCACCCCTCTCCCACAATCCTGTATGTGGGGAGGACCCTCTAATACCTCTCTCTCACTCCTGTATCTGGGGAGTTCCCTCGAACCTCTCACACTCCTAAATCTGGCAAGGTCCCTCTCACCCCGCTCTCACAATCCTGACCTGGGGAAGTCCCTCTAACCCCTCTCTCACACACCTGTATTTGGGGAGGTCCCGCTAACCCCTCACACTCCTGTATCTGGGGGATGTCCCTCTAACCACTCTCTCACACTCCTGTATCTGGTTAGTCCTTCTAACATCTCTCTCACACTCCTGTATCTGGGGAGTTCCCTCTAACCCCTCACACTCCTATGTCTGGCAAGGTCCCTCTAACTCCGCCCTCACAATTCTGTACCTGGGGGAGGTCCCTCAAACCCCTTTCTCACAATCCTGTATCTGGGGAGGAGCGTCTAACCCCTCACTCACACTCCTGTATATGGGTAGATCCCTCTAACCTATTTCTCACACTCCTGAATCTGGGGAGGTCCCTCTAACCCTTCTCTCACACTCTTGTATCTGGGGAGGACACTCTAAACCCTCACATTCCTGTATCTGGCAAAGTCCCTCTAAACCCTCTCTCACAATCCTGTATCTGGGGAGGTCCCTCTTAACCCTCTCTCACACACCTGTATCTGGGGAGATCTCTCTAACTCCTCACACTCTTGTATCGAGGGACGTCACTTTAATCCCTCTCTCACAGTCCTGTTTCTGGGGAGGTCCGTCTAACCCCTCACACTCCTGTGTCTGGCAAGTTCCCTCTAACCCCGCTCTCACAATTCTGTACCTGAGGAGGTCCCTCTTACCCCTCTTTCACAAACCTGTATCTGGAGAGGACACTCTAACCTCTCTCTCACACTCCTGTATATGAAGAGGTCCCTCTAACCACTCCCTCACACGCCTGATTCAGGGGAAGTCCCTCTAACCCCTTTCTCACACTCCTGTATCTGGGGAGGTCCCTCCAACACCTCACATTCTAGTATCTGGCAAGGTCCCTCTAACCCCTCTCTCTCACTCCTGTATCAGGGGTAGTCCCTCTAACTTCCCTCTCACACTCCTGTATCTGGTGAGGTCCCTCTAACATCTCCCTCACACTCCTGTATCTGGGGAGGTCTCTCTAACATCTGCCTCACACACCTGTTTCTGGGGAGGTCCATCTAACCGCTCTCTCTCACGCCTGCACCTGGGGAGGTCCCTCTAACCACTATCTCATGCTCCTGTATCTGGGGAGGTCCCTTTAACATCTCTCTCACACTCCTGTATCTGGGGAGGGCCCTCTAACCCCTCACATTCCTGCAACGGGCAATGTCCCTCTCACCCGTCTCTCTCACTCCTGTATCTGGAGAAATCCCTCGAACTCCTCTCTCTCACTCCTGTATCTGGAGAGTTCCCTCTAAATCCTCTCTCGCACTCCCGTATCTGGGGAAGCCCTCTAACCCCCTCTCACACTGCTGTATCTGGAGAGGTCACTCTAACCACTCTCTCCCACTCCTGTCTCTGGAGAGGTCCCAATAATTCTTCTCTCTCACTCCTGTATCAGGGGAGGTCCCTATAACCTCCCTCTCACATTCCTGTATCTGGGGTGGTCCCCCTAATATCGCCCTCACACTCCTGTATCTGGGGAGGTATCTCTAACATTTGCCTCATACACCTGTTTCTGGGGAGGTCCCTCTAACGCCTCTCCCACATTGCTGGATTGGAGGAGGTCCCTCTAACCCCTCTTTCACAATCCTGTATCTGGGGAGGTCCCTCTAACTTCTCTCTCAGACTCCTGTATCTGCGGAGGTCCCTCAAACCTCTCTCTCACACTCCTGTATCTGGGGAGGTCCCTCTAACCCCTCTCTCACACTCCTGTATCCGAGGAGGTCCCTCTAAACTCCTCACATTCCTGAATCTGGAAAGGTCCCTCTAACCCCTCTTTCACACTCCTGTATCTGGAGAGGTCCCTCTAAGCCCTCTCTCTCACTCCTGTATCTGTGGAGGACCCTCCAAACCCTCTCTCACACTCCTGTATCTGGGGAGGTCCCTCTAACATCGCCATCACACTCCTGTATCTAGGGAGGTCTCTCTAACATCTGCCTCGCACACCTGTTTCTGGGGAGGTCCTTCAAAACCCTCTCCCACACTCCTGGATCGGGGGAGGTCCCTCTAACCCCTCTTTCACACTCCTGTATCTGGGGATGTCCCTCTAACCTCTCTCTTACACTCCTGATTCTGGGGAAGTCCCCATAACCCCTCTCTCACACTCCTGTATCTGTGGACGTGCCTCTAACCCCTCACATTCCTAGATCTGGCAAGGTCCCTCAAACCCGTCCCTGTCACTCCTGTATCTGGAGAGGTCCCTCTAACATCTCCCTCACACTCCTGTATCAGGGATGGTCCCTCTGACCTCCCTCTCACACTCCTGTATCTGGGGAGGTCCCTCTAACATCGATCTCACACTCCTGTATCTAGGGAGGTCTCCCTAACCTCTGCCTCACACATCTTTTCTGGAGAGGTCCCTCTAGCCCCTCTACCACTCTCCTGTTTCCGGGGAAGTCCCTCTAACCTCGCTCTCACACACTTGTATCTGGGGTGGTCCATCTAACCCCTCTCTCACACTGCTGTATCTGGGGAGGTCACTATAAACCCTCACATTCCTGTATCTGGCAAGGTCCCTCTAACCCCTCTCTCACAATCCTGCACCTGGGGAAATTCCTCAAACCCCTTTCTCACTCACCTGTATCTGTGGAGGTCCCTTTAACCCCTCTCTCAGACTCCTGTATCTGTGGAGGTCAATCTCACCCCTCACATTCCTGAATCTGGTAAGGTCCCTCTAACCCGTCTCTCTCACTCCTGTATCAGGGGTGGTCCCTCTAACCTCCCGCTCACACTCCTGTATCTGGGGAGGTTCCTCTAACTCCTCTCTATCACACCTGTATCTGGGGAGGTCTCTCTAACCCCTCACACTCCTGCATCTGGGGAGGTCTCTGTAACATCTGCCTCACACACCTATTTCTGGCGATGTCCCTCTAACCCCTCTCTCTCACTCCTGTACCTGGGGATGTCCCTCTAATCTCTCTCTCACGCTCCTGTATCTCGGGAGGTCCCTCTCACCTCTCTCTCACACTTCTATATCTGGTGAGGTCCCTCTAACCCCACTCTCACACTCCCGTATCTGTGGAGTTCCCTCTAAGCCCTCATATTCCTGTATCTGGCAAGTTCCCTCTAACACCTCTTGCTCACTCCTGTGTCTGGAGAGCTCCCTCTAAATTTTCTCTCTCACTCCTGTATCTGGAGAGGTCCCTCTAATTCCTTTCTCTCACTCCTGTATCAGGGGAGGTCCCTCTAACCTCCCTCTCACACACCTGTATCTGGTGAGGTCTCTCTCACGCCTCACACTCCTGTATTTGGGGAGGACCCTCGAACCCCTCTCTCATACTCCTGTATGTCGGGAGGTCCCTCTAACACCTCACTCTCACTCCTGTATCTGGATAGGTCCCTCTAATCCCTCTCTCACACTCCTGTATATGGGGAGGTCGCTCTAACTACTCTCTCCCACTCCTGTATCTGGGGTGGTCCCTCTAACCCACTCTCTCAAACGCCACTGTATCTGGGGAGGTCCCTCGAAACCCTCTCTCTCACTCCTGTATGTGGAGAGGTCCCTCTAACCGCGCTCTCTCATTCCTGTATCTGGGGAGGACCCTCGAAACCCTCTCTCACACTGCTGTATCTAAGGAGATCCCAATAACCCCTCTCTCACAACCCTGTATCTGGGGCGGTCCCTCTAACTCCTCTCTCACACCCCTGTATCTGGGGAGGTCTCACTAACCCCTCTCTCTCACTCCTCTATCTGGGGAGGTCCCAATAACCACCTATCTCACACGCCCCTGTATCTGGGGAGGTCCAGCTAATCCCTCTCTCTCACTCCTGCACCTGGGGAGGTCCCTCTAACCTCTCCCTCACACTGCTGTGTCTGGGGAGGTTACTCCAACATGTCTCTCACACTCCTGTATCTGCGGAGGTCCGTCTAACCTCTCTCTCACACTCCTGTAGCATTGTAGGTCCCTCTAACCCCTCTCTCTCACTCCTGTAGCTGGGGAGGTCCCTCTAACCCCTCTTTCTCACTCCTGTATCTGGAAAGGTGCCTCTAAACTCTCTCTCACACTCCTGTAGTTGGGGAGGTCCTTCTCGCCCCTCTCTATCACTCCTGTATCTGGGTAGGTCCCTCAAACCCCTCACATTCCTGTATGTGACTAGGTCACTCTGATCTATCTCTCTCACACATGTATCTAGGGAAGTCCTTCTAACCCCTTATACTCCTGTATCTGGGGAGGTCCCTCTAACCCCTCTCTCACACTCCTGTATTTTGGGACGTCATTCTAACCCCTCTCTCTCACTCCTGTAGCTGAATAGGTCCCTCTAACACCGCTCTCTCACAATCCTCTATCTGGGGAGGAACCTCTTACCTTTCACTAACACTCCTTTATTTCGTGAGTTCAACCTAACCCCTATCTCTCACTCCTGTGTAAGGGGCAGTCCCTCTAACCCCTCGCTCACAATCCTGTACCTGGGGAATTCCCTCAAACCTCTCTCTCACACTCCTGTATCTGGGTAGTCCCTCTAACATATCTCTCACACTCCTGTACCTGGGGAGGACCCTCGAACCCCTATTTCACACCCCTGTATCTAGGAGGTCCCTCTAACCCCTCTCTCTCACTCCTGTATCTGGGGAGGTGTCTCTAACCTCCTCTCTCACTCCTGTATCTGGGGAGGTCCATCTAACCCCTTCTCACACTCCTGTATTCGGGGAGGTCCCTCTAACCCCTCTCTCTCACTCCTATATCTGGGGAGGTCCCTCTAAACCTCTCACTCACCCCTGTATCAGGGGAGGTCCCTCTAACCCCTCTCTCACACTTCTGTATCTGGCAAGGTCCCTCTAACCCCTCACACTCCTGTGTCTGGCAAGGTCCTTCTAACCCTGCTCTCACAATTCTGTATCTGGGGAGGTCCCTCTAACCCACTCTCACACTCCTGTATCTGGGGAAGTTCCTCTTACATCTCTCTCACACTCCTGTACCTGCGGAGGCCCCCCCAACCTCTCTCTCACACTCCTGTATTTGTGGAGTTCCCTCTAACCACTCACATTCCTGTAGCTGGCAAGGTCCCTCTAAACCTTCTCTCACACTCCAGTATCTGGGCAGATCTCAGTAACCACTCAAGCTCCTGTATCTGGGGAGGTCCCTCAAAACACTCTCTCACACTCCTGTATGTCGGGAGGTCCCTCTAACACCTCTCTCTCACTCCTGTATCTGGAGAAGTCCCTCTAACCCCTCTCTCACACTCCTGTATCTGGGGATGTCCCTCTAACCCACACTCACAATCCTGTATCTGGGGAGGTCCCTCGAAACCCTCTCTCACACTCCTGTATGTAGGGAGGTCCCTCTAACACCTCTCTCTCACTCCTGTATCTGGAGAGGTCCCTCAAACCCCTCTCTCACACTCCTGTATCTGGGGATGTCCCTCTAACCCACACTCACACTCCTGTATCTGGGGAGGTCCCTCTAACCCTTCTATCTCACTCCTGTATCTGGGGTGGTCCCTCTAACCCAATCTCTCTCACGCCTCTGTATCTGAACAGGTCCCTCGAACCCCTCTCTCACTCTCCTGTATGTGGAGAGTTCCCTCTAACCGCGCTCTCTGATTCCTGTATCTGGGGAGGACACTCGAAACCCTCTCTCACAGTGCTGTATCTGGGGTGTTCCCTATTTTGCCTCTCTCACTCTCCTGTATCTGTGGTGGTCCCTCGAACCGCCTCTCACACTCCTGTATCTGGGGAGGTCCCTCTAACCCCTCTCTCTCACTCCTCTATCTGGGTAGGTCTCTCGAACCCCTTCTCTCACACGCCCCTCTATCTGGAGAGGTCCCCCTAACCCCCACTCACACTCCTGTATCTGAGGAGGTCCCTTTAACCCCTCTATCTTACTCCTGTATCTGGGGTGGTCCCACTAACCCAATTTCTCACACGCCCCTGTATCTGGGGCGGTCCCTCGAAACCCTCTCTCTCACTCCTGTATGTGGAGAGGTCCCTCTAACCCCGCTCTCTCATTCCTGTATCTGGGGAGGACACTCGAAATCCTCTCTCACAGTGCTGTATCTGGGGAGGTCCCACTAACCCTCTCTCACACTTCTGTATCTGGGGAGGTCGCTCTAACCGCTCTCTCTCACTTCTCTATCTGGGGAGGTCCCTCGAACCCCCTCTCAAACACGCCCCTGTATTTGGGGAGGTCCCTCTAAAATCTCTCTCACTCTCCTGTATCTGCGGTGGTCCCTCTAACCCCAGCTCACACTCCTGTATCTGGGGAGGTCCCTGTAAATCCGCTCTCTCACACCTGTATCTGGGTAGGTCCCTCTAACATCTCTCTCATACTCCTGTATCTGCGGAGGTCCCTCTAACCTCTCTCTCACAAAACTGTAGCTGGGGAGGTCCCTCTAACCCGTCTCTCTCACTCCTGTTTCTGGTGTGGTCCCGCTAACCCGCTCTCTCACACGCCCCTGTATCTGGGGCGGTCCCTCGAAACCCTCTCTCTCACTCCTGTTTGTGGAGAGGTCCCTCTAACCCCGCTCTCTCATTCCTGTATCTGGGGAGGACCCTCGAAACCCCTCTCTCACACGCCCCTGTATCTGGGGAGGTCCCTCTAAAATCTCTCTCACAGTCCTGTATCTGCGGTAGTTCCTCTAACCCGCTGTCACACTCCTCTATCTGGGGAGGTCCCTCTAAATCCTCTCTCTCACTTCTGTACCTGGGGAGGTCCCTCTAACCATTCTCTCACACTGCCGTGTCTGGGGAGGTCGCTCTAAAATCTCTCTCACACTCCTGTATCTGCGGAACTCCCTCTTACCTCTCTCTCACACTCCTGTAGCTGGGGAGGTCCCTCTAACCCCACTCTCTCACTCCTGTATCTTGGTAGGCCCCTCAAAGCCCTCACATTCCTGTATCTGGCAAGGTCCCTCTAATCGGTCTCTCTCACTCCTGTATCTGGGGAGGTCCCTCTAACCCCTCTCTCACACTCCTGTATTTCGGGATGTCCATCTAACCCCTCTCTCTCACTCCTGCATCTGAAGAGGTCCCACTAACCCCGCTCTCTCACTGCTGTATCTGGAGAGTATCGTCTAAACCGTCTTTCACATTCCTGTCTCTGGGGATGTCCCTCTAACCACTCTCTCACTATCCTGTATCTGGGGAAGACCCTCTAACCTTTCACTAACACTCCTGTATTTTGGCAGTTCACTCTAAACCCTCTCTCTCACTCGTGTTTCATTACCAGTCCCTCCAACCCCTGTCTCACAGTCCTGTACCTGGGGAGGTCCCTCTAACTTTTCTCTCACACTCCTGTATCTGGGTAGTACCTCGAACATCTCTCTCACACTCCTGTATCTGGGGAGGGCCCTCTAACCCCTCTCTCACACCGCTGTATCTAGGAGGTCCCTCTAACCACTCACTCTCACCCCTGTATCTGGGGAGGTCCCTCTAACCCCTCTCTCACACTCCTGTATCTGGCAAGGTCCCTCTAACCCCTCACACTCCTGTGTCTGGAAAGGTCCTTCTAAACCTGCTCTCACAATTCTGTATCATGGGAGGTCCCTCTAACACTCTCTCACACTCCAGTATCTGCGGAGATCCCTATAACCCCTCTCTCACAATCCCGTATCTGGGGCGGTTCCTCTAACTCATCTCTCACACACCTTTATCTGGGGAGCTCCCCCGAACCCCCTCTCACACTCCTGTATCTGGGGAGGTCCCTCTAAACACTCACTCTCACCCCTGTATCTGGGGAGGTCCCTCTAACCCCTCTCTCACACTCCTGTATCTGGCAAGGTCCCTCTAACCCCTCACACTCCTGTGTCTGGCAAGGTCCTTCTAATCCTGCTCTAACAATTCTGTATCTGGGGAGGTCCCTCTAACACTCTCTCACACTCCAGTATCTGCGGAGATCCCTATAACCCCTCTCTCACAATCCTGTATCAGGGGCGGTCCCTCTAACTCATCTCTCACACACCTGTATCTGGGGAGCTGTCTCGAACCCCCTTCCACACTCCTGTATCTGGGGAGGTCCGTCCAACACCTCTTTCTCACTGCTCCATCTGGGGAGGTCCCTCGAACCCCCTCTCTCACACGCCCCTGTATCTGGGGAGTTCCCTCTAAAATCTCTCTCACACTCCTGTATCTGCGGTGGTTCCTCTAACCCTTTCCCACACTCCTCTATCTGGGGAGGTCCCTCTAAATCCTCTCTCTCACTCCTGTACCTGTGGAGGTCCCATTAACCATTCTCTCACACTGCCGTGTCTGGGGAGGTCGCTCTAACATCTCTCTCACACTCCTGTACCTGCGGAAGTCCCTCTAACCTCAGTCTCACACTCCTGTAGCTGGGGAGGTCCCTCTAGACCCTCTCTCTCACTTCTGTATCTGGATAGGTCCCTCAAACCCCTCACATTCCTGTATCTGGCAAGGTCCCTCTAATCGGTCTCTCTCACTCCTGTATCTGGGGAGATCCCTCTAACCCCTCTCTCACACTCCTGTATTTCGGGACGTTCATCTAACCACTCTCTCTCACTCCTGCATCTGAAGAGGTCCCACTAACCCCGCTCTCTCACAGCTGTATCTGGAGAGGACCCTCTAAATCGTCTTTCACACTCCTGTCTCTGGGGATGTCCCTATAACCTCTCTCTCACAATCCTGTATCTGGGGAAGACCCTCTAACCTTTCACTAACACTCCTGTATTTTGGCAGTTCACTCTAAACCCTCTCTCACACTCCTGTATCTGGGTAGTCCCTCCAACATCTCCCTCACACTCCTGTATATGGGCAGGACCCTCTAACCCCTCTCTCACACCCCTGTATCTAGGAGGTCCCTCTAACCACTCTCTCTCACTCCTTTATCTGGGGAGGTCCCTCTAAACCCCTCTCACACTCCTGTATCTGGGGAGGTCCCACTAATCCCTATCTCTCACTCCAATATCTGGGGAGGTCCCTCTAAGCCGCTCACTCACCACTGTATCGGGGCAGGTCCTTCTAACATCTCTCTCACACTCCTCTATCGAGCAAGGTCCCTCTAACCCCTCACACTCCTGTGTCTGGCAAGGTCCTTTTAACCCTGCTCTCACAATTCTGTATCTGGGAAGATCCCTCAAACACCTCTCTCACACTCCTGTATCTGGGGATATCAATCTTACATCTCCCTCACACTCCTGTATCTGCGGAGGTCCCTCCAACCTCTCTCTCAAACACCTGTATCTGTGGTGTTCCCTCTAACCACTCACATTCCTGTATCTGGTAAGTTCCCTCTAAACCCCTCTCACACTCCTGTATCTGGGGAGGTCCCACTAATCCCTATCTCTCACTCCAATATCTGGGGAGGTCCCTCTAAGCCGCTCACTCACCACTGTATCGGGGCAGGTCCTTCTAACTTCTCTCTCACACTCCTCTATCGAGCAAGGTCCCTCTAACCCCTCACACTCCTGTGTCTGGCAAGGTCCTTTTAACCCTGCTCTCACAATTCTGTATCTGGGAAGATCCCTCAAACACCTCTCTCACACTCCTGTATCTGGGGATATCAATCTTACATCTCCCTCACACTCCTGTATCTGCGGAGGTCCCTCCAACCTCTCTCTCAAACACCTGTATCTGTGGTGTTCCCTCTAACCACTCACATTCCTGTATCTGGTAAGTTCCCTCTAAACCTTCTCTCACACTCCAGTATCTGGGGAGATCCCTATAACCCCTCTCTCAAACTCCTGTATCTGGGGATCTCTCTCCAAATATTCTCTCTCACTCCTGCATCTGGAGATGTCCCTCCAACTCCTCTCTATCAATCCTGTATCAGGCGAGGTCCCTCGAACACCTCGCTCACACTCCTGTATCTGGGGAGTTCCCTCTAACCACTCTCTCTCACTCCTGTATCTGGTAAGTTCCTTCTCAACCTTCTCTCACACTCCAGTATCTGGGGAGTTCCGTCTAAACCCCTCTCTAACACACCCCTATATCTGGGGAGGTCCCTCGAAACCCTCTCTCACACTCCTGTATCTGGGGAGGTCCCGCTAACATCTCTCTCACACTCCTGTATCTGCGGAGGTCCCTCTAACCTCTCTCTCACACTCCTGTATCTCTTGTGGTCTCTCTAAACCCTCTCTCTCACTCCTGTACCTGGGGAGGTCCCTCTAACATCTCTCTCACACTCCTGTATCTGCGGAGGTCCCTCTAACCTCTCTCTCACACTCCTGTATCTGCGGTGGTCCAGCTAACCACCTCTCACACTCCTGTATCTGGGAAGGTCCCTCTAACCCCTCTCCCTCAATCCTGTACCTGGGGAGGTCTCTCTAACCTCACTCTCACACTCCTGTATCTGGGTTGGTTCCTCTAACACAGATAAGCAGATTATGTCAGGAAGGGACAGAGCAGACAAACAAAAGAGTGCACCAGAAAATAGGGTCCAGTTCCGAAAAAATAGCGACAAGACAAATAGGGCAATAGTAAAAAAAATAATATTAAGATGTCTAATAACGTTAAAACAGACATTTAAAATCATTGTATCTCAATTCACGAAGCATCTGTGATAAGGTAAATGAATTAACAGCGAAAATAGATGTACAAGGACACGATATAGTTAAAATTATGGAGACATGGTTGCAGCGTGACGAGGATTGGGAACTGAATATCCAAGGACATTCTATTTTAAGAACGGCAGGCAAAAATGAAGAGGGGTTGGTGTGGCATTGTTAGTAAAGGATCAAATAAGAGCAACAGAGAGAAAGGATATTCGCTCAGAAAATCAAAATGTATAATCAGTCTGGATGGAACCAAGTTGCACCAAGGGGCAGAAAATATTGGTGGGAGTTGACTATTGGCCTCCAAAAAGTAGAGACAGTGCAGGGGACGGTAAAAGACAGGAAATTAGAGATGCATTCAGCAAAGGTACTACAGTAATCGTAGATGACTTTAATCTAAGTATAGACTAGCCAAACCACATTCGTAAGAATACTGTGGCAAACGGATTTCTGGAATGTGTACGAGATGTCTTTTTTTTATACCAATATGTTGAGGAGCCGAATAGGGAACAGGTTATCCTAGATAGGGTAATGTGCAATAGGAAGGGGTTAATTAACAGTCCTGTTGTTCGGGGTCATTTTGTGAGTAGTAACCATAACATGAATTCATTATTAAAATGGGCAGTGAGGTAGTCCAAACCGAAACTAGTGTCCTCACTCTAAAAAAGGAAATTACGAAGGTATGAGGAACTAATTGGCTATGATAGATTGGGGATATTCGTTGCAAGGCATGACAGTGGATTGGCAATGGCCAATGTGTAAGGAACAAATGCATAAATTGCAAAAGTTACACTTTCCTTTCTGGCATAAAAACACAAAAGGAAAAGTGGCCCAAACATGGCTAACAAAAGAAATTAAGGATAGTATTTGATCAAAAAGAATTTACACAAAATTGCCAGAAAAAGTAGCAAGCCTGAGGATTGGGAGCTGTTAAGATTTTAGCAAAAAAGAATCAAGAAATTGATGAAGATGGATACATAGAGTATGAGAGTAAGCTTGCCAGGAACATAAAACCTGATTGGAAAAGTTTCTACAAGTAAGCAAAAAGAAAAAAGATTAGTGAAGACAAATGTAGGTCGTTTACAGACAGAAACGGGAGCAATTGTAATTGGGAAGAAGGAAATGGCAGAACAATTAAATAAATACTTCAGTTCTGTCTTCACGCAAGAGGGCACAAATAATGTCCCAGAAATGCTTGGGAACCAGGAGTCTCGTGAGCAAGAGGAATTAAAGGAAATGATAATTAGTAAGCATATAGTGCTGAAGAAATTAATGGGACTGAAGACAAGAATAATCCCCAGGGCCTCATGATCTGCCATGCCAGAGTACTAAACGACGTAGCAATGGAAATATTAGCTGCATTGGTTGTCATCTTCCAAAATTCTATAGATTGTGGAACAGTTCCTTCAGATTGTAGGGTGGCAAATGTAACCCTGATATTTAAAAAAGGAGGGAGAGAGAAAACGGGGAACTACAGACCGTTTAGCTTTATATGAGTAGTAGGGTAAATTAGGAAGCCTATTATAAAGGATGTGAAAACGACACATTTAGATAATATCAACTGGATTAAACATGGTCAACATGGATTTATGAAAGGAAAATCATATTTGACAAACCTATTGGAGATTTTTGAGGATGTAACTGATTAAATAAATAAGGGAGAACCAGTGGGTGTGGTGTATTTGGATTTTCAGAAGGCCTTTGATAAAGTCCCACATAAGAGGTTACAGTGCAAAATTAAAGCACATAGTATTGGGGTTAATGTATTGGCATGGATTGAAAATTGGCTAACTGACAGGAAACAGAGAGTAGGAAGAAACGCAACTTTGTTCGGGCAGTGACTAGTTGGGTACCACAAGGATCAGTGTTTGGCCCCCAGCTTTTCATAATACATAAAAATGTTTTGGAAGAGGGAACCAAATGTAATTTTTCCCAGTTTGCTGACAACATAAAACTAGGTGGGATTGTGAGTTGTGAGCAAGATGCAAAGGCACTGCAAGGCGATTTAGATAGGTTGAGGGAGTGGGCGAACACAAGGCAGATGCAGTATAATGTGGATAAACGTGAAGTTATCCACTTTGGTCAGAAAAACATAAGCACACCTTGCCACAGCAGAATTACAAGCAAGAAATCTCAGTCCACCCACCAGTTTTAATTGGATATTTAATGTTAAGGACCCACAGCAAGACAGGCTCCAAGTGGAAACCAGTAATGCCGCTGCTGAATGAGACTCAATGCGGGCAGTAAGGGGAACACATTGAGTGTTTAATAAGAATTAGAGAATAGGGGAAGTAAGAGGAATACAGTGATTGTTTAATTAGATATAGAGTGTGAGGGCAGTAAGGGGAAAACAGTGAGTGTATAATAAAAAATAGGGAGTGGGGCAATAAGTGGAATATATTGGGTGTTACATTAGACATAGAGAATTCGGGCAGTATGGGGAATACAGTGAGAGTTTAACTGGAAATAGAGAGTAGGTGCCGTAAGGGGATACAGTGAGTGAATAGTTGGAAATAGAGAGGCAGGGCAGTAACGGGAACACAGTGAGTGTATAATCGAAATAGAGAGTGGGGCAGTGAGGGGAACACATTGAGTGTATAATTAGAAATCGAGCGTGGGGGCAGTAAGGGGAACACTGAGTGTTTAATTAGACATGGAGAGTGGGGGTAGGAAGGGGAACACAGTGAGTGTTTAATTGGAAATAGAGAATGGGGGCACTAATTGGAACATATTGAGTGTTGAATTAGAAATAGAGAGTGAGGGGACTAAGGGGAATACAGTGAGTGTTGAATTATAAATAGAGAGTGGGGGCAGAAAGGAGAGCACACTCAGTGTCAAATTAGGAATAGAGAATGGGGGCAGTAAGGGGAACACATTGAGTGTTCAATTCGAAATAAAGAGTGGGGGCAGTAAGGGGAGCACAGTGAGTCTTGAATTAGAGATAGAGCGTGGGGGCAGTAATGGGGACACAATGAGTGTCGAATTAGGAATAGAGAATGGAGGCAGTAAGGTGAAAACATTGAGTGTTTAATTAGAAATAGATTGTCGGGCAGTAAGGGGAAAACAGTGAGTGTTTAATTAGAAATATATTTATTTGGGGGCAGCAAGGGGAATACAGTGTGTGTTTCATTAGAAATAGAGAGTGGGGGCAGTAAGGGGAATACAGTGACTGTTAAATTAGAAATAGAGAATGAAGGCAGTAAGGGGAACAGATTGAGTGTTGAATTAGAAATAGATTGTGGGGGCAGTAAGGGGAAAACAGTGAGTGTATAATTAGAAATAGAGAGTGGGGGAATAAGCAGAATACAGTGCGTGTTAAATTAGAAATAGAGAGCAGGGGCAGTTAGGGGATGCAGTGAGTGTTGCATTCGGAATAGAGAATGGGGGCAGTTAGCGGAACACAGTGAGTGTATAATCGAAATAGAGAGTGGGGCAGTGAGGGGAACACAGTGAGTGTTTAATTGGAAATAGAAAGTGTGGGCAGTAAGTGGAACACAGTGAGTGTTGAATTAGGAATAGAGCATGGGGGCAATAATGGGAACACAATGAGTGTCGAATTAGAAATAGAGAATGGGGGCAGTAAGGTGAACATATTGAGTGTCTAATTAGAAATGGAGAGACCGGGCAGTAAAGAGAATACTGTGAGTATTTAATGAGAAATAGAGAGTGGTGGTAGTAAGGGCAACACAGCGAGTGTTTAATTAGAAATAGAGAATGGAGGCAGTAAGTGGAACACATTGAGTGTTGAATTAGAAATAGAGAGTGGACGCAGTGAGAGGACCACAGAGAGTCTTTAATTAGACAGAGAGTTGGGGCAATAAGGGGAACATTGTTAACATTTAATGAGAAAATGAGAATGGGGGCAGTAAGGGGAACAGAGTGAGTGCTTAATTAGAAATAGAGAGTGGGGGTAGCAAGGGGAACACAGTGAAAGTATAATTCGAAATAAACAGTGTGGGCAGTAAAGGGAACACAGTCAGTGTTTAATTAGAAATAGAGATTGGAGGCATTAATGGAACAAAGTGAGTGTTTAATTACAAATAGAGATTTGAGACATTAAGTGGAACACAGTGAGTGTTTAATGAGAAATAGAGAGTGGGTGCAGTAAAGGGTAGACATGAGTGTTGATTTAGAAATAGAGTTTTCGGGCAGTAAGGGGAACACAGAAAGTGCTGATTTAGAAATACAGAGTGGGGGCAGTAAGGGGAACACAGTGAGTTATTAAATGAAATAGAAAGTAGGGGCAATAAGGGGAACACAGAGTGTTCAATTAGAAATAGAGAGGGTGGGCAGTAAAGGGTACACAGTGACAGTTCAATTAGAAATAGAGAGTGGGGGCAGTCAGGGGAACAGAGTGAGTGCTTATTTAGGAATAATAAGTGGGGCAGTAAGTGGAACAAAGTCAGTGTTTAATTTGAAATAGAGAGTGGGGGCATTAAGTGGAGCATAGTGCATGTATAATTAGAAATGATGTCTTGGGATTGTAAGGGTACCAACGTGACTGTTTTATTTGAAATAGAGATTGTGGCAGTAAGTGGAACACAGATAATTTTTAATTATAATTCGAGAGTGGGGCAGTAAGGGGAACACAGTGAGTGTCTAATTCGAAGAATAGAGTGGGGGTAGTAACTGTAAAACCGAAAGTGCGAATTAGAAATAGATAATGGGGGCAGTAAGGGCAACACAGTGAGTGTTTAATTAGAAATGGAGAGTGGTGGCAGTAAGGGGAACACAGAGAGTGTTTAATTAGAAATAGAAAGTAGGGCCAATAAGGGGAAAACAGAGTATTTATTTAGAAATATGAGTGGGGGCAGTAAGGGAAACACAGTGACTGTTTAATTAGAAGTAGAGAATGGGGACAGTCAGCGGAACACAATGAACGTTTAATTTGAAATCGAGAATGCGGGCAGTAAGGGGAACAAGAGTGAATGTTTAATTAGAAATAGTGAGTGGCGGCAGTAAGGGGAACACAGTGAGTGTTGAATTAGAAATAGAAAGTAGGGGTAGTAAGGGGAACACAGAGTGTTTGATTAGAAATAGAGAGAGGGGGCAGTAAGGGGAACATAGTCAGAGCTCGATTAGAAATAAAGAGTGGGGTTAGAAAGTGGAGCATAGTGAGTGTATAATTAGAAATAGAGCATGGGGGTAGTAAGATTACCAGCGTGACTATTTTATTCGAAACAGAGAGTGGGGCCGTAAGGGAAGACAGTCAGTGTTTAATTAGAAATGGCTAGTGGGGGCAGTAAGGATGTCACAGTGAGTGTTTAATTAGAAGAAGAGAGTGGGGACAGTAAGGGGTACACAATGAGTGTTTAATTAGAAGAGAGTGGGGACAGTAAGGGGAACACTTTCAGCGTTTAATTGAAAATAGAGACTGGGGACAGTAAGGGGAACTCAGTTAATGTTTAATTAGAAATAGAGTGGAGGGCCGTTAGTGGAATACATTGAGTGTTGAATTAGAAATAGAGAATGGGTCAGTAAGGGGAACACAGTGTGTGTTTAATTAGAAATAGAGAGTGGAGGCGGTAAGGGGAACACAGTGAGTGTTTAATTAGAAATAATGAGTGGCGGCAGTAAGGGGAACACAGTGAGTGTTTAATTAGAAATAGAAAGTAGGGCCAGTAAGGGAAACACAGTGACAGTTTAATTAGAAATAGAGAATGGGGGCAGTCAGCGTTTAAATTGAAATCGAGAGCGTGGTCAGGTAGGGGAACACAGTCAGTGTTTAATTAGAAATAGAGATGTGGGGCAGTAAGGGGAACAGAGTGAGTGTTTAATTAGAAATGGAGAGTTGGGGCAGTAAGGGTAACACAGTGAGCTTTTAATTAGAAATAGAAAGTAGGGGCAGTAAGGGGAACACGGTGAGAGTTTAATTAGAAATAGAGAGTTGGGCAGTAAGGGGAACACAGTGAGTGTTTATTTGGAAATAGAGAGTGGGGGCAGAAAGTGCAACATAGTGAGTGTGTAATTAGAAATAAAGTATGGGGTTTGTAAGGGTAACAACGTGACTATTTTTCAGAAACAGAGAGTGGGGCAGTAAGAAGAACACAGTGAGTGTTAACTTAGATATAGAGAATGGGGGCAGGAATTGAAACAAAGTGAGTGTTTAATGAGAAATAGAGTGTGGGGGCAGCAAGCGGGATACAGTGAGTGTTTAATTAGAAAAAGGAGTGTAGGGGCAGTTAGGGGAACACAGTGAGTGTTTAATTGGAAATAGAAAGTAGGGGCTGTAAGGGGAACACAGAGCGTTTAATCAGCAATAGAGATTGGGGCAGCAAGGGGATCAGAGTGAGTTTTTAATTGGAAATAGAAAATAGGGGCTGTAAGGAGAACACAGACTGTTTAATTAGAAATAGAGAGTGGGTGCAGTAAGGGGAACACAGTGAGTGTTTAATAAGAAATAGAAAGTGGGGACTGTTGGGTAACAACGTCACTGTTTTATTAGAAATAGAGAGTGGGGGCAGCAAGGAGAACACAGTGATTCTCGAATAAGAAATAGACATTTGGGGCAGTAAGGGGAACACAGTGAGTGTTTAATTAGAAGAAGAGAGTGGGGGCAGGAAGGGGAACGCAATGGCCGTTTAATTGGAAGAAGAGAGTGGGTATAGTAAATGGAACAAAATGACTGGTTACTTGGAAAAAGAGAGTGGGGGCAGTAAGGGGAAAACAGTGAGTGTTTCATTAGAAATAGAGAATGGAGGCATTAAGAGGATAATAGTGAGTGTATAATGAGAAATAGAGATTGGGGGCAGTAAGGGGAACGCAGTGAGTGTTGAAAGATACGTAGAGAATGGGGGCAGTAATTGGAACATAGTGAGTGTTTAATTAGAAATCGAGAAGGGGCAGTTAGTGGAATACACTGAGTAGTTAGGAATAGACAGTATGGGCAGTATGGGCAATACATTGAGTTTCTAATTAGAAAAAGAGAATGGCGGCAGTAAGGGGAACACAGTGAGTGTTTAATTAGAAATAGAGAATGGGTGCATTAAGAGGAAGACACTGAGTGTTTAATTAGAAATAGAGCATGGGGGCAGTGAGGCGAATACATGAGTGTTGAATTAGAAATAGAGATTGGGGTCGTAACTGTAACACCGTGAATGCTAATTAGAAATAGATAGTAGGGGCAGTAAGAAGAAGAGAGTGAGTTCTTAATTCGAAATAGAAAGTAGGGGCAGTAAGGGGATCACAGAGTGCTTAATTAGAAATAAAGAGTGGGGGCAGTAAGGGGAACAAAGTCAGTGTTTAATTGGAAATGGAGAATTGGTGCAGAAAGGCGAACAAAGTGAAGGGTATAATTAGAAACAATGTGTGGGGGTAGTAGGGGTAACAATGTGACTGTTTATTAGAAATAGAGAATGGGGGCAGTCAGGGGAACACAGTGAGTGTTTAATTAGCAATTTAGAGTGGGGGCAGTAAGAGGAACAAATCAATATTTAATTAGACATAGAGAGTGAGTGCAGTAAGGGGAACACAGTGAGTGTTCATTTCGAAAGAGAGAGTGGGAGCAGTAAGGGGAATACAGTGAATGTTTATTTAGAAATAGCGAGTGGGGGCAGTAAGGGGAACACAATGAGCTTTAAATTAAAAATAGAAAGTAGGGGCAGTAAGGGGAACACCGAATGTTTAATTCGAAATAGAGGGTGGGGGCAGTAAGGGGAACGTAGTGAATGCTCGATTAGAAATAAAGAGTGGGGGCAGTAAGGGGAACGAAGACAGTGGTTAATTAGACATACTGAGTGGGTGCAGTAAGGGGAACACAGAGAGTGTTTAATTCGAAAGAGAGAGTGGGAGCAGTAAGGGGAACACAGTGAATGTTGAATTAGAAATAGCGAGTGGGGGCAGTAAGGGGAACACAGTGAGCATTTAATTAGAAATAGAAAGTAGGGGCAGTAAGGGGAACACAGAATGTTTAATTCGAAATAGAGAGTGGGGGCAGTAAATGATACACAGTGACTGTTTAATTAGAAATAGAGCGTGGGAGCAGTAAGGGGACATAGTGAATGCTAGATTCGAAATAAAGAATGGGGGCAGTAAGGGGAAAACAGTGAGTGTTTAATTAGAAATAGATTAGAGGCAGTAAAGGGATAATAGTGAGTGTATTCTTAGAAATGGAGAGTGGGGGCAGTAAGGGGAACAGAGTGCGTGTTCAATGAGACGTAGAGAATGGGGGCAGTAAGTGGAACATAGTGACTGTTTAATTAGAAATGTAGAAGGTGCAGTTAGTGTAATAAAGTGAGTGTTTAATTAGATATATAGAGTGGGGGCAGTAAGGGGAATACAGTGAGTGTTTAATTAGAATTAGAGTGTGGGGGCAGTAAGTGGAACACAGTGAGTTTTTAATTAGAAATAGAAAGTAGGGGCAGTAAGTGGAACACAGAGGGTTTAATTAGAAATAGAGAGTGGGGCATTAAAGTGTACGCAGTGACTGTTTAATTAGAAATAGAGAGTGGGGGCAGTAAGGATAATATAGTGAGTGCTTAATTCGCAATAATGAGTGGCGGCAGAAAGGGGAACATAGTGAGAGTATAATTATGAACAATGTGTGGTGGTAGTAAGGTTGACAACGTGTCTGTTTTATGAGAAATAGAGAGTGAGGCAGTAAAGGGAACACAGTGAGCGTTTAATTAGAAATAGAAAATGGGGCAGTAAGGAGATAAGAGTGTGTCTTTAATTAGAAATAGAGAGTGGAGGCAGTAACGGGAACAGAGTGAGTGTTCAAAGAGAAGTAGAGAATGGGGGCAGTAAGTGGAACACAGTGCGTGTTTAATTAGTAATCGAGAGTGGGCGAAGCAAGGGGAACAGAGAGTGTTTAATTAGAAAAATAGAGTGGGTGCAGTAAGGGGAATACAGTGAGTGTTTAATTAGCAATAGAGAGTGGGGACAGTAAAGGGTACACAGTGACTGCTCAATTAGAAATAGAGAGTGGGGGCAGTAAGAGTAATATAATGAGTGCTGAATTAGACATAAAGAGTGGGGGCAGTAAGGGGAAAAGAGTGAGTGTTTAATTAGAAAAGAGAGTGGGGGCAGTAAGGGGAATACGGTGAGTGTTTAATTAGCAATAGAGAGTGGGGACAGTAAAGGGTACACAGTGACTGCTCAATTAGAAATAGAGAGTGGGGGCAGTAAGAGTAATATAATGAGTGCTTAATTAGACATAAAGAGTGGGGGCAGTAAGGGGAAAAGAGTGAGTGTTTAATTAGAAATAGAGAGTGGGGGCAGTAAGGAGAATACAGTGAGTCTTTAATTAGCAATAGAGAGTGGGGGCAGTAAGAGTAATATAATGCGTGCTTAAATAGAAATAAATAGTGGGGGCAGTCAGTGGAACATAGTGAGAGTATGATTAGAAATAATGTGTGTTGGAAGTAAGGGTGACAACGTGTCTGTTTTATTTGAAATAGAGAGTGGGGCAGTAAGGGGAACGCAGTGAACGTTTAATTAGAAATAGAAAATGGGAGCAGTAAGGAGATAAGAGTGAGTGTTTAATTGGAAATAGAGAGTGGGGCAGTAATGGGAACAGAGTGAGTGTGCAAAGAAAAGTAGAGAAAGGGGACAGTAAGTCGAACACAGTGAGTGTTTCATTAGAAATAGAGAATTGGGGCAGTCAGGGCAACATAGTGAGTATCTAATTAGAAATAGAGAATGGCGGCAGGAAGGGGAACACAGTGACTACTTAATTAGAAATAGAAATTGCAGCAGTAAGGGGATCACAGTGAGTGTTTAATTTGAAATAGAGAGTGGGTGTAGTGAGGGGAGCATAATGAGTGTTTAATTAGAAATAGAAAGTGGGGGTGGTGAGGGGAACACTTTGAATGTTTAATTAGAAATAGAGTAAGGGGCAGAAAGGGGAATCATTCAGTGTTTAATTAGAAATAGAGAGTGGGGTCAGAAACGAGATCGCAGTCAGTGATTAATTATAAATAGAGAATGGGGCGGTCAGGGAAACACACTGAGTGTTTAATAAGAAATAAAGAGTGGGGTCAGTAAGGTGAACACTGTGAGTGTTTAGATAGAAATAGAGAGTGTAGGCAGTAAGGGGAACACCGTGAAGTTTAATCAGAAATGGAGAGTGGGCGCAGGCAGGGGAAAACAGTGAGTGTTTAATTAGAAATAGAGAATGGGGGCAGTAAGTGGAACACACTGAGTATTTAAATAGAAATAGAGAGTGAGGGCAGTAAGGGGAATACAGTGAGTATTTCATTAGAAATAGAGACTGGGCGCAGTAAGAGCGACACAGTGAGTGTTTAATTTGAAATATGGACAAGAGACAGTAAACTGAACACAGTTGGAGTTTATTAGAAATCGAGTGTGGGTGCAGTAATGGAAAAAGAGTGAATGTTTAATTAGAAATAGAGAGTGGGTGCAGGTAGAGGAAAACAGTGAGTGTTTAAGTAGACAGAGAGAATGGGCAGAAAGGGGAATAGAGTGAGTGTGTAATTAGAAATAGAGAGTGAGGGTAGTAAGGGGAACACATTGAGTGTTGAATAGAAAGAGAGAGTGGGAGCAGGAAGGGGAACAGAGTGAGTGTTTAAGTAGAAGTAGAGAGTGAGGGCAGTAAGGGGAACAGAGTGTGTTTAAATAGAAATAGAGAGTTGTGGCAGTCAGGGGAAATCAGTGAGTGTTTAAATAGAAATAGAGGGCGGGGGCAGTAAGGGGACACAGTGAGTGTTTAATTACAAATAGAGAATGGAGCAGTCAGGAAAACATAGTGGGTGTTAATTAGAAATAGAGAGTTGGGGCAGTAAGGGGAACACATTGAGTGTTTAATTAGAAGTAGAGGGTGGGGGCAATAAGTGAAACACAGTTAGTGTTTAATTAGAAATAGAGAGTGGTGGCAGTAAGGGGAACACAATGAGTGTTCAATTAGAAACATAGAGTGGGGGCTGTAACGGGAACATAGTGATTGTTTAATTAGAAATATTGAGTGGGGGCAGTAAGGGGAACACAGTGAGTGTTTAAATAGAAATAGAGAGAAGGGCAGTAAGGGGAATACAGTGTGTCTTAGATTAGAAAAAAAGACTGGGGTCTGTAAGAGGGACACAATGAGAGTTTATTTTGAAATAGGGCCAAGGGACAGTAAGGTGAACACAGTGAGTGTTTAATCAGGAATAGAGAATGGGGGCGGAAAGGGGAACACAGTGAGTGTTTAAACAGAAGTAGGGACTGAGGGCAGAAAGGGGAACACGCTGAGGGTTTAAATAGAAATTGAGACTGGGGACAGGAAGGCGAACACATAGAGTATTTAATTAGAAATAGAGTTTGACGGCTATAAGGCAAACAGAGTGAGTGTTTAATTAGACATAGTCATTGGGGGCAGGAAGGGGAACAGAGTGAGGGTTTGATTAGAAATCGAGAGTGAGGGCAGTAAGGGGATCACAGTTAGTATTTAATTAGAAGTAGAGAGTGAGAGCAGTATACTAGGGGAACAGACTGTATGTTCAAATAGAAATAGAGAGTTGTGGCAGTAAGGGGAACACAGTGACTGTTTAAATAGAAAGAGAGAGTTGGTGTTGTAAGGGGTTCACTGTGAGTGTTTAATTACAAATAGAGAAAGGGGCAATACGGGGAACACAGTGGGTGATTAATTACAAATAGAGAGTTGAGGCAGTAAGGGGAACACCGTGAGTGTTTAATTAGAAGTAGAGAGTTGGGGCAATAAGTGGAATACAGTTAATCTTTAATTAGAAATAGAGAGTAGGGGGAGTAAGGGCAACACTATGACTGTTCAATTAGAAATATTGAGTGGGGGCAGTAAGGGGAACACAGTGAGTGTTTTCTTCGAAATAGAGAATGGGGCAGTCAGGGGAATGAAGTAACTGCTTAATTAGAAATATAGAATGGTGGCAATAAGTGAACACAGTGAATATTGAATTAGAAATAGAGTTTGAGGGCTGTAAGGCAAACAGAGTGACTGTTTAATTAGACATAGTCATTGGGGATAGTAAGGGGAACACAGTGAGTATTTAATTATAAATAGAGTCTGGGGGCTGTAAGGCAAATACAGTGAGAGTTTAATTAGACATTGTGATTGCGGGTAGTAAGGGGAACACAGTGAGTATTTAATTTGAAATAGAGAGTAGGGGCTGTAGGAAGAACACAGTGAGTGTTTAATAAGAAGTAGAGCATGTGAGCAGTAAGTGGGGACAGTAAGGGTAACACAGTGTGTGTTTAAATACAAATAGAGAATGCGGCAGTGAGGGGAACATAGTGAGTGTTTAAATATAAATAGAGGGTGTGTGCACTAAGGGGAACACAGTGACTGTTCAATTAGAAATAGAGTGTGGGGGCTGTAAGAAGAACACAGTGAGTGTTGAATAAGAAGTAGAGAATGGGAGCAGTAAGGGGAACACAGTGAGTGTTTCAATAGAAAGAGAGGGTGGGTGCAGTAAGAGGAACACAGTGAGTGTTTAATTGCAAATAAGGAATGGGCAGTAAGGGGAACACAGTGAGTTTTTAATTAGAAATAGAGTGTGGGGGCTGTAAGGGGAACACATTTAGTGTTTACTTGGAAGTAGAGCGTGGGGGCAATAAGGTGAACACAGTTTATGTTTAATTAGAAATAGAGAGTGGGGCAGTAAAGCGAACACAGTGCGTGTTCAATTAGAAACATAGAGTGGGTGCTGTAACAGGAACACAGTGAGTGTTTAAAAATAAGTATAGAGTGGGGGCAATAAGGGGAACACAGTGAGTGTTTAAATAGAAATAGAGAGTGGGTGCAGTAAGGGGAACAAAGTGAGTGTTTAATTTGTAATAGTGATTGGGGGTAGTCAGGGGAACACAGTGACTGTTTAATTATAAATACATAGTGGGGGTCAGTAAGGGCGACATAGTGACTGTTTCATTAGAAATACAGAGTGGGGGTCAGTAAGGTGTACGCTGTGAGTTTTTAATTAGAAGAAGAGAGTGGGAACAGCAAGGGGAACACAGTAAGTGTTTAATTAGATATAGAGGGTGGGGGCAGTAAGGGGAGCACAGTGCGTGTTTAATTAGAAGCAGAGAGTGGGGCAATAGGGGAACACAGTTAGTGTTTAATTCGATATAGAGAGTGTGGGCAATAAGGGGAACACAGTGAATGATTAATTAGATATATGGAATGGGGCAGTGAGGGGAACACAGTGAGAGTTTGATGAGAAATAGATAATGGGGACAGTGAGGGCAAGGCAGTGAGTGTTTAATTAGATATAGAGTGGGGGCAGTAAGTGGAACACAGTGAATGTTTAATTAGAAATCGGGAATGGGTGTGGTAAGGGGAACACAGTGAGTGATTAATTAGTAATAGAGACTGGGGGCAGTAAGAGGGATACAGTGAGTCTTTAAATTGAAATAGGGACAAGGGACATCAAGGTGAATGCAGTGAGTGTTTAATCAGCAATAGAGAATGGGGGCCGTAAGGGGAACACAGTGAGTGTTTAATTAGAAATAGAAAGTGAGGGCAGAAAGGGGAACACGTTGAGTGTTTAATTAGCAGAAGAGAGTGGGTGCAGTAAGGGGAACAAAGTGAGTATTTAATTAGAAGAAGAGAGTGGAGGCATTAAGTGGAACGCAGTGAGTGTTTAATTAGGAATTGAGATTGAGTCTGTGAGGGGAACACAGTGAGTGTTTCATGAGAAATATAGAATGGTGCAGTAAGGAGAACACAGTGAGTGTTTAATCACAAATGGAGAATCAGGGCACTAAGGGGAACACAGTGAGTGTTTCATTCGAGATAGCGAGTGGGAGAAGTAAGGGGAACACAGTGAGTGCTCAGTTAGAAAGAGAGAGTGCGGGCAGTAAGGGGAACAAAGAGAGTGTTTAATTAGAAAAATAGAGTGGGAGCAATAAGGTGAACACAGTGAGTGTTTAATTAGATATTGAGACTGGGGGCAGTAAGAGGAACGCAGTGTTTAAATCGAAATTGAGGCTGGGGGCAGTAAGGAGAACACAGTGAGTGTTTAATTAGAAATAGAGAGTGGAGAAGTGAGGGGAACACCGTGAGTGCTTCGTTAGAAATAGAGAGTGCGGGCAGTGGGAGGGACACAGTGAGTATTTAATTTGAAATAAATAGGGACAAGGGACAGTAAGGTGAACAGAGTGAGTGTTCAATCAGATATAGAGAATGGGGGCTGTAAGGGGAATACAGTTTAATTTGAAATCGAGAGTGAGGGCAGAAAATGGAATGCTGTGAGTGTTTAATTAGAAGACGAAAGTGGGGACTGCAAGGGGAACACAGTGGGTGTTTAATTCGAACAATAAATTTGGGGCAGTATGGGGAACACAGTGAGTGTTTAATTAGAAGAAGAGAGTGGGGGCAGGGAGGGGAACACAATGAGTGTTTTATTGGTAATTGAGATTTGGGGCTGTGAGGGGAATACAGTGAGTGTTTAATGACAATTATAGAATGGGAGCAGTAGCGGGAACAGAGTAATGTGTTTATAGAGCAATTGAGAATCAGGGCACGAATGGGAACACAGTGAGTGTTTAATTAGAGATAGAGAGTGGAGGCTGTAAGGGGAACACAGTGAGTGTTTAATTCGAAATAGAGACTGGAGGCAGTAAGAGGAACGCGGTTTTTAAATAGAAATTGAGGCTTGGAGCAGTAAGGCGAATACAGTGAGTGTTTAATTTGACATAGAGACAAGGTGCAGTCAGGGGAACACAGTGAGTGTTTAATCCGACCTAGCGAATTGGGGCGGTAAGGCGAACACAATGAGTGTTTAAATAGAAATAGAGAATTGGGGCAGTCAGGGGAAAACAGTGAGTATTTCATTAGAAATAGAGAGTGGGGCAGTAAGGAGAACACAGTGAGTTTTTAATTAGAAATAGAGAATGGGGGCTGGAGGGGAACACATTGAGTGTTTAATTAGAAATATAGAATGGGGCAGTGAGGGGAACACAGTGACTGTTCAATTAGAAATAAAGAGTGGGGGCAGTAAGGGGAACAGAGTGAGTGTTTAATTAGAAATAGAGAGTGAGGTCTGCAAGAGGAACACAGTGAGTGTTTGATTCGAAGAAGAAAGTTGGGGCAGTCAGATGAATTAGAAATAGAGAATGCGGGCAGTGATGAGAACAAAGTAGGTGTTTAATTAGCAGAAGAGACTTGGAGTCGTAAGGGGAACACAGTGAGTATTTAAGTAGGAGAAGAGAGTGGGGGCAGTTAGGGGAGCACAGTGAGTATTTAAGTAGAAGAAGAGAGTGGGTCAGTAAGGGGAACACACTGAGAGTTTTATTGGGAATTGAGATTGGGGGCTGTAAGGGGAATACAGTGAATGTTCAATGAGAAATAGAGAATGGGAGCAGTAAGGGGAACAGAGTAATGTGTTTATAGAGCAATAGAGATTGGGGCAATAAGGTGAACACAATCAGTGTTTAATCACAAATAGAGAATCAGGGCACTAAGGGGAACAGAGTGAGTGTTTAATTAGAGATAGAGAGTTGGAGTAGTAAGGGAAACAGAGTGAATGTTTAACTAGAAATAGAGAGTGGAGGTTGTAAGGGGAACACAGTTAGTGTTTAATTGGGAATAGAGACTGGAGGCAGTAAGAGGAACGCGGCGTGTATATATACATTGAGTCTTGGAGCAGTAAGGCAAACACAGTGAGTGTTTAATTTGAAATAGAGACAAGGTGCAGTCAGGGGAACACAGTGAGTATTTCATTCGAAATAGAGAATGGGGGCTGGAGGGGAACACAGTTAGTGTTTAATTAGAAATAAAGATTGGGGCAGTAAGGGGAACAGAGTGAGTGTTTAATTGGAAATAGAGAGTGGGGTCGGCAAGAGGAACACAGTGAGTGTTTAATTAGAAATTGAGACTGGGAGCAGTAATGCGAAAACTTTGTTTGTTTAATTTGAAATAGAGAGTGGGGGCAGTAAGGAGAACACAGTTAGTATTTCGTTAGAAATAGAGAATGGGGGCTGGAGGGGAACACAGTGAGTGTTCAATTATAAATAAAGAGTGGGGGCAGTAAGGGGAACAGATTGAGTGTTTAATTAGAAATAGAGGGTGGGGTCAGCAAGAGGAATACTGTGATTGATTAATTAGAAGAAGAGAGTTGGGGCAGTAAGGGGAACACAGTGAATTTTTAATTCGAAATAGAGAATGGGGGCAGTAAGGGGAACGCACTGAGTATTTAATTAGAAATAGAGCGTGGGGGCTGTAGGGGAACACAGTGAGTGTTTAATTAGAAATAGTGAGCGGGGGCAGTGAGGGGAACAGTGACTGTACAATTAGAAATAAAGAGTTGGGGAAGTGAGGGGAACACATTAAGTGCTTAATTCGCAGAAAAGTGTTCGAGTAGTAAATGGAACACAGTGAGAATATAATTATAAGAACAGAGTGGGAGCTGTAAGGGGAACACAGTGAGAGTTTAATTAGAATAAGAGAGTGGGAGCAGTTAGGGGAGCACAATGCTGTTTAATTAGAAGAAGAGAGTGGGGGCAGGAAGGGGAAAACAGTGAGTGTTTTATTGGGAATATAGATTGGGTCTGTAAGGGGAATACAGTGAATGTTTAATGCGAAATATAGAATGGGCGCTGTAAGTGGAACAGAGTAATGTCTTTGTGGAGCAATAGAGATTGGGGGCAGTAAGGGGAACACAGTGCGTATGTAATTAGAAATAGAGAGTTGGGGTATTAAGGTGAATACAGTCAGTGTTTAATCACAAATAGAGAATCAGGGCACTAAGGGGAACTCAGTGAGTGTTTAATTAGAGATAGAGAGTGGCAGTAGTAAGGGGAACAGAGTGAGAGTTTAATTAGAAATAGAGAATGGGGTCAGCAAGAGGAACACAGTGAGTGTTTAATTAGAAGAGAGTTGCGGCAGTAAGTGTAACACTGTGAGTGATTAATAAGCAGAAGAGAGTTGGGGCAGTAAGGGGAACACAGTGAGTTTTTAATGAGAAAGAGAGAGTGGGGGCTGGTGGGGAACACAGTGAGTGTTTAATTAGAAATAGAGCGTGGGGACAGTGAGGGGAACAGAGTGCGTGTTTAATTAGAAATAGAGAATGGGGCGGTCAGGGGAATACAGTGAGTGTTTAATTAGTAAAAGTGAGTGAGGGCAGAAAGGGTATCCTGCTGAGTGTTAAATAGAAATTGAGATTGGGGGCAGTAAAGCGAACACAGAGAGTGTTTGATAAGAAATATAGAGTGGGGGGTCAGTAAAGGGAACGCTGTGTGTGTTTAATTAAAAGACGAGAGTGGCGACAGTAAGGGGAACACAATCAGTGTTTAATGAGAAATAGAGTGTGGGGGCTGGAGGGGAACACAGTGAGTGTTTAATTAGAAATAGAGAGTGGGGACAGTGAGGGGAACACAGTGAGTATCTAATTAGGAAAAGAGAATGGGGGCAGTAAGAGGCAAAGAGTGAGTGTTTAAATAGAAATATAGGGTGGGGCAGTAAGGGGAACACAGTGACTATCTAATTAGGAAAAGAGAATGGTGGCAGTAAGAGGAAAAGAGTGAGTGTTTAAAAAGAAATACAGAGTGGGGGCAGTAGGCGGAACACAGTGAGGGTTTAATTAGAATAAAAGTGTGGGGGCTATAGGGGAACACAGTGAGTGTTTAGTTAGAGATAGAGAGTGGGAGTAGTAAGGGAACACAGTGAGTTTTTAATTAGAAATAGAGAGTGGGGGCTGGAGTGGAACACAGTGAGTGTTCAATTAGAAATAAAGAGTGGGGGAAGTGAAGGGAACGCAGTAAGTGTTTAATTCGCAGAAGAGTGTTGGAGTCGTAAGTGGAACATAGTGAGTATTTAATTAGAAGGAGAGAATGGGAGCAGTAAGGGGAACACAGTGAGAGTTTAATTAGAAGAAGAGCGTGGGAGCAGTTAGGGGAGCACAGTGCTTGTTTAATTACAAGAAGAGAGTGGGGGCAGGAAGGGGAAAAAAGTGAGTGTTTTATTGGGAATAGAGATTGGGGGCTGTAACGGGAATAGAGTGAGTGTTTAATGAGAAATATAGATTGGAAGCTGTAAGGGGAACAGGGTAATGTCTTTATAGAGCAATAGAGATTGGGGGCAGTAAGTGGAACACAGTGAGGGTTTAATTAGAAATAGAGAGTGGTGGCAATAAGTTGAACACAGTGAGTATTTAATTAGAAATAGAGACTGGGGGCAGTAAGACGAACGCAGTGCTTAAATAGAAAATGAGGCTGGGGACAGAAAGCGAACACAGTGAGTGTTTAATTTGAAATGTAGACAAGGGACAGTAAGCGGAACACAGTGAGTGTTTAATCCGAACCTACAGAATGGGGGCAGCAAGGCGAACAGAATGAGTGTTTAAATAGAAATAGTGAGTTGTGGAAGTAAGGGGAAAGCAGTGAGTGTTTAATTAGAAATAGAAAGTGTGGGCAGAAAGGGGAACACGCTGAGAGTTTAAATAGAAATTGAGACTGTGGGCAGTCGGGACAGTAAGTGGAACACGTTGAGTATTTAATCAGAAAAAGAGAGTGGGGGCAGTAAGGTGAACTCAATGATTGTTGAATTAGAAATAGGTAGTTGGGAAAGTAACGGGAACACAGTGAGTGTTTAATAAGGAATAGAGAATGGGGGTAAGTAAGGAGAATGCTGTGAGTGTTTAATTAGCTGAAGAGAGTGGGGACAGTAATGGGAACACAGTGATTATTTAATTCGAAGAAGAGCGTGGGGGCAGCAAGGGGAAGACAGTGACTATTTAATTTAATGGAAGAGAGTGGGGGCAGTAAGGGGAACACAATGAGTGTTTCATTAGTAATTGATATTGGTGGCTGTAAGGGGAATATTGTGAGCGTTTAATGAGAAATAGAGAATGGTGCAGTAAGCGAAACGCAGTGAGTGTTTAATTAGACAGAGAGATTGGGTGCAGTAAGGGGCAAACAGTGAGTGTTTAATTAGAAATAGAGAGTTTGGGCAATGAGGTGAACACAGTGAGTGTTTCATCACAGATAGAGAATCAGGGACTAAGGGGAACACAGTGATTGTTTAATTCGAAATAGAGAGTGGGGGCAATAAGTTGAAAACAGTGAGTGTTTACTTAGAAATAGAGACTGGGGGCAGTAAGAGGAACGCAGTGTTTAAATAGAAATTGAGGCTGGGGGCCGTAATGGGAATACAGTGAGTTTTTAATCCGACTTGGAGAATGGGGGTGGTAAGGCGAACACAATGAGTGTTTAAATAGAAATAGTGAGTGGGGGCAGTAAGGGGAACGCAGTGAGTGTTTCATTAGAAACAGAGCGTGGTAGTCGGTAAGGGGAACACATTGAGTATTTAAGTAGAAATAGAGAGAGATCCAGTAAGGGAAACAGAGTGAGTGTTTAATCAGAAAAAGAGAGAAAGGGTCATTAAGGTGAACTCAATGTGTGTTTCATTAGAAATAGGTAGTAGGTAAGGTAACGGGAACACAGTGTGTGTTTACTTCGAACTAGAGAATGGGACCAGTAAGGGGAATAGAGTAAAATGTTTAAAGAGAAATCGAGATTGGGAGCAGTAAGGGGAACACTGTGAGTGTTTAATTAGAAATAGAGAGTTGTGGCAATGAGGTGAAACCAGTGAGTTTTAATCAGAAATAGAGAATCAGGGACTACGGGGAATAAAGTGAGTGTTTAATTAGAGATAGAGCGTGGGGGCAATAAGTTGAACACAGTGAGTGTTTAATCAGAAATAGAGACAAGGGACAGTAAGGGGAACACAGTGAGTGTTTAATCCGAACCTAGAGTATGGGAGCGGCAAGGCGAACATAATGAGTGTTTAAATAGAAATAGAGATTTAGGATAGAAAGGGGAACATGCTAAGTGTTTAAATAGAAATTGAGACTGGGGGCAGTAGGGGCGGTAAGTGGAACACGTTGAGTATTTAATCAGAAAAAGAGCGTGTGGGCAGTCAGGTGAACGCAATGAGTGTTTAATTAGAAGTAGGTAGTTGGGAAAGTAACGGGAACACAGTGAGTGTTTAATAAGAACTAGAGAATGGGGCAGTAAGGGAACAAAGTGAGTATTTAACTCGGAACATAGAGTGGGGGCAGTAAGGGGAACACAGTGAGTATTTAATTATAAATAGAGAGTGGCAGTCAGTAAGGGGAACACGGTGAGTATTTAACTCGGAACATAGAGTGGGGGCAGTAAGGGGAACACAGTGAGTGTTTAATTAGAAATAGAGAATGGAGGTCAGTAAATGGAACGCTGTGAGTGTTTAATTAGCGGAAGAGATTGGGGATAGTAAGGGGAACACAGTGAGTGTTTAATTAGAAATAGAGAATGCGGGCAGTAAGGGGAACACGTTGAGTTTTTAATTAGCAGAAGAGAGTGGGGGCAAAAGGGGAACATAGTGAGTATTTAATTCGAAGAAGAGCGTGGGGGCAGCAAGGGGAAGACAGTGACTATTTAATTTAATAGAAGAGAGTGGGGGCAGTAAGGGGAACACAATGAGTGTTTCATTAGTAATTGATATTGGGGGTTGTAAGGGGAATATTGTGAGCGTTTAATGAGAAATAGAGAATGGTGCAGTAGGCGAAACGCAGTGAGTGTTTAATTAGACAGAGAGATTGGGTGCAGTAAGGGGAACACAGTGAGTGTTTAATTAGAAATAGAGAGTTGGGGCAATGAGGTGAACACAGTGAGTGTTTAATCACAGATAGAGAATCAGGGACTAAGGCGAACAAAGTGATTGTTTAATTCGAAATAGAGAGTGGGGCCAATAAGTTGAAAACAGTGAGTGTTTACTTAGAAATAGAGACTGGGGGCAGTAAGAGGAACGCAGTGTTTAAATAGAAATTGAGGCTGGGGGCCGTAATGGGAATACAGTGAGTTTTTAATCCGACTTGGAGAATGGGGGTGGTAAGGCGAACACAATGAGTGTTTAAATAGAAATAGTATGTGGGGGCAGTAAGGGGAATGCAGTGAGTATTTCATTAGAAATAGTGAGTGGGGGCAGTAAGGGGAACACAGTGAGTGTTTCATTAGAAACAGAGCGTGGTAGTCGGTAAGGGGAACACATTGAGTATTTAATTAGAAATAGAGAGAGATCCAGTAAAGGGAACAGAGTGAGTGTTTAATCAGAAAAAGAGAGAAAGGGTCATTAAGGTGAACTCAATGTGTGTTTCATTAGAAATAGGTAGTAGGTAAGGTAACGGGAACACAGTGAGTGTTTACTTCGAACTAGAGAATGGGACCAGTAAGGGGAATAGAGTAAAGTGTTTAAAGAGAAATCGAGATTGGGAGCAGTAAGGGGAACACTGTGAGTGTTTAATTAGAAATAGAGAGTTGTGGCAATGAGGTGAAACCAGTGAGTGTTTAATCACAAATAGAGAATCAGGGACTACGGGGAATAAAGTGAGTGTTTATTTAGAGATAGAGAGTGGGGGCAATAAGTTGAACACAGTGAGTGTTTAATCAGAAATAGAGACAAGGGACAGTAAGGGGAACACAGTGAGTGTTTAATCCGAACCTAGAGTATGGGAGCGGCAAGGCGAACATAATGAGTGTTTAAATAGAAATACAGATTTTGGGTAGAAAGAAAAACATTCTAGGTGTTTAAATAGAAATTGAGACTGGGTGCAGTAGGGGCGGTAAGTGGAACACGTTGAGTATTTAATCAGAAAAAGAGCGTGTGGGCTGTAAGGTGAACGCAATGAGTGTTTAATTAGAAGTAGGTAGTTGGGAAAGTAACGGAAACACAGTGAGTGTTTAATAAGAAATAGAGAATGGGGCAGTAAGGGAACAAAGTGAGTATTTAACTCGGAACATAGAGTGGGGGCAGTAAGGGGAACACAGTGAGTATTTAATTAGAAATAGAGAGTGGCGGTCAGTAAGGGGAACACGGTGAGTATTTAACTCGGAACATTGAGTGGGGGCAGTAAGGGGAACACAGTGAGTGTTTAATTAGAAATAGAGAATGGAGGTCAGTAAAGGGAACGCTGTGAGTGTTTAATTAGCGGAAGAGATTGGGGATAGTAAGGGGAACACAGTGAGTGTTTAATTAGAAATAGAGAATGCGGGCAGTAAGGGGAACACGTTGAGTTTTTAATTAGCAGAAGAGAGTGGGGGCAGTAAGGGGAACATAGTGAGTATTTAATTCGAAGAAGAGCGTGGGGGCAGCAAGGGGAACATAGTGACTGTTTAATTAGTAGAAGAGATTGGGTGCAGTAAGGAGATCACAGTGAGTGTTTAATTTGAACAAGAGAATGGGACCAGTTAGGGGAACAGAGTAATGGGAACACAGTGAGTGTTTAATTAGAAGTAGAGACTTGGGGCAATGAGGTGAACACAGTGAGTGTTTAATCACAAAAAGAGAATCAGGGAGAAAGGGGAACACAGTGATTGTTTAATTAGAAATAGAGTGTGGGGGCAATAAGTTGAACACAGTGAGTGTTTAATTAGAAAAAGAGACTGGGGGGTTGTAAGAGGAACGCAGTGTTTAGATAGAAATTGATGCTGAGGGTAGTAAGGAGAACACAGTGAGTGTTTCATCCGTCCTGGAGAATTGGGGCGGTAAAGCGAACACAATGAATGTTTAAAACGAAATAGAGAGTGGGGGCAGTAAGTGGAACGCAGTGAATATTTCATTAGAAATAGAGCGTGGGGGGACGGAAAGGGGAACACGTTGAGTATGTAATTAGAAATAGAGAGAGGTGCAGTAAGGGGAACACAGTGAGTGTTTTATCAGAAAAAGAGAGTGGGGGCATTAAGGTGAACTCAATGTGTGTTTCATTAGAAATAGGTAGTTGGTAAAGTAACGGGAACACATTAAGTGTTTAGTTAGAAAATAGAGAATGGGGGCGGGAAGTAGAATACAGTGAGTGTTTAAATAGAAATTCAGACTTGGGGCAGTAAGGAGAAAACATAGAGTGTTTAATTAGAAATAGAGAGTGGGGGCAGTAAGGTGAAATACAGTGAGTGTTTAATTAGAAATATAGTGTTGGCACAGTGAAAGGAACACAGCGAGTGTGTAATTAGAAATAGAGAGTAGAGGCAATAAGGGGAGTCAGTGAATGTAGAATTAGAAATAGAGAATTGGGACAGTAAGGGGAAAATAGTGAGGGTTTAACGAAAAATAGAGAGTGGGGTCAATAAGGGGAACATAGTGATTGCTTAATTAGAAATCGAGAAAGTGCAGTCAGGGGAACACAATGAGTGTTTTATTGGAAATCTAGAGCGGAGTTTTAACGGGGACAGAATGAGTATTAATTAGAAAGAGCGACTTGGGCAGTCAGACGAACACAGTCAGTGTTTACTTAGAAACAGACAGTTGGGTTAGTAAGGGGAAAACAATGAGTATTACATCAGAAGTCGAGAGTGGGGGTAGTAAGGAGAACTCAGTGAATGTTTAATCAGAAATAGAGAGTGGGGGCAGTAAGGGGAACACGGTTAGTGTTTAATTAGAAATAGAGAGTGGGGCAATAAGGGGAATAGAGTGAGTGTTTAAAAAGTAATAGAGAGTGGAGTCAGTAAGGGGATCACAGTGACTGTTTAATTAGAAAATGAGAATGGGGCAGTAAGGGGAACAAAGTGAATGTTGAATTGGAAATAGAGTGTGGGGGCAATAACGCGAACACAGTGAGTGTTTCATTAGAAAAAAAGAGTGAGGACAGTAAGAGGAACAAATTGATTGCGTAATTGGAAATAGAGAGAGGTGCAGTATGGGAGTCATAGTGAGTGTTTAATCAGAAAAAGAGAGTGAGGGCAGTAAGGTGAACTCACTGAGTGTTTAATTAGAAATTGGTAGTTGGGAAAGTAACGGGAACACAGTGAGTGTTTAGTTAGAAATAGAGAATGGGGCAGTAATGGGAACACCGTGACTATTTAATTCGAAATAGAGAATGGGGGCAGTAAGCGGAACACAGTGAGTGTTTACTTAGAAATAGAGTGTGGGGTCAGTTGTGGAACACAGTGAGTGTTTTATTAGTAATAGAGATAAGGGGCAGTAAGGGGAACACAGTGAGTGTTTAGTCCGAAATAGTGAATGGTGGCGTCAAGGAGAACACAGTGAGTGTTTAAATAGAAATAGAGAGAGGGGGCAATAAGGGGAACAGAGTCAGTGTTTAGTTAGAAGTAGAGTGTGGGGGCAGTAAGGGGAACACAGTGAGTGTTTCATTAGAAACAGAGTGTGGGGGCAGTAAGGGAAACGCAGCGAGTGTTTAATTATAAATAGAGAGTTGGTGCAGTGAGAGGAACACAGTGAGTGTTTACTTAGAAATAGACAGTTGCGGTAGTAAGGGGAAAGCAGTGAGTATCTAATCAGAAATAGACAGTGGGGGCAGTAAGGAGAACACAGTGAGTGTTTAATCGCAAATAGAAAATCAGTGTATAAAAGGAACACAGTGAGTGTTAAATTAGAAATAACTAGTTGCGGCAGTAAGAGGATCACAGTTAGTGTTTAAATAGAATAGAGATTAGGGACAATAAGGTGAACACAGTGAGTGTATACTCAGGAAAATAGAAGTGGGGGCAGCAGCGGGAACACAGTTTGTGTTTAATTAGAAATAGAGAGTGGGGCAATAACAGGAATAGAGTGTGTGTTTTTAATTGTAATAGATAGTGGGGTCAGCAAGGGGATCACAGTGAGTGCTAAATTAGAAATTGAGAATGGACAGTAAGGGGAACAAAGTGAATGTTGAATTGGAAATAGAGAGTAGGGGCAATAACGGTAACACAGTGAGTGTTTCATTCGAAAGCGAGAGTGAGGACAGTTTGTGGAACACGTTGAGTACTTAATCAGAAATAGAGAGTGGGGGCAGTAAGGATAACACAGTGAGTGTTTAATTAGAAATAGAGAGTTGCCGCAGTGAGAGGAACACAGTGAGTGTGCAATTAGAAATAGAGAGTAGAGGCAATAAGGGGAGTCAGTGAATGTTGAATTAGAAATAGAGAGTGGGGAAAGTAAGGGGAACACAGTGAGGGTTTAACTAAAAATAGAGAGTGGGGACAATAAGGGGAACATAGTGATTGCTTAATTAGAAATCGAGAAAGTGCACTAAGGGGAACACAATGAGTGTTTAAATGGAAATATAGAGTGGAGATTGTAACGGGGACACAGTGCGTGTTTAATTAGAATTAGCGACTTGGGCAGTCAGACGAACAAAGTCCGTGTTTAATTAGAAATAGACAGTTTGGGTAGTAAGGGGAACAGAGTCAGTGTTTAGTTAGAAATAGAGAGTGGGGGCAGTAAGGGACACACAGTAAGTGTTTAATTATAAATAGACAGTTGGCGCAGTGAGAGGAACACAGTGAGTGTGTCATTAGAAATAGAGAGTAGAGACAATAAGGGGAAGTCAGTGAATGTTTAATTGGAAATAGAGAGTGGGGATAGTAACGGGAACACAGTGAGTGTTTAATTAGAAAGAGCTACTTGGGCAGTAAGAAGAACACAGTGAGTGTTTACTTAGAAATAGAAAGTTGGGGTAGTAAGGGGAATACAGTGAGTATTTAATCAGAAATAGAGAGTGGGGGCAGTAAGGAGAACACAGTGAGTGTTTAATCGCAAATAGAGAATCAGTGTATAAAGGGAACACCGTGAGTGTTAAATTTGAAATAATTGTTTGCGGCAGTAAGAGGATCACAGTTAGTGTTTAAATAGAAATAGAGATTGGGGACAATAAGGTGAATACAGTGAGTGTTGACTCAGGAATAGAGATTGGGGGCAGTAACGGGAACACAGTTAGTGTTCAATTAGAAATAGAGCGTGGGGCAATAACGGGTATAGAGTGTGTGTTTTTAATAGTAATAGAGAGTGGGGTCAGCAAGGGGATCACCGTGAGTGTTTAATTAGAAATTGAGAATGGATAGTAAGAGGACAAAGTGAATGTTGAATTGGAAATAGAGAGTAGGGGCAATAACGGAAACACAGTGAGTGTTTCATTCGAAATAGAGAGTGAGGACAGTTTGTGGAACACGTTGAATACTTAATCAGAAATAGAGTGTGGGGGCAGTAAGGAGAACACAATGAGTGTTTAATTTGAAATAGAGAGTGTGGCCAGTAAGGGGAACACAGTGAGTGTTTAATCACAAATAGAGCATCAATGTATAAAGGGAACACAGTGAGTGTAAAATTAGAAATAGCTAGTTGCGGCAGTAAGAGGAACAAAGTTAGTGTTTCAATACGAATAGAGATTGGGGGCAATAAGTTGAAAACAGTGAGTGTTTAATCAGAAATAGAGAGTGCGGGCAGGGAGAGAAACACAGTTAGTGTCTAATTAGAAATAGAGAGTGGGGCAACAAGGGGAATAGAGTGAGTGTTTAAATAGTAATAGAGAGTTGGGTCAGTAAAGGGATCACAGTGAGTGTTTAATTAGAAATTGAGAATGGACATAAAGGGAAACAAAGTGAGTGTTTCATTAGAAATAGAGATTGCGGACAGTAAGAGGAGCACGTTGAGTATTTAATGAGAAATAGAGAGAGGTGCACTAAGGGGCACACAGTGAGTGTTTAATCAGAAAAAGAGAGTGGAGGCTGTAAGGTGAACTCAAGGAGTGTTTCATTAAAAATAATTAGTTGGGAAAGTAACGGGAATACAGTGAGTGTTTAATTAGAAAAAGAGAATGGGGCAGTAAGGTGAACACAGTGTGTGTTTAATTCGAAACAGAGTGGGTGCAGTAAGGGGAACACCGTGAGTGTTTAATTAGAAATAGCCAGTGCGGGCACTCGTGGAACACAGTGAGTGTTTAATTAGAAATATAGATTGGGGGCAGTAAGGGGAACACAGTGAGTGTTTCATCCGAAATATGGAGTGGTGGCGGTAAGGATAACACAGTGAGTGTTTCCTTAGAAATAGAGTGTGGGGGCAGTAAGGGGAACACAGCGAGTGTTTAATTAGAAATAGAAAGTTGGCGCAGTGAGAGGAACACAGTGAGTGTGTAATTAGAAATAGAGATAGATGCAATCAGGTGTAGTCAGTGAATGTTTAATTCGAAATAGTGAGTGCGGACAGTAAGAGGAACACAGTGAGGGTTTAACTAAAAATAGAGACTGTAGGCAACAAGGGGAACACTGTGAGTGTTTAAATAGAAATAGAAAAAGGTGCAGTAAGGAGAACACAATGGGGGTTTAATTGGAAATATCGACTGGGGAAAGTAACGGGAACACAGTGAGTATTTAATTAGAAAGAGAGACTTGGGCAGTAAGGGGACACCAGAATCCAGGGAAATTTGGTAAATTACAACCAATGCATTCACAACCCCTGCCACTACTTCTCTAAGACCCTAGGATGCAAGCAATCAAGTCCAGTGGATTTATCTGCCTTTAGTTCCATTATCTTACTTAATAGCACCTCCTTAGTGATTGTAATTGTGTTAAGTGCCTCCCCAACCCCCCACCCCCGCCGCCATACAGCCCCTTTTCTATCCACTATTGGAATATTGTTAATGTCCTCACCTTACAACCTGCTACAAAATACTTGATTAGAATTTTTGCCATCTCCATTTTCCCCATGAATAATTCCTCGGTCTCGTCCACTAAGGTACCAACATTTATTTCAGCCATTCTTTTTCTTTTTATATAGCTAAAGAACCTCTTGCTGTCTGTTTTTATATTTTGTGCAAGTTTACTTTCATTGTCTATCTTCGCTTTCTTAACCATTTTTATCATTCTTTGCTTATTTTAAAAGCTTCCCAATCTTCTGTTCTCCCACTAGTATGGCCGATTTGTATGTCTTCATTTTTAATCGGAAACCGTCCTTTATTTCTTCAGTTTCTTTATAATCTTAGCTCGTTAGGTTATAAATATAATTGCAATACTACCAAATAAAATCTTGAATTATCTGTCTTGTTTTGTTTATGTATCACTGATGTCTATTAAAATGATGATATGTGCCAAGATGTTTTCCCTTGCAGACCAACACCATCCCACGCTTTCTAAAATGATTAACTTTCGCTGAGATTTATGAATCTGTAAACAGTGACATGTCTGTAATTAAATCTCTGAGTCCTTCATCCTGCAGTTAGCCTTGACCCATCAGGCAAGTGGTAATTTAGAATGAATTATACTTCGCTACTTAACAAGCAAAGGCTCAAGATTGATATTATTGAAATATAAAGATAAATCAATGCAATATCCCAGTTCAGGGCAGTCTGATTAATGCGTTCCTAACTGTGCCTCCTCTGTTGTCATTAGTATACTTAAGGCTCTCACGAAACAACACCTCATCATTATCATATATCTATCTCGACATTTACGCAGAACTCCACACTTTGGTTTTACACATGTTCTCACTCTCTTGAGACAAATTTACCATTTCATGCAGTGATGTTGTCAGCGTGACTGACAATTTTTTGGAACCATTCCTCAGGACACATTCTTCATGCATATCACATGCTGGTTGCTTCATGGACCACACATTATTTCTGCAAATACAGCAATAGGCCGATGATTGCGGTCTCGGTGAATCGATGCGAAGTGTGCGCAGACCCAGAGAGGCCTCGTAAACGGCGGATTTCGGAGTGAAATGCGCATGCGCCGATAACTGTGTTTTTTGATCTGTCAAAATTTCTCTCCACAGATGGAACGCATTCCCAGTAGAATGATGTCCACGCGGCAGAGATTGGACTATTGCCCAACTCATGCACAGCGAATCTCCTTCAAAAATTTATATCTGCTAAAAGCAGGAGCGTAGTTAATGTCATATATTATTTATTTTTATGTTAAAAACCCGGTCCATTAAGGTAAGTTTATTTTAAACATATTTAGACACGTTAGAAAATATATATTTTTTTCTAAAACATTTAATTACATTTAATTTCAATTAATGTTAAGTATTTGATTTGTTTTTTAAATTATTTGTGTGCTGTGTTTCTTATCTTAAGGGTTATTCTCATTGATGGTCATAGGAACTCGTACAAAGCGAGTTAGCACATTCTTCAATCAGAATTATAGATAGTGATTGGTGGTCCAGGCCCACGTCATTGAAATGTAGGCATCTGTACGTGAAAGTCATATCTGCGTACGCAGTGAATGAAGGCCTTAGACCGGAATCCAACATATCTCGGGGACAGAGAGGTAATTTTGTAGATTTGATTCGGGTCGGATGTATTCGTCCGAAGGATACCTCCAACCGCAATTTTCTCCTCAATGTTTTAAGATCAGGAAGCAGCAAATATCTCACACAAGCCAAAGCTGCCCCTTTTGGCGACCTAGCAATGGATCCGGGGACTGGACGTGTTTGAGTGGAATATCCACTTGATGTCCTAATTTTTGGGGGTGATCAAGCTATCAAATATTTTCTTCTCACTGTTCAGGACAAGCAAAAACACAAGCATCTCTAAAAGGAAGGTATCAATTAGCAATTTTAGCTGCACTTTTCTAACTTTGAATATATTGAGCGTTGATACCAGGCTGATATCATTTGTCCCGTAGTACACAGGTGATTTGCTTTAAGAAGGGATGGGACATGGCAGGTACAAGCAGGCTGCTGCCATTATTTGTGGAATCTATAAAGATATGCCAGGGCTTCAAGAATAAATGTAAGCAATTGATAACGGATAGTCGGAGAATCCTATTACAGGAAGAGTTGTGGTGTAGTGGCATTAACAGAGTCAGAAAATATGTCAATATTCAAGATTAATTTGAGAAGAACGATAAAGAAATGTAGATTGAATGGATGTTGAGACAGAGCTGATAAAGTGATTGAAAATATTTTTTAGGGTGTTGGGTAAACAACGATTGGACTGGTTGGGTCGAATGTTTAATTCCGCTCTTCGAACATTTCAACATTGTGATGACCAGTTGAGATTTTTAGCAAATATCTGTGTACAAAAATTTCGAAGTTCAGATTGAGGAGTCAAGTTCCTACTGTCTCCATCATTCGTTTTTGCATCTTCTAGTATGCTTGTATATCGGTTTTATGATATCGAGACCACTGCTATGCTCAGTACTCTAAGGATGGTCTAACCACGTTTCCATGCATTTCAACATAACTTCTCTGTTTTCCATCTATCCCCATAGAAATTAACCCCACTGCTTGGTTTGCTTTTTTATGACATGAATAATCTGTGCAATTTGTGAATCTTGTTATAGTTGGTAAGGGAGCTTTTGACGAGTCACAGCAAACAACATTATCAATTAGACTAAAACATCAACTTGCATTATCTCTTTGAATCTTGAATGGGATGAAAGCTGTTTCAGCGTGGATCGATGATGTTCAGCCGGGGAAAGCAGCAGACATCACACGTAAGGCACAAAGTGGGAGAAATGTTGTCTGATACCTGTTCATTATCACAAAAGCAAACCATTTTAGTTCGAACAGAAAGGCTGCCATTCTAAACAGGAACACAGGTTGCAATTTAGCTCATGTTTGGAGATGAGACTTTGGTTGCATTCTTAATTTTTTAACCTATATCAGAATCAATGTCCAAGGAGATTTCACCACCTTCTTCAGCTCTTTTCTGAATTTAGTTTGCGTAGCTGCATAGACACACGTGTTTGTACATTAACTCAAATGTATGAGCATATATCCGGTTTCTATGGCGATGTACGCAGGAGCTTCATAATCACCTCGGTAATATGCGGTGTTTGTCAGTCCAGTAGTTAAAAAACTGACGAATGATGTTAGCCACAGCACTAAGAAACTGCCCGATACGGTGAATAGTAAATTAATCGATTTCCTTCGGTTCTCCATCTCGTGATCGCTCCGATTCTCACTGCTGTCCATTGTGGGCTCTACTGGCCACTAAAATATGTCTCACTGCCAAGCAATTAAACAGATATATCACAATAAACGGAAACATTGACGTTAATAGACATACCATCCATGAGAATCCGTCGCCTGCAAGCGAAGTAAAAAAGTTAATACTGGGGCGACAACCCCAATGAATATTGTTAATTATTCGTTTAAATTTATAAGCAAACCAAAATGGGCGGCACTGGCAATAAATCAGGACAGAGACCGTTGTTATAACCGTGGCTGCCGTTCTCACTCGGTAATACTTTGTTTTAAACTTTTGACAACATTTCGCTACACATCGGTCAACTATGAACAAGACTGTAAACCACACCGACATATTCAGGCTGCTTGAATTGAGGTAAATATTAAACTTACAAACGGCAGTGTAGGACAGGAAGGAATATGGAATGTGAATTGTACAAATTTGATACAATATTACAGAGAAGGTCATGACCAGTAGATCTGCTGTTGCCATGGCCAGCATGCAGACAGAGATACATTTGGAAAGGCCGCAGTTTCCTCGGGAGAGGATCACTTTTGTGAATAGGTTCGCTGTAAGAGAGAGGGAAAGGAGGTCATAAGAACATAAGAACATAAGAAACAGAAGCAGGAGTACATCATGCGGTCCCTCGAGACTGCTACGCCATTTAATAAGATTATGGCTTAACCCATCATGGACTCCGCTCCACTTCCACCCGCTCCCTCTAACCCGTTATCCCCTTATCGTTTAAGAAACTGTCTATTTCTTTTTAAATTTATTCAAGATCCCAGCTTCCACAGCTCTCTGAGGCAGTGAATTCCACAGATTTACAATATCTGAGAGAAGAAATTTCTTCTCATCTCTGCTTGTAATGGATAGCCCCTAAATCTAAGATCGTGCCCTCTAGTTCTAGTCTCCCCCATCAGTGGAAACATCGTCTCTGCATCCACCTTGACATGTCCCCTCACAATCTTTTACGTTTCGATAAGTTCACCTCTCATTCTTCTGAATTCCAATGAGTAGAGGTCCAGCATACTCAACCTTTCCTTATAAGTCAATCCCCTCATCTCCGGAATCAATCTTGTGAACCTTGTGGGAACTGCCTCCAAAGCAAGTATATCCTTTCGTAAATATGGAAACCAAAACTGCACGCAGTATTCCAGGAATGGCCTCACAAACACCTTATATAGCTGTCTTAAGACATCCCTGCTTTTATACTCCATCCACTTTGCAAGAAAGGCTAAGATACCATTGGCCTTCCTGATCACTTGCTCTACCTGCATACCATACTTTTATGTTCCATGCACAAGGACCCTCAGGTCCAGCAGGACTGCGGCACCTTGTAATCTTTCACCATTTAATAATAAATTGTTCTTTGATATTTCCATGCCGAAGTGCAGGACCTCACACTTTCCAACATTATTCTCCATCTGCCAATTTTTTGCCCAGTCACTTAACCTGTCTATGTCCTTTTTCAGATGTTTTCTGTTCTCCTCACACAATTTCATTTGCTCCCATCATTGTATTGCCAGCAAACGTGGTTACATTACAATCAGTCCTTTCTTCCAAGTCTGTAAAATAGCTTGTAAATAATAAGTACATGTATTTTAGGGAGAAGTTGAAATGCCTTCATATTACATTTTTATCAAGTCGAATGGTGATGACATTTTATGCAAAAGTAGCACATCATTCTGTCCTCAAGATCGAGGGACTGAGAACCCAGAGTCCAGCACACTTCAGTCCAATGTTCTCCTCTACATTGGAGAGACCAAACACAGATTGGGTGACCGCTTTGCGGAACACCTGTGTTTATTCCGCAAGGTTGACCCAGAGTTTCCGATCACATGTCAGTTTAATTCTCCACTCCACTCCCACTCTGACCTCTCACTTTCGGCTTCCGACACTGTTCCAATGAAGCTTAAGGCAAGCTCGAGGAACAGCACGTCAACTTTCGTTTCGGAAATTTGCAGCCTTCTGGACTCAACATCGAGATCAACAATTTAAGAACAGAATCTCTCCCCACACTTTGCTCCCTTTCCTCGCTTATTTTTTTTACAAAACCTTTCCCCTTCTTAATTTTTATTTTGTTTCCCTCTGTTTTCCAAGGTAGCTGGCAATTAGTCTGCCATTCACACCCCATCTAGACTCACCTTTTGTTTCTTAACTTGTGCTATTACCATCTCAATTCAGCCCATCATTCCTTTTTTCTCTCAAATCCATTCTGCCTTTCCCCCTATCATTTTTTTCTTCCTCCTACCCACTGCTCTCCGTTTCAGGGCCCCAGCACTTCTTTCAGAATCTGTTACTTTTCGAACTATTGCCTGTTCTCACGAAGGGTCAGCGGCCTGACAAGTTAACTCGGTTTCTCTCACCACAGATGTTGGCTGATCCGCTGAGATTTCCTGCATTTTATGTTTTTACTTCAGTCAGTTATTGTCGGGGCTATGGCCAAGGGTCAGACGGAATCAATCGGGGAAATTGTAACGGAGAGCGACCCCAGCACCTCCGACACCCAGGCACAGATGGATGAAGGGCTGGGACGAGGTCGGAGGCCAACTTTGAATCTGTGCGCAATTGGATCAGCTTTCCGTCATACATCTCTCCCGATTGTTATTCTAATCGCTATCGCCCCGGACACCAGTTTGAGGCTCGATGCACACTAACTTTGCATCCAGGTCAAGCTGCAGTACCTCGCAGGATTGTACAGTTAGAGAAAAAAGCACCTACAAGTGGATACTTGGCTGTTTCTCCAACTTGTTCATATGCGAGAGACAATAACGAAGCCGATCCCCTTACGTACATCCAAACGCATATTTCAATGCAGTGTGGAGCGCTTAAACCATCCCACCATGAGGCTGGTACTGAGTGATCCAAGGAGCCAGTTATATAATGTACTGCCGGAGGAGGTAATCGATGGGGTTTTACATTGAATTTCATCGGTTTAATTGGGGAATTGGATCCCGGGAGTTGCATCGGTTGTCAGCTGTATTACATTTAATTTCCAAACAATTACCAGAAATATATTAGTTCAAATAAAGTATCCAGCTGAGACAACCATTCAGTTTGGGTCAAGGTTCCGTGCATTTTCTATTTACATTCGCGAAGAGGGAGTTGTTATTTCACAGAGCAGGAGCTGGTGGAGCCGCGAAGATTCTTGGCAGCGTATGGCAGCGGATGGCAGTGGAGCCGTTCCCTGAGCGGCAATTATTGCTCCAAATATCTTTCACAGTCCCCTGTTGCGTGCTGCTGGCTGCAGTTCAAGGGATTATCAGTTTAATGGAGACAGGGAACAAGGGCACATATGTGATGACTATACTAAGCTGTAGTGAACTATGTATTTTAGAGTTGCCGGGGCATCAGCCTCGCCCTCCCTCAGTATACGGAAAAAAGTTGACCTCCCACACCCAAGCACCAGCAACCAGAACAGTGTCTCAGCAGCTGCGCGGACTGGGAGGATTCCCTATGATATTTACCGACTTCTCCCAGTGCATCAGTGACTGCAGTCAAGGAATTCTCGTAATCTGTAATACAATCATTAACAGTGTCGTTGACAAAAGCTATTCGGCAACAGGATATATTGACCTACCAGGAACAGCGAGGGAAAGGATAGTAAATTTCCCTTAACTGTAGAATTGTTGGCTGTGCCATTTTTGGAAGACTATCTGACTGATGTCCGGCTTCACGATTCTGACTGTAGTTCCTCTGTGATCCGTTAACGCTCACCTTTTATAGGACAATCGTTGCCCCGGTGAGAAAATCAGTTTAATCCATAATTGGCGTCAGTTCCAGTCTCTTAACAAACAAGGCTGGACTTTCCACTGCAGCGCGGCCAGAGGCCTCTGGCGAAATTGTACAACTCCGTCAGTGAAACTACGTCCATTAAATCAATGACCGAAAAATATAACCAGAGGGATTTTTTCAAGGGAAATTCCCTCAAGGGAAGTTCCCGCCTGGGTTCTGCATCAGATTCTTGAAACCGCATATTACTTCAGTGAAAGCTATACATAATTACAATTACTCTGTACTGTGATTATGAATAGGCTTTAAAATTACTGGTGTGCCCCTATACTAACATTACTGGAGATGACGCTACTCTAACATGTCTGATTGTGATTCTAACATTAATGATGGTGACCGTACTGTAATATCACTGGTGGTGATGCAACTGTAACATTACTGGTCGTGATTCCAACATTACTGATGGTGACCGTCCTTTAACAGCACTCGTGGTGAAGCTACTCTCGCATTACTGGCGGTGTCCGTGCTCTAACATTACTTGTGGTGACCGTATTCTATCATTACTGCTGGTGACCTTACTCTAACATTACTTGTGGTGACCCTACTCTAACATTACTTGTGGTGATTCCACTCTAACATTACTGGTGGTGGCTCCACTCTCACATTATTGGTGTGAAACTGCTCTAACATTACTGTTGGTGAGTTTACTTTAACATTACTAGTGGTGACACTAATCTAACATTACTGGTTGTGACTCTATTCTATCATTACTGGTGGTGACCCTTCTCTAACATTACTGGTGGTGACCCTACTCTAACATTACTGGTGGTGACCCTACTCTAACATTACTGGTGGTGACCCTACTCTAACATTACTGGTGTGAACCTGCTCTAACATTACTGTTGGTGAGTTTACTTTAACATTACTAGTGGTGACCCTACGCTAACATTAATGGTAGTGAACCTCGTCCAAAATTACTGGTGATAAAACTACTCTAATATTACTGGTGTTAACTCGACTCTAACATTACTAATGGTGATTCTACGCTAACATTACTAGTCTAGTGGTGACTCTAATCTAACATTAATGGTGGTGACCCTTCTTGTCATTACTGCTGGCGACCCTATTGTAACATTATTGGAGATTACTCGACACTTCCATTACTGGTGGAGATTCTACTTTAATGTTAATGGTGCAGATTCTACACTGATCATAATGTTATTGACCCTAATTTAACATTAATGATATTGATCCCAGCCTAGCATTATCGACGGCAACCCAACTACAACATTATTGGTACTGACTCTACTCTGACATTACGTATGTTGAATCTACTCCAATATTAGTCGTGGTGAACCAAGAATAGCATTACTGGTGCTGACCATAATCTAACATTACTCCTGGTCACCCGACTCTATTTTTAGTGGTTTTGTGGCGACTTTTACATTAATGATGATGACCCTACTCCAAACTAACTTTTGATGTCCCTACACTAACATTACTGCTGGTGGTCCTGTTCCACCATACTGGTGTTGACGCTATTCTAACATTCCTTCTGGTTTCCATACTGTTAAGTACTGCCTGTTAATCTAAATTAACATTACAGGTTTTGTCCCTATACTAACATTACTTGTGGTGATCGAACGCCAATTTGACTGGAACTGATACTACTTTAACATTATTGATGGTGACTCAACTCTATAATTTTGGTGTTAAAATTACTGCTGCTAATTTTACTTTAACATGATCGCTGCTCACATAGTAACATAGAAATTTGCAGTGCAGAAGGAGGCCATTTCGGCCAATTCTCTCCACGCCGGCTGAAAAGCGCTGCATGGCAATTGATCAGCAGCCCGAAAGGTTAAATATATAAACCTATGATAAACGATGGAAAGGCAAAAAGCGCCCAGTCCAACCAGTCCGCCTCACAAAAATGTGAAACCCCTTATCCTGAAACATTCTACATTCTGCCCCAACGAGAGCCATGTGATCTCCTGGGAGAGGAAAAAACAGATAAAAAACAAAGTCAGTTTAGGGAGAAAAAATCTTGGAAAACTTTTCTCGGACCCATCCAGATGTTTGAAAATAGTCCAGGAGATCAACCTGGCCGTATTCTGTTTGCTGCAGCAGTTATCTTTATATCTGCGCCGTCCAACAAAAGGTCATTCAGTCTAATCCCAATTACGAGCTCTATGTCCGTAAACCTGCAGGTTATGGTATTTTAAGTGCCCATCCAACCATCTCTTAAAAGTGGTGAGGGTTTCAGCATGCACCACTCTTCCAGGCAGCGAGTTCCAGATCCCCACAATCTTCTGCGTAAAGAAGTCCTACCCTCAAATCGCCTCCAAACCTTTCAACCAACAAACCTTGGATCTATGCCTCCTCGTAATAGCCACCTCCACAAATGCAAATCGGCCCTTACTATCCACTAGTAGCAGGGCCTTCAATATTTTGTCCACCTCAATTGGGTCTCCACTCAACCTCCTCTGTTCCAATGAGAACAAACCCAGCCTATCCAAACTAAGATTCTTCTTTCCAGGAAGCATCCTAATAATTCTGCTCTGCACCATCTCGTTTATAGGAAGGAAGGAGGTATGAGGTCGGAAGCAAAGGAAAATGATTGATGGATATTTTTTTGACTGGAAGGAAGTTTCCAGTGTGGTTCCGTAGGGCTCAGTAGTGGGTCCCTTGCTTTTTGTGGTATATATCAACGATTTCGATTTGGATATAATTTGGAGTATGATTAAGAAGTTTTCAGATGACGCTAAAATTGGCAGTGTCGTTGATAATGAAGAGGAAAGTCATGGGCTACAGGAGGATATCAAACTAATGGTCAGGTGGGAAGTGCAGTGGCAAATGGAATTTAATTCAGAGAAGTGTGAGGTGATGTACTTTGGAAGGACTAATAAGGAAAGGGTATACACATTAAGCGGTAGGCCACTTAATAGTGTAGATGAACAAAGGGACCTTGGAGGACTTGTCCAAAGATTCCTGAAAGTAGCAGGCCAGGTGGATAAGGTGATTTAGAAGGCATATGGAATGCTTGCCTTTATTGGCCAAGGCAGAGAATATAAGAGCAGGTGTTTTGCTTAAATTGTTTAATTCTTTGGAAGACCACAGCTGGAGTACTGCATGCAGTTCAAGTCGCGATATTATAGGAAGGATATCACCCGACCAAACTGCTCCTGGTGATCCAACTCTAACCATCCTCGTGGTGACCTTGGTATGGACGGAACCAGTGAAACAATCCTGTGAAACTTCAGAGTGTAGCTTTTCTTCCAATGGGACTGTTAGCGCAAATGTTTTCTGGAAGAATCACTCGTCACTCAGGTCGGTTCGTCAATACCGTTTATTTAGGCCGGCGGGGAGAATGCCTTTGGGTTACTCCAGCACTACTCTCCACTGAACAGAGAAATCTGTCGATATGTATATGTTCTGCAACTATTCTTTACAATTACTCAGCCCATGTTGGCTGGACACAATCCAATCATTCTGAATAGAAGTGATAAATCGATTCATTTGGCCCAATGGAATTGGTCCCCAGGCACCAGTAGACAGCGTGATCATCATATGTTTAGCTGGAGACTTACCCCTGGCCTCGTGATGTTTTCCAGACCCCCTTATCTCTGCTCTCCTTGGATTCTGCTTGCAACTAACCTATTTATCCTTTCATAGTCACAGGAATTTCCCTTATCCCACCCACTGCCACGCCCATTATCCCGCCCAGTGCCACGCCACTTGCCCCGCCCACTGCATCGCCCTTGCCCCGCCAGCTGCACGGCTGCTTGACCCGCCCACTGTCCTGCCCATTGCCATGAACCTGCTCCCGCCCAATGCCCCGCCCACTGTCTCTGCCATTGTCCCACACACTACCAGGCCACTTGTCCCGCCCAATACCCCGCCCAATGTATCGTAACTTGCTACGCCCACTGCCCACACCGCCAGTCCCGCACACTGCCCCGCCCACTGCCAGGCCCCTGGACCCGCCCACTGCCACGCATCTTCTCCTTCCAACGGTCCCGCCCAATGCCCCGCACACTGTACCACACCATGCCTCGCCCACTGACACAACACCTGTCCCGCCCACTTAGTCCCCTTGTCCCACAACTTGTGCCACCCAATGTACCGCCCATTGTTCCTACCAATCACCCGCTCCATGACCCGCCCACTGACCCGCCTACTGTTCCATCGCATTTCCCGCCCACTGACCCTTCCACTGTCACGCCCCTTCTCCCGCCCACAGTCAGGCACCCTGCCCAACCCACTGCCCTGCCCACTGCACGCCGTTGGATTTAGATTGCAACACCATCCTGGAAATGTAGATCAGGTCATGGACTTCTCTGTAGCTATCAGGCCCTCTAGCCTGAATACAGTAGCTGGGCATTTAGGGCCTGTTTTAGGCTCCACTGATTATGTGCTTCGATTAATGCAAAGTTGGTAAGCAGCTTTTCTATTTTTTTCTCCGTCAGTAAGTAACATTTAGCACTGTTGTTGTCAAATTAAGTTTGTCTGAGGGTTAAGTCATGGCAGGACAGCTCGGACACGTGTTATGCTCCTCCTGTACTATGTGGGAAATCTGGGCCGCCTCCGGTGTCCCTGACGACGACGTGTGCGGGAAGTACATCCGCATCCAGCTCCTAACAGACCGCATTGCGGCACTGGAGCTGCGAGTGGATGAATTCTGGTGCATCCAAGATGCTGCAAATGACGTGAATAGCACGTTTCGTGAGTTGGTCTTACCGCAGGTAAAGGGCACACAGCCAGATAGAAAATGGGTGACCAGCAGGAAGAGCAGTGCAAGGAAAGTAGTGCAGGAGTCCCTTGCGGTCATCCCCCTGCAAAACAGATGCACCCCTTTGGGTACTGTTGAGGGGGATGACTCATCAGGGGAGGGGAGCAGCAGGAGACAGGTTCATGGCACCGTGGCTGGCTCTGCTGCAAAGGAGGGCAGGAAAATGAGTCGGAGAGCGATAGTGATAGGAGATTCAATTGTAAGGGGAATAGATAGGCGTTTCTGCGGCCACATCCGAGACTCTAGGATGGTATTTTGCTTCCCTGGTGCAAGGGTGAAGGATGTCTCGGAGCGGGTGCAGGACATTCTAAAAAGGGAGGTTGAACAGCCAGTTGTCGTTGTGCATATAGGTAACAACGATATAGGTATAAAACGGATGAGGTCCTCCGATTCAAATTTAGGGAACTAGGAGCTAAATTAAAAAGTTGGACCTCAAAGTAGTAATCTCAGAATTGCTATCAGTGCCACGTGCAAGTCAGAGTAGGAATCGCAGGATAGCGCAGATGAATACGTGGTTTGAGCAGTGGTGCAAAAGGGAGGGATTAAAATTCCTGGGACATTGGAACCAGTTCTGGGGAAGGTGGGACCAGTACAAACCGGAAGGTCTGCACCTGAGCAGGATCGGAACCAATGTCCTAGAGGGGTGGGTGGGTGTTTGCACGTGCTGTTGGGGAGGAGTTAAACTAATGTGGCAGGTGGATGGGAACCGATGCAGAGAGACAGAGGGAAATAAAATGGAGGCACAAACAAAAGATAGAAAGGAGAATAGTAATAGTGGAGGGCAGAGAAATCCAAGGCAAAAAACAAAAAGGGCCACATTACAGCAAAATTCTAAAGGGGTAAAGTGAGTTAAAATGATAAGCCTGAAGGCTCTGTGCCTCAATGCTAGTAGTATTCGCAATAATGTGGATGAATTAACTATGCAGACAGCAGTTAGCGGATATGATGTAATTGGCATCACGGAGATATGGCTCCAAGGTGACCAAGGCTGGGAACTCAACCTCCAGGGGTATTCAACATTTAGGAAGAAAGGAAAAGGAGGCTGGGTGGCGTTGCTGGTTAAAGTGGAAAATAATGCAATAGTAAGGAGGGACATGAGCCTTGATAATGTGGAATCGGTATGGGTGGAACTGTGGAATTCCAAAGGGCAATAAACGTTAGTAGGAGTTGTGTACAGACCACCAAACAGTAGTAGTGAGGTTGGGGACAGCATCAAACAAGAAATTAGAGATGTGCGCAATAAAGGTACAAAAGTTATCATGGGCGACGTTAATCTACATATTGATTGGGCTAACCTAACTGGTAGAATTGCGATGGAGGAGGATATCCTGGAGTGTATTCGGGATGGTTTTCAAGAACAATATGTCGTGGAACCAACTAGAGAGTTGGCCATCCTCGACTGGGTGATGTGTAATGAGAAAGGACTCATTAGCAATCTTGTTGTGCGAGGCCCCTTGGGGAAAAGTGACCATAACATGGTAGAATTCTTCATTAAGATGGAGAGTGACACAGTTAATTCGGAAACTAGGGTCCTGAACTTAAGCAAAGGGAACTTTGACTTTATGAGGCGTGAATTGGCGAGAATAGACTGGCATTGGATACTAAAAGGATTGACGGTGGATAAGCAATTGCAAACATTTAAAGATCACATGGATAAACTTCAGCAATTGTACATCCCTGTCTGGAGTAAAAATAAAAATGGGTAAGGTGGTTCAACCGTGGCTAACAAGGGAAATTAAAGATAGTGTTGAAGCCAAGGAAGAGGAATAAAAATTGGCTAGAAAAAGCAACAAACCTGAGGACTGGGAGAAATTTAGAATTCAACAGGGGAGGAATAAGGATTTAATTAAGAGGGGGGAAATAGGTTACGAGAGGAAGCTTGCAAGGAACATAAAAACTGACTGCAAAAGCTTCTTTAAATATGTGAAGAGAAAAAGATGAGTGACGACAAACGTAGGTCCCTTGCAGTCGGATTCAGGTGAATTTATAATGGGGAACAAAGAAATGGCAGACCTATTGAGCAAATACTTCATTTCTGTCTTCACGAATGAAGACACGAATGTACTAGGTGACAATTGATCTAGTGAGAAGGAGGAACTGAAGGATATCCTTATTTGGCGGGAAATTGTGTTCGGAAAGTGATGGGATTGAAGGCCAATAAATCCCCGGGGCCTGATAGTCTGCATCCCAGAGTAATTAAGGAAGTGACCCTAGAAATAATGGATGCATTGGCGATCATTTTCCAACAGTCTATCGAATCTGGATCAGTTCCTATGGACTAGAGGGTAGGTAATGTAACACCACTTTTTGTAAAAGGAGGAAGAGAGAAAACGGGTAATTATAGACCGGTTATCCTGACATCAGTAGTGGGGAAAATGTTGGAATCAATCATTAAGCAGCGCATTTGGAAAGCAGTGACACGATCGGTCCAAGTCAGCATGGATTTATGATTTATGATTTATAATTTATGCTTGACAAATCTTCTGGAAGTTTTTGAGGATGTAACTAGCAGACTGGACAAGAGAGAACCAGTGGATGTGGTGTACTTGGAATTTCAGAAGGCTTTTGATAAGGTCCCTCACAAGAGATTCGTGTGCAAAATCAAAGCGCATGGTATTGGGGTCATGCACAGACGTAAATAGGGAACTGGTTGGTAGACAGGAAGCAGAGAGTCGGGATAAACGGGTCCTTTTCAGAATGGCAGTCAGTGACTAGTGGAATGACGCAGGGCTCAGTGCTGGGACCACAGCTCTTTACAATATACATTAACGATTTCGATGAAGGAATTGATTGTAATATCTGCAAGTTTGCGGATGACACTAAACTGGGTGGCGGTGTGAGCTGTGAGGAGGATGCTAATAGTCTGCAGGGTGACTTGGACAGGTTAGGTGAGTGGGCAAATACATAGTAGATGCAGTATAATGTGGATAAATGTGATGTTATCTAATTTGGGTTAAAAACACGAAGGCAGAATATTATCGGAATGGCGGCAGATTAGGAAAAGAGGAGGTGCAACGAGACCTGGGTATCATGGTACATCAGTCATTGAAAGTGGGCATGCAGGTATAGCAGGCGGTGAAGAAGGCAAATGTTATGTTGGCCTTCATAGCTAGGGGATTTGAGTATCGGAGTAGGGAAGTCTTACTGCAGTTGCACAGGGCCTTAGTGAGGCCTCAACTGGAATACTGTGTTCAGTTTTGGTCTCCTAATCTGAGGAAGGACGTTCTTGCTATTGAGGGAGTGCAGCGAAGTTTCAACAGACAGATTCTAGGGATGGCTGGACTTTGATATGAAGAGACTGGATCAACTGGGCTTTATTCATTGGAGTTTAGAAGGATGCGAGGGGATCTCATGGAAACGTATAAGATTCTGAAAGGACTGGAGAGGTTGGATGCGGGAAGAATATTCCCGATGTTGGGGAAGTTCAGAACCAGGGGACATAGTCTTAGGATAAGTGCCTGGCCATTTAGGACCGAGATGAGGAGAAACTTCTTCACTCAGTGAGATGTTAACCGGTGGAATTCCGGCCGCAGAGAGCTGCTGCTGCCAGTTCATTGGAAATATTCGAGAGGGAGTTAGTTATGGCCTTTATGGCTAAGGGGATCAAGGTGTATGGAGAGAAAGAAGGAAACGGGTACTTAGGGAATGATCAGTCATTATCTTATTGAATGGCGGTACAGGCGAGATGGGCCGAATGATCTACTCCTGCATCGATGTTCTATGTTTCTATGTTTCTATATAGCCTTTAACTGAGTGAGGAGATAACTTGATATTCAGAGTTAGTTGGAAAATGTTAAATCATTGTCCTTTTTACTGATGGTCAGCCTAAACTTTCCCATGTTCACCAGTCAGTCTATAAGCAGCCTGAAAACTATTATTATTGTGTACTGCACTTCGTCATCTTGTATCATCTACAAACTATAAATATTACCAAAGACACCCAGATCTAGGGTGCATGAATATATATCAAAAAGGACAGGCCTGCTAAAAAGATTGGAGGGAGCAGTATAGATCCATCCAGTCTGAACAACAACCAGTCATCAATGCTCTCTGTTATCTGTCTCTGAGCCATTGTCATGTCCATGCTACCCTGACCATTTAATCCCATGGGTTGGAATTTTATCCACAACAGTTAGGTGGTAGTTTGTGATACGCACTTCGAAAGTCTGTATACACATCATCAAAAACCGGATATATATATATATATATATATATGGATTCACAACACAGTGTATCACCTCGCATTCACTTGCATTAAAGTTCACTTGCCACAACTGCACAGTCTGCATGTATTCAAATGTCTATTGTGAATCTCCTTTAGATAACTATCTCTTCAATATAGGATGGGGAGCATCTGTTTATTCAATAAAAACAACAATAATTAATAACGGCAGCCACCCACAGCGTTGTGGGAATTTGATCAGTAATTCCAAAGGTTAAAAGTGCAGCAGGCTCGAGGAGACAAATAACCCACTCCTGCTCCTATTCCTCACGTTATGTCACAGGGTACCGCTGATGTGCATTAAAGTTGTTGAAGATAGAATTAATTACAGATAAAAGCACCGCTGCCCTCTTAACATCAGCCTCACTTTTTGTCAATCTGTATCTAAAAATGCACCCAATATCCTCAGACCCTCCCCACCCCACCCAATATCCGCAGACCCTCCCCACCCCACCCAATATCCTCAGACCCTCCCCACCCCACCCAATATCCTCAGACCCTCCTCACCGCACCCAATATCCTCAGACCCTCCTCACCGCACCCAATATCCGCAGACCCTCCACACTACACCCAATATCCTCAGACCCTCCCCACCCCACCAAATATCCTCAGACCCTCCCCACCCAATATCCTCAGACACTCCCCACCCCACCAAATATCCTCAGACCCTCCCCACCCAATATCCTCAGACCCTCCACACCCCACCAAATATCCTCAGACCCTCCCCACCCAATATCCTCAGACCATCCACACCCCACCCAATAACCTCAGACCCTCCCCACCCAATATCCTCAGACCCTCCACACCCCACCCAATAACCTCAGACCCTCCCCACCCAATATCCTCAGACCATCCACACCCCACCGAATATCCTCAGACCCTTCCCACCCCACCCAATATCCTTAGACCCTCCCCACCACACCCAATATCCTCAGATCCTCCCCACCACACCCAATATCCGCAGACCCTTCCCACCCCAGCCAATATCCTCAGACCCTCCCCATCCCACCCAATATCCTCAGACCCTCCCCACCACACCCAATATCCTCAGATCCTCCCCACCCCTCCCAATATCTTCAGACCCTCCCCACCCCACCCAATATCCTCAGACCCTCCCCACACCACCCAATATCCTCAGACCCTCCCCACCACACCCAATAAGATCAGACCCTCCCCACCCCACCCAATATACTCAGACCCTCCCCAGTAATGTTGCCTCTAATTGTTTTTACTGAGCGGACCAGAAACTCCTTTTTGCGCGACCTTTTCACCTCTGGGCAAAGTTTGCAACAACATTATATGCAACAACTTTTACAACAACAACAGCAGCAACCACTTGAAATCATATGTAGTTTTATACCATATTGGCAGCCCACCGTCTCAGGTCATTAGACAATCAGACAATGTTCGGTACAGGGTTTACATAACTTCTCTGCTGTTTAATGTTATTCCTCTATAAATGATCTCCAGTGCTTCATTTGCACTTGTATGGCCTTATTCTCCTCCATTGCTACATTTAGTGACTTGTGTATCATTACCCAGAGATCCCTTTGCACTTCTACACCATTTGTACTCTTAGTTTCCAAGGGTAGGTTGGGTCATTTTCTCTACTACCAAAATTCACCAACTCACATTGATCCATATTGAAAATCGTTTGATATTTGCAGGACTCTTATGCATGTTGTTTACGATAGAATTAATTAGAAGTTTATAGTTCCTCATGTACAAAATCAATTTAAAAAAAAGATCACTGATCACAAATGAGTGGGATATAAAAGAACTGCATAATAATGCATAAACACTACATAACCATTACTCAGTTACACGGTTATGCATCGACAGACAATCCAAACGCCCAAGGTGAGCTGAAAGAGGCCTATATATTCGTGCAATTTGTATTAATTTTAAAGTTGTCAATTTATTAGCCGCATATCTCATGTGACCATAGCAATAGCAGCAAAAGCAGCAGGAACAGTGACTTTCCTAGGATGCTGATATCCTGTATGTCCACATAAGTAATTCGAATATTAATCATAATACAAACAGACAACCAGCACATAAAATTGCCGCAATTCTTTTGTTAAAGGTATAAAAAGGAATTGAACAAAATGGACCGCAATTTCCAACTGCAACCACTTCCATTAATAAAGGTGGCCTTCTTGTACGAGCACCATGCCATGTAACATGTCAGAAATGAGAAAATTTTCACAAGTGCAGAAAAAAACATCCACACTGTCCATCACCGAATTAAAAACTAAATGCAGGGAGAGCTATGATTTAACTGAAATAAACATTCATCTTTCTTCCTGGACAGGACAACCAGTCTGACTTGGAAATGTTTAATAATATGGTGAATTAATGATGCTAAAATACAAATGTTTCTTCTAATTTTTTCTCTCAAACATTCGGCACGATATTAATCCCTGCTCTTATTACCAAAAGTGTTGAATTAGTTTAGGTACTTCCCAATTATATATTGGGACCAAACTTCATTGTACTCTCAATTTTTATTCTCCTATTTAAAACATATATACAAAATCTAAATTGTACATTGTCAGTTTATCAAAGTATTTTCTGTGTAGTTGTCAAAAAACAAATAGTGGTTTCTTCTAAACTCGCTTCCTGCTATTTTATACATCATTATATAACTCTTGTTTCTATTAACATTCCATAAAATGTTTCGGAGTAAATCTATATTTACATTTTCCCTGAGACTTGTTTGGACTGTAGAACGACAGACAAAATAAAATAGTTCACAACAGCAATAAACAGCGGATGCTGGAAACAGAAACGAAAATAGAAAATGCTGGAACTACTCAGGAGTTCAGGCAGCTTCTGGGGAGAGAGCAACTAAGGTAACCATTTAGGTCTGAGCTTTCGGTCAGAACTGGAAGAAGTTAGAGATGTAACAGATTTTAACCAGGTGCAGAGGCAAGATTTAACCTCTCCTGTCTTCCACCACAACACAGAGCTTCCCTTTTGTTCTTTCCTCCCCTCCCAACTTTCTCTACCTCTGCACCTGATTTAAATCTGTTACATCTCGTTCATTTTACAGTTCTGATGAAAGTTGACAGACCTGAAACATTAACTCTCTTTCTCTCTCCACAGTTACTGCCTGACCTGCTGAGTATTTCGTGCAATTTCTGTTTTTATGTTATATAAAATAAAAAGGTTTGTGTTTTTAACTCTTTTTTGCTTCTCTTCCTAAACGGCTTATTGATATTTTTTAATGTTAATAACAAGTAACGTGTAACTCCGACACCTCCTCCCCCGCCCTCCCCTCCTCAACAACATGGGGAGCGTGTTTGTGTGAAGCTGCTCACTTTATTCAATCGCTCAACATCAAATATTGAACACTTTCAATATTAAAAGTGTTAAGCAAGTCGGTGCCTCTTTAGAAGCGTTTGGATTTCAAGACCAGGTTGGGACTTGTTCGGAGGAGGCGTAAACTGATTTTTGCCTGTTTCGTCCGAAATCATTTGCGAAAAATCGGAGGAAAAGTGTTTTCAACACTCGTTTTTTGTGAAAGGCTCATTAAATATCTTTGAACTGTTTCTAGTCTCGTTGTAGCATTGTGAGAATAATTTGCACCAAGTTTCTTGTCCCGCTTCAATGCTGTCGTTAAACACTCAACAAGAATAATAAAATTAACGGATTCCACACGGAGCTCAAATAAGGTGGTGATTAAAGTGGTGAAACTTCCTAAGAAGGCGGTGAACTTATCTACCCTCAGACTTGGCGAGGAGTTGGGATCAGTTTTGGAGAAGGTGTTTTCTCTTTGTCTGCTGCCGTTCCCTCCGTCTCTCACAGACTCTGAGGTACAAACGGGTCCACAAACCATATCCCGTCTCTCGTAACAAGATTTGAATAACCCGGAGAAACACTTTCAAAAAGGGGAACAAAACCTCGCAAAATGTAACTGGAAGTGAGCTGGGGACTCTGTGAGCCGAAGGATTGTTGTATTTAGCCCCCTCCCAACAGCCACAGAGCATGTGCTGCACCTCCACCTGTGTTGTTTACGATGAGCAGAAATTTTCTCCAATTGAATATTGGGAAGACAAAAGCCATTGTTTTCAGTCCCCGCCACAAACTCCGTTCCCGAGCTCCTGACTCCATCCCTTTCCCCATCTATGTCTGAGACTGAACCAGGCTGTTCACAACCTTGCTGTTACATTAGACCCTGAAATGAGCATTCCACCACATATCTGCAGCATAGCGAAGACCACCTATTTCCATCTCCGTAACATCACCCGTCTCTGCCCTTTGCCTCAGCACATCCGCTGCTGAAACCCTCGTCCATTCCTCCGTTACCTCTAGACATGACTATTCCAACACACCCCTGGCAGGCCTCCTACATTCTACTCGACGCATACTAGAGGTAATCCGAAACTCTGCTGCCCATGACCCAACTCGCACAAAATTCCTGTCACCCATCTCCCCTGTGCTCGCTGAACTACATTGACTCCCGGTTAAACAAAGTTTCCATTTCAAAATCCTCATCCTTGTTTTAAAATCGCTCCATTGCCCTTAGCCCCTCTCTATCTATCTAACCTTCTCGACCCTACTACCCTCGAGATGTCTGCAATCCGTATAATTCTGCTCTCTTGGACTTTCCTGATTATAATCGCTCCACCATTGGTGGCCATGACTTCCGTTGCGTGGGCCCCAAGCTCTGGAGTTTGTCACTTATCCTCTCCACCTCCCGACCTCCTTTTCCCCATGAAGATGTTCCTGATAAGCTTCCTCTTGATCACTGGCACTAATTTCTACTTGTGTGGATCAGTGTCAAGTTTGTTTTATCTCATAATACACCGATTGAGCAACTTGGGATGTTTTGCCACGTTAAAGTCACTATATAAATAGAAGGTGTTGTCGGTCCAACATGTGACTGCTGTGCAGTCCCCGGGAGAGGACTACACAAACCACTGTCTCTCCACTCTCTCTATCTCTCTCCTTCCCCCTCTTTTGTTGTGTATCTCTCTCTCTCCATTTCAGTATGACATTGTCTCGCAGTCGCCATCGCTCTGTCCCTCTCCCTCTCTCTCTCTGTCACTGTTTCTCTCAGTCTCACTCTCACTCACACCACTATCTCTCTGTCCCTCTCCCTCTCTCTCTCTCTCTCTCTCTCTCTCTCTCTTTCCCCCTCTTTTGCTGTCTATCTCTCTCTCTCCATTTCCGTATGACACCGTCACGTAGTCTCCCTCGCTCTGTCTGAATCTCTCCCTCTCTCTCTCTGTCACTGTATGCCTGTCTGTGTCTCTGTCACCGTTTCCCTCAGTCTCTCACTCACTCACACCCCTATCTCTCTGACCCCTGCTCTCTCTCTGTCACTGTATGACTGTCTATATCTCTGTCACTGTTTCTCTCAGTCTCTCTCTCACTCACACCAAAATCTCTCTGTCCCCCGCTATATCTCTGTCACTGTATGTCTTCTGTGTCTCTGTCACTGTTTCTCTCAGTCTCTCTCTCACTCACACCACGATCTCTCTGTCCCTCTCTCTCTGTCACTGTATGTCTGTCTGTGTCTCTGTCTCTGTTTCTCTCAGTTTCTCTCTCACTCACACCACAATCTCTCTGTCCCCCGCTATATCTCTGTCACTGTATGTCTTCTGTGTCTCTGTCACTGTTTCTCTAAGTCTCTCTCTCACTCACACCACTATCTCTCTGTCCCTCTCCCTCTCGCTCGCTCTATCACTGTATGTCTGTCTGTGCTTCTGTACCTGTTTCTCTCAGTCTCTCTCTCACTCACACAATTATCTCTCTGTCCCCCGCTCTCTCTCTGTCACTGTATGTCTGTCTGTGTCTCTGTTTCTCTCATTCTCTCTCTCACTCACAGCACTATCTCTCTGTCCCTCTCTCTCTCTGTCACTGTATGTCTGTCTGTGTCTCTGTCACTGTTTCTCTCATTCTCTCTCTCACTCACACCACTATCTCTCTGTCCCTCTCCCTCTCTCTCTGTCATGGTATGTTGTCTGTATCTCTGTCACTGCTTCTCTCAGTCTCTCTCTCACACACACCGCTAGCTCTCTGTCCCCCGCTCTCTCTCTGTCACTGTATGTCTGTCTGAGTCTCTGTCTCTGCTTCTCTCAGTCTCTCTCTTACTCTCACCACTACAAGCTGTCCCTCTCTCTCTCAGTCTCTGTCTATCTGTCTGTGTCTCTGTCACTGTTTTTCTCAGTCTCTCATTCACTCACACCACTATCTCTCTGTCCCTCTCTCCCTATGTCACTGTATGTCTGTCTGTGCCTCTGTCACTGTTTCTCTCAGTCTCTCTCTCTCACGCACACCACTATTTCTCTGTCCCCCGCTCTCTCTCTGTCACTGTATGTCTGTCTGTCTCTCTGACTCTGTTTCTCTCAGTCTCTCTCTCACTCACACCACTATCTCTCTCTCCCTCTCTCTCCCTGTCACTATATGTCTGTCTTGGTCCCTGTCACTGTTTCTCTCAGTCTCTCTCTCTCACTCACAGCATTATCTCTCTGTCCCTCTCTCTCTCTGTCACAGTATTTCTGTCTGTGTCTCTGTCTCTGTTTCGCTCAGTCTCTCTCTCACTCTCACCACTATTAAACTGTCCCTCTCTCTCTGTCAAGTTATGCCTGTCTGTGTCTCTGTCACTATGTCTCTCAGTCTCTCTCAAAATCACAGCACTATTACTTTGTCCCTCTCCCTCTCACTCTCT